>NC_088883.1:25224127-25542030 GCF_032884065.1 Artemia franciscana | reverse complement strand
CAATTTTCCTCCATTCACTTTTATACCACTACTTCTTATCAAGTTTACTGCCAGTTACGGGCAGCCGGGATTGTGAAAAGGAAATGGACACACTTAAGGATATCGGGAGATGATCGTAATCACACTCATCCTCGTCCATATGTACATGCAAGGAGGGCACTGTAGCAGAGCAGACACAATGGTCAATGTTGTGCAGAGTTCCACTGTTATGAATGTATGTGTGTCTAGCATCTTTTGGGACAATACGGAAACCAGCGGGTAAAGACTCTAAGATAAGTTCAGCGTGGCTTGACTTATTGCATAAATGATAGTTGAAGTCACCCATTAGATCCCAATCGTATCCATGACTTTCAATATTTTTGATCAGACTGCTGATGGAGGAGCACACAGTTGCAAATTTCGTCAGAGAAGACAGTGAATTCTGGTTATGAGGAGGATAAACATTTACCAATACAAGATTACTAATTCTAAGAGCCAACAAATTATCAG
The DNA here is from genome assembly GCF_032884065.1 of Artemia franciscana. Lineage (NCBI taxonomy): Eukaryota > Metazoa > Arthropoda > Branchiopoda > Anostraca > Artemiidae > Artemia > Artemia franciscana. Next base: position 25,541,541 of record NC_088883.1, on the reverse strand, counting down.
CCGAGTGGTACAATACAGGAGTGAGGGACAAGAATCGTTTAAATTTTGGCTAATTCAATGATCTTTGTCCTTTGGGCCATAGATGTTAAATGAGCATATGGCTAAGTCAATATTGACAATCAGTTCTTTGCCTTTTGGCTCTTTTTGAGAACATTCTTAATGACACGACACTTACAACTGACAGCAAAACCCTTCGTAGAACACTGAACGCGTACCAATCTGCCTAGGAGATTTCCATTCTGGAGAAAAACAAAGGAAAACAAAAGCAACCTCCAACCAGAGTATCTTACATTATCATCAGCTACACGTCCCGTGCCTCATTCGACTAAAATCCCAGGGCAGGTTTTCAAATAATTGTTCTCTTCGGGATTACAGGAATACGAACGTGGTGAAGATAGAAGTAACCCCGACGACATTGAAACTAAAAATTATTCCGATCGTAAGCGACTCTACCAGAAAGATTAAGCACATGATCTGAGGCTAACCAATAAAGCTTCAGAGCTTTTAGCATCAATGGTGTACGAGAAAAATTTGTTTCAAAAAGGAGCTAAAGTATTCAAATTTTAATCAACAGAAATTCCCGCAACATTTTTAAGTGATGGTAAAGATATGAGTTGTCATTAGTTGCGTGGTTTAATGGATGTCGGGGATTTCAGTCTATGGAAAAAACTGAACAGCCTTAAATAGTTTAAAATGGAGCTTGAAATATGTCCTCCACCGCAATGGCGTTTAATCTGATTCAGTCGTAGAAGATCATTAAGTTCGCTTGCGTGAAGAATATGAAGGCACAAGCAGAACTATTGATTTATTGCAAAGTACATGAATGGATCATTCATGCTGAGCTTAAAATGTCCTGCATGTTTATATGCCGGCAACACAGATATACTAAGAATCCTTGTATTTTGTGTATGTGGGACAGCAGAGCAAGTGAGAAGCATCGGGTGCAGTCAAACTGACCAGCAAAATCTAACCCTTAAACCTTGTTATCCGAGCATACTACATTACCCCTTTGCGTGCAGATAGGAAACTCTTTTTCGGACTCTGCATAAAAAAATGAGGAAAAATTTGGTAAAGCTTTGGCAACTGAAGGAAACTATTTCAAGTATCCCATTTCGGCATTTCTAGAGTTTGATGGTCCACCAACTGGGGAGCTCATTAAAGAGGCAGATGTTACAGGAACATTAAAACTTCTTCGCATGTTAGCCAATGGTGTACGTAGCACAGGTACCGATCCCCTGATGTTCTGCCTTCGGCCAGGAGTGCAGTGCGTGGTTGGTATCAAATCAATTTGAACATTGTAAAAGACTTTCATGAAAATGCGTGAGCATAGAGTTATACCAAAATTGTCCAGTAGCTATTGGGAAGCTTTAAAATGCTTGGCTCCTAGATTAGCTTTTGGTTATGACTTAGTAGCCCTCTTGGCAACTTACCAAAAATATCGGTGTAGTGAAGACTCACCGTTTGTGATAAAAATTCCTACTTGTATAATCACAATTTATACTTGCAGCACCTAGATAAACTATGAATAAGCTTTATTTTACGCTATATTTACTCTATATTTACGCTATATATAATACGCTATATTTACTCTAAGCTATGAATATAGCTTTATTCTACGAATAAAGCTATTCTTTGTGAAGAGTATAATTCCATAATTGTATGACTTTGAAACAACTTGTAGCTTAGAAAGTTGAGGCTATGGAGAAAAACTAAAACTATTTCAGATCAAACTATTTCCGGGTGACTCTAGATAAAATTGCAATATCCATAGGCCAAAAGCAAGTCACAAATCTAAAACAACGAAGTGGTTGTTCCGGGTGTCATGAACATTCGTTTAGTACAACACGACGTTTAATCGAAGAGAAAACTAGGAAAGCAAAAACAAGGAGAAAAAGACGGTATGTTCATAAACATCGACAACAAGAAGAACAATACAGAATTATTTTCACAACACAGTGGAATTCTATATTTGAATGAATAATTTGACCCTATGTACAAGGGCCGTCCTAAATGAAAGATAAATGTATAAAAGGAAAGAGACGTACAATAACATTTAACCATTAAAACTAAAAAATGAATTTTTTTAAAACAGTCCCAGCATCCTTACTTCAGCGAAGTTCAATCAGGGCTGATAGATAAAGTGAGGTGAAACAAGGCAATTCAGCAAAGTGAAAGAAGAATAATTAAAAACACGCTTTCACTGCTAATCTTGCCTTTTTGGCAGCTAACCTCGAAGATCTTTTTATAACTGGTTCTGTGTTAGTGTCTACTGGTTTTTAATATATTTTGTAAAATCGTTTTTAATTAAATTTTTCCTCCAATCCTCATTTAAAGAAACGTTAATTCCAATGTCTTGCATAAAGAAATCCCTATTGTTTCTCTTGTTGTTGATGTTTATCATGGAAAGACAGTGTGGTCTTCGTCACTATTGACGGCATTTTCATAAGCCAGTCACATCTCTCCTTATTTCCGGAGCTAGGTGATCTTACCTTTTCAAAACGTATCTGCTTTTAAAACTTCCAGCGTGAAATTTTAAGCCAATAACAAGAACGGAAAATGAAATTCTAACCGAGTGTTCCTCCTGTGCAAAGATTGAAGCCCTTAAATATAACAAAAAAGTTCTTGAGTCTTTAAAAATTAAAAACATTTTTCGCTATTTTAAGATGTGCGACCAAATTCGAAGAAAAGGTTTTAGATAATAACTTACAAAAAACGAAAGAGAAAAAGAGATAATACAAATTTCTAAAAATATCTAAATAGTTCGAGTGAGGTAATCAGAAAATAAGCTTTAAAAATACCTAAAAACTTTAAAATATTTTTAAAGTTTTATAAATATTATAAAATAATAAAAATACCTAAATATTTTAAAGAATATTATAAAATAATAAAAATACCTAAAATATTTTAGAAAAAGTGGGATGAAGGATCATCATTCCGCAAGGAAATACTTAAGTTATCGTAAGAAATAGAGGGTGCTCTAATACGAAAGAACAGAAACCTAACCTAGCTGACTTGTATAAAATTATCAAAAATTTACAGGAAATAACTTACTTCCACGATTCATTCAGAATAACCAAGGGATTGTCAGGATCCAAAATAGAGGAGCGCAGACACAGTACCTTGTGATATGAATCATATGCCTTATCGAAGCACAAACGGGAACAATATCTGATCTGAAATTAACATTTCTACAATTGATAGCTTCAGAATTACTAAGAAGACCAGGGCACCTGGAATAGGAATAGGCAAAGGCGGAGAGGTGACGTCAGGTAATAAGAGAATCGGTCAGGTGGATAACTCTACTTGCCCGAGTAGTATCAAACAGTTCGTGGTAACGAACTGTAGTAAGGAGCGACCCGGCTCAATAGTAACCAAAACTCTAAAAAATGGAATTTTGATACCAATAGCTACATCAAAAGAATCGCATTTTAATGCTGATTTTAAATATATAAGTCATTAAGTTTAGTCTTACCCATCAAAAGTTACGAGCCTGAGAAAATTTGCGCTATTTTAGAAAATAGGGGGAAACGCCCCCTAAAAGTCATAGAATCTTAACGAAAATCACACCATCAGATTCAGCGTATCAGAGAACCCTACTGTAGAAGTTTCGAGCTCCTATCTACAAAAATGTGGAATTTTGCATTTTTTGCCAGAAGGCAGATCACGGATGCGTGTTTATTTGTTTTTTTTATTAGTAAAGACGGAGGTTATGGTTAAATAAAAAGAGTACAATAGCCAAGAAGCACTGTATTTTTCATAGTTGAAAGAGTTTGGAAGAATAGAAAGATAAGCGTTCAAATTTCCATTAAAATAATATAAGACAAGGTAGTGACTTTGGTTATTTAATATACCTGATCCCATTCATTATACAAGAAAAAGCTAGGCTGCATTACTATGATTGCAATCAGATAAGCCCTTCTTCAACCCAATAATCTCCTGGTGCTGAAGAGGCTAACAAGAGAGGAATAGTGTTAGAGTCCTTCTTAAAAAAAAATAGTTTGCAGGGAAATTTTTAAAATTTGTTTTACAAATTTACAGAAATAACAATCTGACAAACTTGTCAGAATTTTTACAATGTAGAATACTTGTATCTTTTAAAGGGGGGGGGGATAACAAACCATTACAGCTTGGCATAAGAGTTGCAATTACTAATAACGTAAGAGTTGTACAAAAAGGTCTTTTTGCGCCCGAAAGAGTAAAATAGTATTCACTGTTTCACTTATTTAGTTTCATAAGTACACTATTTTATACTTTAAGCCCGGAATAAAGTAAGTATGACAGCACTATACCCTCAAGGTCCAATCTGGTTGTGCTAATCTTCGTTTCGTGCCCCTTCAGCCAGGAAGTGCAATGGGGGTTGAAGGCCAGCCATCTTGTGCTCTCGCACACCCTTCCAGCTTACCTTCCCCAGATTTCTCCAGGTACCCATTTAGAGCTGGGTCGACTCTGGTCGAGCTTACAGAGTCACGCCACTGACCCCTATCCCAAGCCAACTAACTGGTCACGCCAGGAATCGAACCCGTGCCCCTTGGATGAAGGATTTCCAACCCAGCGCACCAACCACTTAGCTAGGATGGCTCAGCCACTTAGCCCGGAATAAATATTGCCTAAAAGCAGCAGCTTTTCAGCAACCACAGTTTTTTCATTTGTTATTTTACAACATCTGGCCAGCCATTATAGACAAAAAAAAAAAGATTTCAAATCTTTACGTGACTTATGTTGTGGGACAACACTTTCATATGATCATAATTTTTTTTTTCGGCAACGAAAAGACGCGAAGGGTTACGCTCAGCATTTTTTAATATATTCCAGAGTTTTTATTTCCTGTTTATTCTTTTGATAGAAGGATTATTCTCTCAAAAGATTTATTTCAAATGAAAGTTTCAATAGATCAATTGAAAAGGCAGTTAATGGAAAGCAAATAAAAATAAAGTTACATATTCTAAACCAAATAAAGCACCTTTTCCAGAATTTTGAAATAAAGATGAAATTTGTCTCTAAAATTAGCCTTTTTTAACAAAAATGGAAAGAGATGATTTTTTAGTGACACAAAAAGGAATATGTCAGGTTCAAATTTTAAGAGGGAGCCAATGCCTCTATTTTAAGAAACTATTTCTCAGTATACCTACGCCCTAGATTTCATGAGCAGGTAACTCCACTTCCAAAAGGGCGATTTCTCTTCCCTTTTTTTGTTCTAATTATCTCCATACTTTATTATGCCTGGAGATTTTGTTTTTGCGCTTATTTTGGATTTATTATAGGATACTTAATACTTTCCATTCCCTCAGTTGATGAGAGTCCTAGAGGGTATTCAGCGTTAGTCTTTTGTATGGTAGAATTTATCTGTCTACCTATGCATTGGTAGATAGATGGTGCCTTGGATGCATCGGTGCTTGGGTTCCGGTCCTCAGAAATCCAAAGTTTTCTTGAATTTCTGGGCTCTTCTTTTTCAGTTTATCAAGTTTTTTTATTACTGCAAATTTTTATTACTTTGATTACGATTTTTTCAAATTTTATTACCCCCCTCCCCCGAATTTTGTACTACTGTTCTTACCCAGAAAGTAGAAAACTTTTAGGTATCCCTTTCCTGAATGTGAGTTAACGTTTTGAAGATTAACGGTTTAACTGGGTTACAAGGGACAAAGCCAAGTAGGGTCCTAGAGATGGTTAGAAGGATAAAAAAGCATAAATTGATTCTGAGACCCCGCCTTACAAAACATGCCATGCTAAGACCCTTCGTCACAAAAAATCATGGCTAGAAAAATTTGTTCCGGAACCATTCTAGGCAATTCAACAGCTGATATATTAGCAGTTGAATTACTATTTCAAGAGTTAAAACCATAAGTGAATGCCTGTTTATGTTTTTCTTTTTATTTTCAAAACTCATAAAAGTAGCTGAAATATAGGTCTATGGCTCAGTATTACCACTTTTTCATAATACCTATTAATTATTTAGATTTAACGAGTTTTTTTTATTGGATTGTGGTTAAGCTGTATACTGCGACAAAAGGGAGAAAAGTTTAACTGATCGTCAATTGAACATCGTTAACCTTTTTTTAACAATCAATTTTTCAAATATAGCTTTTTTAACAGTAAGTTCTGGAAATTGATAAGCATACCAGCAATGCCAAACGAATAAGGAATAAATTAAAAAAAAAACTGACAAGAAGACGATACCTAACCAGGATAATTTCCCTAAAATCAAAATAAATATTTCGGCAAAGACATCCGCCAAACCGTTCTCAATACGAATGAATATATATATATATATATATATATATATATATATATATATATATATATATATATATATATATATATATATATATATATATATATATATATATATATATATATATTTATATATATATATATATATATATATATATATATATATATATATATATTTATATATATATATATATATATATATATATATATATATATAAAATACTTTTTTTAATTAAAGACAGCTTAGCGGATGTCTTTGCCAGAATATTTCCTCTGTTTTTTGTTTATTTACTGACTGAAAATTATCTCAGTTTAGTTTTGTCTTGTGGTTTTCATCGTCTTTTTCTGTTCTTCATTTTATTCTACGGGAGGAACAGCCAAAAGGGCTGAAAAAACCTTACAAATCAATGAACTACTATAGTTAAAACAGGAAAACCTCAAATTTTCCAGGCAAAAAAGTTCGAGACAAAAGGAAATTCCCCTTAAGGAATCTTGAAATTATAATAACAGTATGGTTTTCCCCAGAAGTTTATAAACTGAATCTGGAAAAAAAAAAACTCGATAAAAAGTTGAGTCTGAATAATTTTCTTGTGATTCACTGACTCTAAATCTACAACTTTTATAAAGACCAAAACTATTAGGGAGAAAATGGGTTGTTAAAGGATAATTTTCTTCAACAAGGGAATTCCCCATCAGAAATCTTGGATTCACAACAATAACGGTTATTACAATTTTCCCTGAAGTTTAAAAAGTTTAATCTGGAGAAAATGTTGAGTTCCAATAATGTGCTTGCATTTTACTAACTCCAAATCTAAAACTTCTACTGAGATCAAAAAATTAGAAAGAAAATAGTCCGTAAAAGAAAATTTCTTTAGAAAGTTGATTCCCCTTCTTTAGCATACAAATTTTGTTATGTAAATTACTCCTTGTTCGTATTTGTAGCCTTTACATAAAGCTACGTGTTCAGAGTTGGAGAAAAAAATAGGAATTATATGCATAGTTGATCAAGGAGGCACACTCGTGCCTCTATAAAGAGGCGACACACGACAATGTTAAGCGATCTTCGGTTCCAGTGGTCGCAGAGGGATGGGGAGGGATGCATTTCGTAGCCCGAGCTCCAACTAAGAAACCTGCAAAATTTCATCCCCCTCCAATTTTTCCTTCATGGGGAAAATCCGGCCGAAAGTTTCGACCCGTCAACCCCAGCCCCCCTTTAACGTTGTCCGATCGGGCTGAAATTCACAAGTTAAGGTCCCCTAGGGCCCAGGAGCTTATCCGCGAAATTTCAGCTTGATCCGATAACTCCTTCCCTGTTTTCCAGAAACCACGCATAGCCACTTAAAATTCATTTACTTTTTTTTCCTAGACACCTACAGATCACATCCGACATCGGATCTGGGTGTACGAAGACTCATTGGATGCGGAATTCTCCGAGTAATTTTCCTGGAAAGTTTCGTAGGAAAATCTTAACCCCCCGAAAGTTTCGACCCTCCAACCCCCCCCCTCTTTTAACGTTGTCCGATCGGGCTGAAATTCACAAGTTAAGGTCCCCTACGGCCCAGGAGCTTATCCGCGAAATTTCAGCTCGATCCGATAACTCCTTCCCTGTTTTCCAGAAACCACGCATTAGCTATTTAATTAACGGATTTCTCTCCATAAGAGCCCATGTTAATTTGAAATTTTTAAAAGTTATTGAGAAGTTATATTTACTTACATGCAAGTTATTACCTCAGTTGGTAGAGCGTGAGACTTTTAATCCTCGGGTCAAGGGTTCAAGTCCCTTACGGGCGGTTTTTTTTCACAACATCAAAAAATTTTTGATAACAGCTGGACAGCTTATCATTTGAGAGATAACAGAATATTAGCTTCTTATGAGCAAAAGAAACATTTCGGTCATTCTATCTATTTTTTTTTCTATTTTATACAATGATTTAAAAGCAGGGGGGGGGGGGCGGCAGCCAAACAAGTTCCTCTCCTAATTCCTGTACGAGGAGTACAGGAATTATTAAATTACATCCACCATGGATTGTAGAAAAACGTACAGAAATAATATGAAAAAAACTTCGTTTTCTTAAAGAGTTAAAGAGGCTGCGTCCCAAAGTCGAACCTTAAAACGTACAGGAATTAGAAGAGGCAGTTGGGGGGCTGCCGCCCCCCAAACCCCCAGCTTTTAAAGACTCTTTTGTACAGGTTTTTTGTTTTTTTGCTAACCCCCCGCTCTTGGCTTCGGAAAGGCCCTCTTTTAATTAACAAAAAATTGAAATGAATGAATAATGGAATAACTTCGAAAAATGTTAAACACAAGAGGACAGGAGAACCATTGCGCCGAAACTAGTAATTAGTAACAATGAAGTCCCCCCACAAAAAAAAACTGTACAAAAGAGTCTTTAAAAGCTGAGGGTTTGGGGGGCGGCAGCCCCCCAACTGCCTCTTCTAATTCCTGTACGTTTTAAGGTTCGACTTTGGGACGCAGCCTCTTTAACTCTTTAAGAAAACGAAGTTTTTTTCATATTATTCAGAATCTAAAAGAAGTTTATCTAGTATAGGAAAACAGGGGAAGGAAAAATTCGTATTTTGATAAATTTGATGATCTATGTTAAATTTTAGATAGATGGATATTGAAAAAATGAGCAATTTGCCATCGATTGTGAGACTTTCCTTGATTCAAAAAACGAATCCCTATTGCATCTCCCTGGGTACAAGATGGAATGTTTGAATCGAAGTAGGATGGCTAAAGGTGGCCTTGCTGTTTATGTTTCGGAATGTCTTCCGTACTCTGTTAGACATGACCTGTCAAGAAATGAAGAAGGAATTTTTGAATCCATATTTATTGAGATTAAAACCCAAGCTAAAGCTTTGATTGTTGCTAATATATACTGGTCTCCTAGTGGGTCTGTTCCCTCTTTTCTTCAGATTCTTGATGAGGTCTTGGAAATAATCCAACTTCATTCATGTGAACTTGTAATTATGGGCGACTTCAACCTTAATTTGTGTGACCGGAGGTCATCCTCGTCCTTGGATTTTCTTTCGACAATGCTCGCTTGTGGAACACTACCTTCTGCATGCATTCCAACTCGCATAACTAACACTACCGCTTCTTTGCTTGATAATATTTTTTCATCTTTGACGTTGGTGCGAAATTCTATATTGATGAGTGATATCTCTGACCATTTTCCTGTTTTTTCCATGTATGATTTTTCCGATTCGTTGCCAAGGAGGAGCCAAGAAGCTGGTTTTTCCTCTTTAAAATTTAATGATCAGGGCTTGCATATTCTTAGGTCACGGTTGGCAGGTCGTTCGTGGAGTATTTCTAAAAATGGATCTGACATAGATTCTTTGTTTAATTCGTTTTATGATTCTTTGAAAGAAGTTATCTTTGATACATGTAATGCACCCCAGTCGAATCCAGCATCGAAAAGAACAACCCCTTTGAATCCTTGGATGACCCCTGGACTTCTTAAAAGTTGGAGGAAGAAAATTATCTTTAGAAGGCTTACAGGTGCTCTAAGCCATTTTCGCGTGATTCTCGGCTTCAACTTTTCAAAGCTTATAGAAGAGTTTACAATTCGCTTTGCTGAAGGGCTAAATCGTTATTTTATCATAGAAAATTCTCTGCGTGCGGTAAAGACATTAGGAAGACATGGCAAGTAATCAATTCTGTTATCAGGCCATCTTTTCTGCCTCCTTCTGTCCCTTCAAGTGTTGTGATTGACGGGAAAAATGTAGAGGGTGAGCTAAAAGTTCAAGATGCGTTTACTTCCTATTTTGCTAATATCGGCAAAACTACAGCCTCTTCTGTAAGTCCTTCTTCTTCTCTACCTGATTTTAGGTCTTATCTAGGACCACCTTGTCCTAAATCAATGGCATTGGAACCTGTCTCTGAAGCTGAAATAGCCAGAATTGTCAATTGTTTGAGGGGTTCTTCATCCTCTGGCCCAGACCGTATTCCGACTAAGGTTGTCAAGTTCATTCTTCCTGTCATTTTGTGTGCCCTCACGAGACTTGTCAATCTTTCTTTTGAAAATGGTGTCTTCCCAAGTGCTCTAAAGCGTGCTCGTGTTATCATCCTTTTTAAAGGTGGATCAAGGAATGATCCTGCAAATTATCGTCCCATATCTCTTTTATCAGTGTTTAGTAAAATTTTTGAAAAAGCTATGCTTTCTCGACTTCTTGATTTTCTTAATTCTAAACTCTTTTTTCATGATTTTCAGTTTGGTTTTAGGGCCAAACATTCAACTGAGCATGCATGTGCAACTCTCTTGAATTATTTAAATTCAGCTCTTGACTCTGGTTTGATACCTGGTGCTCTTTTTCTTGATGTTCGAAAAGCGTTTGACTCATTAACACACAAGATTCTTCTTCTGGAAATGTCCCATATTGGAATAAGAGGGAATGCTTATTCATGGTTTCTATCATATTTATCTGGTCGAGTCATCTCGGTTCATCCGGACTTTTCTAATCCTTCTGGAATAGAGTTTGGTGTTCCACAAGGATCTGTCATTGGGCCGATACTCTTTTTAATCTACGTCAATGACCTTATTAATGCGGTTAAAAATTTAAAACCTACCATTTGCTGTCGTCTTTGTAAACCAGTATTCGTTACTAGCTGTGACAAGAGTTTGTCCTTACTGGATACACTTATTGCTTTTGCTGATGACAGTACTCTTGGCACAACTGGTAGAACTGAGTCTGATCTTCGTTCAAGGATGATAGCCCTTTTTGAAAGAGTTATCCAGTGGTTTGATGTAAATTATCTTGTCTTAAATGTCGAAAAGTCATGTTTTTTCATTTTCTCCAGACTCTCAAAGGCTTGCCCTGATTTAAATGAAATAAATGTATCAAGAGGTTCTCTAAGTAGACCTAAGGATCGTTACGTTCGATTCCTAGGCATCTTGCTTGACGAAAATCTTTCGTTCAAGTATCATATTGACCTGATTAAAATGAAAGTCTCCAGGAGTCTTGGAATCCTTAGAAAGCTCAAATATATATTTCCAGGGTCGATTCTTAGACTCTTGTTCTGCAGCCTAGTTCAGTCTTATGTTTCATATTGTTCTGTTATTTGGATGTCAACTTTTCCCTCAAACTTTATGATAAAGCAAGGACTCTTAATCAGGAAACTAACCGTTTTTCACTTAAATCCTTGCTTGATTTGAAATCTCTCTATTTTCTTTCTTGTTCTTCTATCGTTTTTTTACAGTTGCACGGCCATCTTCCTGCTGTCCTATGTAATAATATATCTTTTGTTTCTGATCAATCGACTTATCATCTCCGCACTTCCAACAATTTACTGCTTCTTCACACACCGTCAGTGAGGTCTGACTTCAACCCTCTGTCAGCTTGCAACAGGATCTGGAACACGCTCCCAGAGTTCGTACGAAGCTGCCACTCGTTTGGTATGTTCAAAAATTATGTTAGAGATTTTCTAGCTAGTAAATAATTTTGTTTGTTTGTTGTTGTTTTTTTTGTCTTTATTTTTTATTCCGGTTTCCCTTGGAGTTGATGTCTCTGGATTGAGTTGGATATTTAATTGAGCTGGTGAAATCATGTGCTACCCCCTGCCTAGCTTGTCATTTTTTGGAGATTATTAAGGTGGGCGACTCAATTTTTGGTTTTTGTTTATATTTTTTTGTTGTTGGCATTTTTTTCTCCCCTGTTCTTTCCCGGCCATGGAGCCTTACGGGGGAGATTGTCTTGAAGTAATTTTTTTGTTTATGGATTTTAATGTTAAATAAAGAACTCAGAACTCAGATAAAATATAAATTTGAGCAATTATAACAAATTTAACTTTTTCGGCTTGACAGATTTGTATAAAATCAGCAAGCTTAAATCATTTATGTTTATATCATTTTAGTTTTGTCTTGTGGTTTTCATCGTCTTTTTCTGTTCTTCATTTTATTCTACGGGAGGAACAGCCAAAAGGGCTGAAAAAACCTTACAAATCAATGAACTACTGTAGTTAAAACAGGAAAACCTCAAATTTTCCAGGCAAAAAAGCTCGAGACAAAAGGAAATTCCCCTTAAGGAATCTTGAAATTATAATAACGGCATGGTTTTCCCCAGAAGTTTACAAACTGCATCTGGAAAAAAAAACTCGATAAAAAGTTGAGTCTGAATAATTTTCTTGTGATTCACTGACTCTAAATCTACAACTTTTATAAAGACCAAAACTATTAGGGAGAAAATGGGTTGTTAAAGGATAATTTTCTTCAACAAGGGAATTCCCCATCAGAAATCTTGGATTCACAACGATAACGGTTATTACAATTTTCCCTGAAGTTTAAAAAGTTTAATCTGGAGAAAATGTTGAGTTCCAATAATGTTCTTGCGTTTACTAACTCCAAATCTAAAACTTCTACTGAGATCAAAAAATTAGAAAGAAAATAGTCCGTAAAAGAAAATAGTCCGTAAAAGAAAATAGTCCGTAAAAGAAAATTTCTTTAGAAAGTTGATTCCCCTTCTTTAGCATACAAATTTTGTTATGTAAATTACTCCTTGTTCGTATTTTAGTCTTTACATAAAGCTACGTGTTCAGAGTTGGGGAAAAAAATAGGAATTATATGCATAGTTGATTCAGAATCTAAAAGAAGTTCATCTAGTATGGGAAAACAGGGGAAGGAAAAATTCGTATTTTGATAAATTTGATGGTCTATGTTAAATTTTAGATAGATGGATATTGAAAAAATGAGCAATTTGCCATCGATAAAATATAAATTTGAGCAATTATAACAAATTTAACTTTTTCGGCTTGACAGATTTGTATAAAATCAGCAAGCCCTCTCCTCCCCCTTTTAAAATAGTAAAATTTATAATTCCTGTTTTGATTATGTATGGTGTTAACAGTTTTTATCTTAGGCCTAGGTGGAGTAAAGGCGCCAGGCATTTCCAAAATGCCCATTACCTTTCCCCTAAAAAAATTTCTGATTCCCTCCATTACGATAAAATAATGGTTTAATTTCTCACTTTGAAAGCCAATGGACTTCAACGCAATATTGCTTGTTTTTCCGTCAAATAAATCCATCTCTTGTTTCTCATTATGGCAAGGCTTTTAAAAGTGAACCAAAGGATAATTGTATAAAAATGAACAAATCTGATCTGTTTAACAGTTAAGGTCTCGGAATGGTTTGGGAACACAAGAATTTTACAGTAGATTGTTTGCTATGTCATTCTTCCATTCAGTCGATAGTCGTATATGCAGCTGCCTGATGGGGCACATTTGTGCCATTTCGGCAGTTTTTTTTAGGCGGTTGTGCATTGATTTTTTCAAATTGGCGCATTTTCAGAAGCAAAATGGCGTTTTTGGTGTATTTTCACTTTTATGGCGACGCAATTTTTAACTAGATATCTGGTACCACTGCGTATATGGTATAAGGAAAAAACAGGCCGAAGCAATAAGATTGACGATAAAAATCCAGAAGAAATATGGAAAGGTATTTTTTCAAATGTTTTTTGATTTGATATTAAATAAAAAGTTTTCTTTTAAATTTAAAGTAAGGAGCAGCATTAAAACGAACGTAGTAAATTCTGCAAAAGAGGGTGGCTGCCCCTTCCTCAGCCATCGTTCGTACGCTCAAGTTGCTACATACCATTCTAAGCTTTTACAATATATGTTGAAAACAAGTTGTATCTGTAATCGCAATCACTATAAAGAGGGTACAAAGGTATACAGATGTATAACAGATATGTACACACTCAGGTACCCCTTTAGGGACCAAACCACAAAAAATCAAGTTGTTACCACCACTATTTAAGTGGAGAGGCGATTCCTTGGACTGATCTTGGGGTGGGGGGGGGGGGGTACAACTGGTTACAGCCATGGATATAATGACAATTCAAAATGGTACCTACCCTAAAAATCTTGAAATCTAAGCACAAACAAGAAAGCGAATCAAGTCAAACTCACATAGGCAAGTAATGAACCCACTCCTATTAACTGTCTTTCAAAATTAGATGAGAAAAGCACTTGAACTGAACTCTTTAATGAAACTGAACTGAACTGAAGGAGCTCCTTGAATAAAAAAAGTTATGTTTCAGTTAATTTTTGAATCAGCCTTGCTGTGAATGCCCCTGAAGTAGAAAATGTTTGAAGTTCCCCAAAAATTACCCTTATTTTCCTCTGCAAGAATGAATACATCACACACATTATCATTTGGTAAATGCTATGTTTAAATAACTGTCATTCTAACAGCAGTTTTGAGAAATCGCTACTGGGTGATTGAGTTAGCATAGGCTATGATGATAGGCTATGATAGGCATAATGATTTAGAATTAATAATATTTGTCCTGCTTATGACATGTTTAAAAAAAGATATTCAATATTCAAATATTTACTACTATTATTTGTTGAATTCGTACAGGCAATCACGAAAATCACATTGGAATATGACTAATTCTTTGCGTTTTGTATTTGCAATAAATAAAACGGTTTTTTCTCATAATGAGAATTTAATATCAAGTTGAGGATAACATCGAAATGAGAATAAATTTCTTTTTCTTATGATGAGAATATAAAAGCAAAATAAGAACAATAAGATCGAAACAATATCTTCCATCCTAGTCCTTTGAAATAAATCCCCTTTTCCTAACATGCACAATTGAACTCCTCCTGTGAGGATCCTTGCCTTTCAGGGCTATGGTGAGCAGCCTGTCCCAAGCAAGGGAAAGGAGGAGAGTTGGGCCATAGATTAATCCTGTGTCGCCATAAAACACTACTGATTCATAAAACGAGAATGATAAGCCTTGGACCCAATTTGATCTCATAGAAAACAACTTCCAACCATCCCCAGACTTCATAATTGCCACTTAATGCGCCAACTGGCATGGGAAGTCCTAAGTATAAGTAACGCCCTTAAGTCCTTAAGTCTAATTAAGTAGCATGCACAAATGTAATGATTGAGAATTAATAAACTTACTCTGCAGTCAGGGCAATAGGTATGCAGATTTTTGTCTGTATTGGAATACTCTGGATGGGGTAGGGTATAATCAGGGTTTCCTGTCAATCGTTTAACATTCTCTTCAGCAGTTTCTAAGGGTTTCATGCAAAAATCACAGGCGGAATATTTGCAGGCTACATTCCAAGAAAATTGGCAGCTAACAAAAGGCTCTTCTGAGAACAATTCTTCATCTTCTTCTATGTCTTTAATGGCAACAAGTGAACGTCCCTAATCAAGATATCAAGTAAAAAAAGATTGCACAAAATTGAGCACTTAACAACTTAAATTTTCGAAAACAACAGTCCCAACAACAAAAAGTAAAACATGAAGTATAGTTAAATACAGAAATCAATTTAATACTTCAAATTACAGAAATTCAGTCAGCAGGATTGATAAGTCACCACATTTATGACACTTTAATAACAATGATTTTTTTATGTTAACAAATGATTCAAAAATAAGGATTTTTTATTTTATATCAAGACTGTAACGAACAAACTTTTATATACAAGTATTTTAGCTACATTTCATAGCAAGAAAAAACCCAAGATAATAGCCATATGGAGAAAGCTGAATAAAAACAACAATAAACAACTTTAAATTAAAACTAAATGGAAAAAGCTTAAGAAAGAAATGCACAATCATCACTCCGTGCTTTTTAGTATTGTTTTTTCCCCATATAAATTTGGCTTTTACGTTATTTCTATTCTTCTTCAATTTTTACTTAGCTTTCTCTAGTTTCATGCCAAGGATGGCTATTGGTTATTAATCTAAAACTAGTTTTATATGATAGTTTGATGGTTAGTGTCTTGGTGAGAAAAACCCTCATTTCTTCTATATTTGTGTTTATGTATGATGGAGAGGCATTGCAATCTTTTTAGTTACTTACAATTCTAGTTAATATGAGAACTGAGGCCTTCTGTCACTTCGAAGATAGCAACTTCGAGATAGCAGTAGTGATAGAAAATAAACACATATTATTTGTATTACATATTATTCTAGTTGATTAAATTGCCTTATTGGTGAAAATTTCTTTATAACCAAAAACTTGAAAGAGCATCCTAACTTCTCAAAGTGTTTCAAAAAAAGATTCTTTAGTCTCAAGTATAGTATCCAAAAACTAAGCAAATTTAGTCAATATAAAATGAGTGGCCTATTTAGCCTATAGAAATCTATAATCATAAAGCAATTACATTTATTAGATTGTGTTATGTTTAATAGAAATCTTTTATGCTGTTAAAATGGCCTTTTATATTGTTAAGTTAATACTAAAATAATCCAGAGTAGCTGGAGGAAGAGCAGAAGGGTAGTTAGAACAGTAGTTGGAAGAAGAGAAGTTGGAAGAACAGTTGAAACAAGAGTAGAAGCCGGGTAGTTAGAAGAAGAGCAAAAGAAGGATAGTCAGACAAAGAGTAGAAGAGGAGTAATTGGAAGAACAAACAAGAGTAGTTGGTCTTACTGTCTTGGACTATCCTACTTGGCACCAGTGCTGTCACTTACTTGAAGTACTTTTACTTGAAGTGCTACTTAAGTAAAATTTTCCATTACTTTTCTTTTTTTCCATAACTTAATTTTTTAATTTTTTATAGAAATGACGACGGGGACACAGGGAATGTTCGATTAGCAATTACCATCAACAAAGCTCAAGGGCAATAATTAGAATCATGAGGTATAGATCTGAATACGGATTATTTTTCCCATGGACAATTATATGTTGCATGTTCAAGAGTCGGTAAACCTGACAATCTATTTATATGCACAGACAATGGGACAGCGAAGAATGTTGTATATTCGTAAGTTTTACGTAGTTAAAAACATATATATATATATATATATATATATATATATATATATATATATATATATATATATATATATATATTCATATTCACAGGTGGGACACAGGGACACAACTACAATGGCGCGTAACTAATATGGCTCGTAACGACTTACGCGCAGGGGGGGGGGGGGGCTTGGGGGGCGAAGCGCCCCCACCAACTAGGTGTTGGGGTGGCGCAAAGCGCCACCCCAACAGCTAGTATATATAATATTTTTGAGAAAAAAGCAAAGGTTTGAAGGCAGTACATAACCATTTTCCAATGTTGGAGGCAGGGCTTTCCTACAGGCTACAATTGGCCTTAAAGGAATGCCTTACTTATGTAATTTTGGTAGACCATAAAATTTCGGACAAAAGCTGCCCAGGGGAAAAATTTATTATTTAATCGTGGAGTAATTTTACCATTTTGTTTTAGATCTTTTAATTCTCTTGTAATTTTGTCAGCAAACTGATTTTTTTTTTAATTATGTTAGCAAACGTTTGAAGGGCTAAATGGATTCACAGTTATAATTGAGGACATCCTGGTATTTGGGGGAATCAAAGAGGAACAATATGAGCAACTGAAAGCCCTCCTCGAGCACTCAGAATATCGAGATCGAGCACTGCAGAAAGCAGTGATGTTTAATAAAAAAAAATGCCAATTTGGTTTTAGCAATGTCTGTTACTTTTGACATATCATTGGAGCAGAAGGCATGAATCTTGATCCAGAGAAAATAAAAGCTATCAATCAAGTGCCCAGTCTTCAGACCGAAGAAGAGCTCCTCACCCTCATAGGAAGGCTGAAATACCTGGGAAAGTACATGCCTAAATTTTCCATTCAAAACAAGACCTTACATTAAATTGCCAAACAAGACACATTCAGTTGGGGCCAAGAGCAAGATAAAGTTCTAACAGAGCTTAAATCTTCCATTGTCTCAAACACATCATTCTTTGACTATACCAGTAAAAACATAGGATCGAAAAGAGACTCATGCTGCAGCTTCAGTTTTGTGATCTCCATCTGCAATTTTGTCCTGGATTGTTGCAGAAGCTCACTCAAGGCTGCACTTACCTGACACTGATGACAAACGGCAGAAGAAATAGATGTATATCTTGAAACTAATAAAGACTCTCAGTTGAACCCTTTTCCCAAGGCCATAGAGTCTAGAAGGCCTGCAGGAAAATGTGCCAGTCATGCATAGTCAAATATTGGAGCATTTAGCACAAACTTTCGGCTGAAATTGGCATCATCTTCAAAGGAGACAGAATTGTAACACCCCAAACGCTAAAACCTGAAATCTCAAAAAAATTGCATGTAGTTTATTGTGGTGTGAAGAAAACGAAGCAACGGGCCTGCGTGTTACTATACTGGCCAGGTTTTTTTTTTAGAATGTTTGGAGATGCAGAACACATGCAAAGAATATGCCTTCAAATCAGAATGAGCCTTTAATCAACCATTCTATCCCGCCTTTTCCTTGGCAGGAGGTTGCAACTGACCATTTCAAGTGGAATGGGATGGATTTCTTGATCACTTCAGATTATCATGGCCGTTTTTTCGAATTTGAAAAGTTGAGCAGTTTAACTTCAAATACAGTAATTACTAAATTTAAAACTCATTTTGCTAGATATGGAATACCTTTGGCATTCATATCGGATAATGGCCCATAATACTCCTCAGTAGAATTCCAAAGGTTTGGAAAAGCCTGGGGATTCATGCACATTAAGTCCAGCCCAATCTAATCACAGTCAAATGGCCTGATTGAGAAATCAGTCCAGACTGCTAAGAATCTGACGACAAAGGCATCTGAAAATGGTGAAGACCTCTACCTGGGATTGCTAGAGTATAGAAATAAACCTGTAGACAGCCTTGCTTCTCCAGCACAACCTCTTAGGAGTCAACAGTTGCAATCAACACAACCATGCACGGTCAACGATCTACAAAATTACCAGTACCAAAAGTAGTACCAGTTTGATGTTTACACGGAATTACGGAAGATCAAACCGAATACATCTTCATACCCTGGTGAATTACCTGCCAAACTGCTACGTGAATATGCAGCCTTCATAGCATTACCACTGTCCAGCATCATTAACGAGTGTTTTGCTTCTGGCTTTTTCCCGTCACAGTGGAAAAGGGCCTATATTAGAATTATTCCAAAAAAGCGCGCCCCTAGTGCATGCAACGATCTCCGCCCGATCTCACTTACACCTTGTTTGGCGAAAGTAACTGAGTCCTTTATACTCAAGTTTCTTCTGAAACAAATTTATGGGCGTATTGATAAATTCCAGTACGGTGGACTCCCCAAGTGTAGTACTACAATCTACCTAGTACGGATGTTTGACTGCGTCCTCCAATGGCTTGAAAAAGGTAGCTGTTTCGTCGACATTTGCGCAGTGGACTTCCGAAAGGCCTTTGACCTAATCCGCCACCGGACTGCAGGCATGAATCTCCAGGAAATGGGGGCCAAACGATGCACCCTTGGCCTTGTACTTGACTTCTTAACTGGCCGAAAACAAAAAGTCTTTGCACTCCACGAAAACGATTCGGATTCATCATGGTCAGATACTTCTTGCAGGGCCCCACAAGGCACAAAATTAGCTGGAATAATTTTCCTGGCTGTAATTAATTCCCTGCTTAACCATCACGACGACCGTTACAAGTTTGTAGATGATCTGTCCATAGTGCTCGCTTACCTGGTCAAAAACACTATCATAACAAAGCAGTTTTCAGAGCAGTTATTTGATCAGCTAAAGACCAAATGCTCAAGTCATGATCTTACCATTAACGTAGCCAAGTCGAAGATAATTCGTTTCAACCCTCTGAAGCAGAATATAGATATGCCTCTAGTCCCTTTCCCGATTGTGAACGAAATAAAAATCTTAGGAGTAACTTTCACTAGTGACTGTAGTTTCAGTGCCCATATTAATTTAACCGTCCACAAGGCTAATGCAAGCCTTCAGACACTTACCAAAATGAGGTGTTTTGGGTGTGATACTAAAAGCCTTCTCCATGCCTACACGTGTTATGTTCGCCCGTTGCTCGAGTACGCGTGCCCGGTGTGGGGTCCATCTGCTATCCGCACAGCATACCTATTACGCGACATAGAGTGCGTCCAGAAAAGAGCAACAAGGATTATACTCCGAGACCGTGGCATACCCTACGATCAAGCCCTCGCTAAATTAAATTTATCTCCACTTAAAGTCCGGCTGGAACACCTTATTCACCAATTTGGAAAATTCATCCTAGCCCATAAGAGCCACCGATCACTACTACCCGAACCAGCCCCTCCCAATAGCCGAACTCGATTACGAAATAAACTTGTACCCCCTAAAGTACGAATCAATCGATACGCAAACTCATTTGTGCCCTTTTTCACATCAGTTTTTAATGCTGAGTTGTAGTGTGTGATATTTGTTTAAATGTATGATTTTTGTGAAAAAAACTGAATTTAGCTCTATGCTATGATAGTTTTTAAATATACCGATCTCTCTCTCTCTCTCAGTCGAAGTATTTCTTAAAAGTCGAGAGAGAATGCAATGACGGCAAAAGTGTTATTATGACAAATCAGCCAAAGCTTTAACGCCTCTTGAAGTAGGTGATAGTGTCTGTATTCAAACTTCCCCATAAGGTGTTTGCAATCCAGCAACGGTGATTGCTCGTCCAGAGCAGCCGAGATTATATGCAGCAAAAACAGAAGTGGGGTCAGTGATTAGAAGGAACAGAAAACACATTTGTGGTCGTTCACAATTTAGTCCTGATGATCACCAATGCACACCCAGGTCAGCTTTGCCACAAAA
The DNA here is from genome assembly GCF_032884065.1 of Artemia franciscana. Taxonomy (NCBI): domain Eukaryota; kingdom Metazoa; phylum Arthropoda; class Branchiopoda; order Anostraca; family Artemiidae; genus Artemia; species Artemia franciscana. Next base: position 25,520,766 of record NC_088883.1, on the reverse strand, counting down.
CAAATCTCTCATTAAGCTTGCTGGAACAGATTCCATGTCTCCAGCAAAATCACATCACGAATGGTGCAGCTCCCCCTTATCCCAATCATTACTAGCACCAATAGCAACAAATGTAACACCTAGCACCAGGACCTGTGTTATGGATAGTGGTTTTCCTGAATCAACCAAAATACGAATTGGAAGAGGTATCAGGCCACCTAAAAGGCTCAACCTATATGCAGAGTTAGTGTAAGATGACAGCATGAGTTACTAGTGAAAATAGTTAGTGAGTAATAGTGCATAAAAGAAGCAAGCCTAGCGCCTGTGTATGCATGCCCTGTGCATGTAGTTAAATTATTAGACAATATATAGAAGTAGCAGTTATGTGAGTAGTAGTGCATAAAAGAAGTGAGTAGCAGTTATGAGAGTATTAGTGCATAAAAGAAGCAAGCCTTGTGCCTGTTTATGTATACCTTTTTGAAGGGAGCCAATAATAGTGTGTAAGCCAGCTGAGCTTGGTTCTAGTGTTTGTCAAAATTGTGGGTCTTTTTCAAAGGACAGAAGAAAGAAGATGCAGCATCATGCTGTGCTTGTGCTTCTGTACTGTACTTATGCTTATATAATGCTTGTGCTTACTTCATGCTTTTGTTTGTACCATGCTTGTCCCTAGCTTATGTGTTGCTTTATTTTGTAGGTGGCCTGGGTCATTAAGTCGTATTAATACAAACATTGTGTCATGATCTACTTTTCAAATCACTTTAAATTATATAAAAAAATTGAAATTATTCTTAATAATGTCATCATTTCAAAAGGAAATTATGCACTCAATCATATGGCTAGATTGAACTACGCCTAATGGGGAACATTATCAGGGCTACAAAAATTATGATTATAAGGACAAAAAAAAGCCCCTCATTTAGAATTTTATCAGAAAGTGCACTGTAACAGGAGCAAAATGACAGAAGTGGAGCTATAGTATTTTTATTGGGGGGGGGGGCAAGAGGGGGTGCTATAGAAGTAGATGCTATTCAAGTGGTAGTGAAGAAAAGTAACTATATAACAAACCTGCTACTTGGTGTATTTAAAAACTTTACACAATGCATTAAAAGCAATAGACACATATTTACCAGTCATAAATATAAGAGCTGATGCTTGACTTTTACTAAAATTGTCAGCAATGAGCTGCTGCACATGACAGTGTTATAGCATAAACAAGCTATAAGGTGGGCAAAGGTAAATGTTAACATAGCTTTTTTCAGCCAGATTCATGGCTAATACTGCAGTACATATCCCCCCTCCACCTACCCCGGCCCCAATGACCAGCACAGGATGCTCAATCTCATAATTGAACCAAGCTCTATTCTAGTAACTGCAGGTATTGTGCTATTCATTTGCTTGTATTTAAATGGATTTTGACTCCATAAGATTTAATATCCCTTACTAAACTTTTAACTTGCACGATTCTTTAAAATATTATCTATGATTTCTTGTTAAATTGATGTGTTTCTGAGTCTGCTGATTTACATTAATAAATAGTATTTATTATTATTATGCATTATTATTTATTATTATTATTATTATTATGCAGTTACTATTCTAGTAACTGCAGGTATTGTGCTATTCATTTTCTTGTAATTTTGAATGGATTTTGACTCCATAAGATTTAATATCCCTTACTAAACTTTTAACATGCATGATTCTTTAAAATATTATCTATGATTTCTTGTTAAATTGATGTGTTTCTGAGTCTGCTGATTTACATTAATAAATAGTATTCATATAACAGACCAAATAAAGCCAAACAAAATCACCACCAGTGCAAAAGAGCTGTTACAGTAAAGATGCATGATAAGAAAGTATTACCATAGATTGCATAACATTATATAGAGACATATTCCCCACGATTAAATAGCAACTGTATTTAAAATTTGAAAACATTTGAAAAAGTTAAAGCAAGAATTATTAACTTATCTGTTAGGCATTGTTTGACAAAGAATATACAGAAACTCTGAACAATGCTTGGTATCACTGGGGCATAAACCTTAAACTAATTAAGAATTGCCAGGGATGCAAATTGGAAGAGAAAATTGACTCCTAGAATGTTCTCCTAGAGAGATATTTAAAAAAGTTAAAAGTTAAAGCAAGAATTATTAACTTATCTGTTGGGCATTGTTTGACAAAGAATATACAGAAACTCTGAACAATGCTTGGTATCACTGGGGCATAAACCTTAAACTAATTAAGTATTGCCAGGGATGCTCATTGGAACAAAAAATTGACTCCTAGACTTTGAAAATTACCTTCCTCTTTGTATCTTTGCTTGAAAAAAAAATGACTTCTATAAAAGTTATGCGAAAGTTTTTCTTGTGTAAGTCAGGATATGGGGGTATAAGTTTCCAGATGGGGGTTAAACTGAATATTGTTTTTGTGTCTATAATGCCCTCCATAAGCAAAGCTTGGTCTCTTAGTGCTGTATGATAAAACTGATAACATTAGAAAAAGAGAATGAGTTGTTACCGCTTAAATGTGCACACAAATATCTAAATTGTCAGAAAAATATACATATTTTGCTTCAATTCACTTTATTCTATTCTCAGCAGACATTTCATAAAGCATGCTAATGCAGAGATAAATGTCCCATCAGTAGTGATGGCCTTGTGTGAGATACGACTAATTTCAGTCATAATTCTTATCCTATTGTGTGAATCTTTTTTTTGTAGATGGTTAATAGATATATTTAGAGAAGCAAAAGTAGCAAAGTATTGTAGGCTATACATAGAGGCAATCCTGATCAGATATGATATCTGATGATAATCCTGATGAAATGATCAATAAGTTAATCAGAGTTTCAATTAAATACTTAAATAAAAACCAAACTACAACTAGATTGACCAATCTAGCTATAGCACAAATATCATTATAAAAAGCACTAAGACTTGTTTTCTTTTTCAATGATATCTTTTCAATCAGGAAACTGTATTCATCATATATGAACCTTTTTATTCTTCAATGATTCCGTTTCTGTCCTACTTGCAGATGTAGAGGGTGCGTCCATTTCCACTTTTCAAAGTTTGAAAACAATAGAATCTAATCTGGAATTGATAGATTTTAGGAAGTAAAAGCACCTTAAATATCAGGGAAAAAAATTGACCTGAGCAAACAAGGCAAAACAAGAAGCATAGAACATTCTTCAATTTTGCAGTTATTAAGCTCATGTTTTTACAGATATCCACTCTTTGACAATTGGAAAAAATTAGTTTATAAGCTTTATAAAATGGTACTATCCATCTCCATTAGTTAAAAAAAAATTTTGTAATCTAGTTGGAAAATTTGGCCCATCCCTATAGGAGAAATCTATATTTACCAATTAGTTGAGAAGAAATGTTGCCACAGCAAAACTTTCATTTTCCAACTAGTTGACTAGCAGCTTCTCCCCAGCAACTCTTAATTTTGCCAACTAGCAGGAAACAAACATTGCCCCAGAAAACAATTCATTTTCCAACTAGTTGACTAATAACTTCTCCCTATCCAACACTAAATTTTCCCAACTAGCTGGAAACAAACATTATCACAGAAAACAATTTATTTTCCAACTAGTTGACTAGCAACTTCTTTCCAGCAACACTTTCTTTCTCCAACCAACTGGAAACACACTTACCCTATATACACTTTTGTTAGCCATCTTGTTGGCAAGTAACTTTTCCTGAGAATAGTTTCTTAGCTAACAACAGGAAGAGAAAACAGAAAACCTGTCATCCCCAGTCCATCAGTACAATGAAAATCAGCAGTATCCACTTTTAACAAAAGCACTACAGCAAAGGTAAATCAAACAAACTGAATTCAGGAGTAGATAGTCTGGGACCCACAGAACTGAAAGTCTTCTCCTTCTATAAGTGTGCTTTCTAATTTTAGGCAATACTCTGCAAGATAGTATTACCCCAAGTTCACAGAGATGAAATTTCATGCAAAAATGTGCATTTTTGTGAAACCCACCAAATTCTATCCATTGTCTGATGTCCATTTTTGCATTATGATGACTTGACAAATGCATTGAAATATTTCAATTCAGCGTTTGAAGTGCTTAAAAGCGGTAGATGGTGTTTTGATGGATGTACTGGACCAGATTGGTGTTAACAATTTTAAATTTTTGCTGCATACATTCTGTGTGAGCCCTTTTGCAAGAAAAAAAAAGATCTGTGTGAACCAAGGTTTAGCTCAAGTGCAATATTTTAGACATCAAATCAACTAGGATAGAGATTAGTGAAGGGTGCTTCTATTTTTCTCCCATTTTACAGCAAGAACTATTTCACGGCCAGCCTCAAATTGCAAATTTCTCTGCAACTTTTACTTGCTTAATTTGTCTTAACTCATATTCTCCTAACACATTGATTTGGACTGTATGGCTAAGATATCCAACTTTTGTCAACAAACACTATGCAAATGGGTTCACCTCTCAGTTGTCCCACAAATGTTTTTTCTTTTTAATTTTTTTTAGTAGATTTATTGGACAAAACAAAGGGTAACCGAATTTACTGCCAGGATATTGTCCTAAAACTGGCTTCTGTGAAGAAAATTGTCATTGAGCAGAAATGCTTAGAGAAGAGGCATACCCATACTTAGATGGAATGCAATTTTGTACAAGCAACCATACAAGCAAAAATCAATGGAATGGAAATTTATGTCCCCAAAACCATGTTTTAACTATTATGGAAGAATTCTGCACCCTTTTGTCACCTTTTTCTGATAGTCTTCCATGCAAAAGAGATACTGAACCTGTGTCAGCTTTATTTTTAGGGAAGCTGTTTAATTTTGTTTTTGCAGACTATGGTTATCAACAAAATAAATCTTATAACATACATGGTTAGCTGCACTTCCTGCATAAGAATGATAGTGTGATAGTGTATCTCCCTAGAACTAAACTTGTATCTTGGACCTTATTTTTGAATTAACATGTATGTCAAAATTTTAGTCAAACTAATTATACTAGGAAAAAATTAAACTAACATTTGACTGTTTCTTTCTTGGATAATATACCAAGTGCTGTGCTTACTGCTTCAAATTCAAAATAGTTATTAGTTTTTTTTTCTGTACAAAACCATGGTTTTGAGATACAAGGTTAGTGAGCAAGACCATATTTGAATAGCCCCTTACTCTCAGATGCAGTTTAAACTTTTGCTAGAAGTTACTAGTAGGAAAAATTAAGCATTGCTGGGGAGAAGTTGCTAGGCAACTAGTTGGAAAATATATTGTTTCTGGGGTAATGTTTGTTTCTAGTAAGTTGGCAAAATTAAGTGTTGCTAGGGAGAAGTTGTTAGTCAACTAGTTGGCAGATATAGATCTCTCCTATAGGGATGGGCAAAATTTTCTAACTAGATGACAAAAATATTTTTAATTAGTAAATATACCATAGTTCATATTATTGACTTACCAATAAAGTGAACATAACACTCAATGCCTTTTTTATGTTCTTTACAAATATAATAATTGCTTTTATTGCAAATTCAAATTTAAGTACTTTTGAACTCTTAAAAATGATAAATTTTCAATTATAGTATGAGTTATTGGTCATTTTCAGACAAAATAATAGGCTACTACCTTTTCTCAGTGCTGTTTTCTTGGTTGTTTTTGACAAAATTAAACACTACATTTTCTCTGTGCCAAAATTATTTAAAATAAGGTTAGTTTAGGTTAGGCTAGGTCAAAGAGTGCTTAAATTTGAATTTGCAAGAGAAGCAATTATTGTATTCATAAACAGTATAAAAAAAAGCATTGAGTGGTATGTTCACTTTATTGGTAAGTCAATAATATGAACTGTGATATATTTACCTTTTAATTATAAGGAGTAGTAACAGTAAATTTTTGTGGTTCATATAATTGACTTACCAATAAAGTGAACATAGGCTACCATTTGATGCTTTTTTTATGTTCTTTATGAATATAATAATTGCTTCTACTGCAAATTCAAATTTAAGCACTTTTTGAGCTCTTAACAATGACAAATTTTCTATTAAACTATGAGTTATCACTTGTTTTTGACAAAATAATACTATGTTTTCTCAGTGCTGTTTCCTTGGTTGTCTTTGGCAAAATAATACTACATTTTCTCAGTGATAAAATTATTTATAATAAGGTTAGTCTAGGTTAGGTCAAAAAGTAATTAAATTTGAATTTGCAGCAGAAGTCATTATTATATTCATAAAGAACATAAAAAAGGCATCAAGTGGTATGTTCACTTTTTTGGTAAGACAATTATATAAACTGTAAAAACATTACTATAGTAACATTCTATATAAGCTTAGTCTATAAAGTAATTTTTTCTCATGGTCATAGGGTAGAGTGTCCATTTTTACTTTATGATAAGGTTTCAAGGGCAGTAGCCTATATGCAGTCTATCTTATCTTGCTGTAAATGCAATTTAAGGAAATTTAATGTATATTTGGGAAATATTAATATGGATTATACTATGAAGTGTAATGGACCCCTATTTTCCTGTTTTTCTTGAGTTAAAAACAAGCTTGGATTAATTTCAAAAGAAGGTAAAATTCTAGTTTAGTGACTTCTTGCTATCTTGGAAAGGGTTTAGGTTAGGAAAATGAAACTTTCAAGAATGGGTCTGCAGGCTAAAGTACTTCCTGGGAAGGTATTTTAAAGTACCAACCTCTACTCCTTCTCCCTGTAGAGGCCCTAAAATTTGCCTACATGACAGGTCTATACCTATTGAAATTTTGACAAAACAACATTTTACTTTAATTTTCAGTTACTAGTTGCTTTTTCACTGCCTCTAGTTCTGAAAATGTGATTCCTGTTATTTGAGTAGAATTTTGAGCCATATCAGTGTTTTTTTTTTCTTTCAAAATTTAGGAAATGTATTTGCATATTTTTAATACCTTATAAAATGGGATTGAGCAAAGTTATGAAGCTGAAAACAATTTTGTTGTGCTTCAATTAAGCAGAATATCTATTTTGCAAGGTTTCACTTTTATAACACACATATTTTTAAAGGTCATCAAAGGTTAGGACCCTCTATAGGGAGAAGGAGTAGAGGTAGGTACTTCAAAATTCCTTCCCGGGACATACTTTAGCCTGTAGACCCATCCCTGGAAGTTTCATTTTCCTAGCTTAAACCTTTTCCAAGATAGCAAGAAGTCAATTAACTAGAATTTTACTGTTTTCTGAAAATTTCAATATGTACAGACCTGTCATGTAGCCTAGGCAAATTTCAGGGCCCTCTAGAGGGAGAAGGAACAGATGTGGGTAATTTAAAATACCTTCCTGGGATATACTGTAGCCTATAGACCCACCCCTGAAAGTTTTATTTTCCTAACCTAACCCCTTTCCAAGGTAGCAAGAAGCCACTAAACTAGAATTTTACCTAAAAAAATTATCTGCTCAAAGTTAAAAGCAAATTTGACACTTAAAACAAGCAACAGTTTTAAAGCTAATTCATAAATTGCAGTTTTTTAATTATTGACATGCACTTGCCCTCCTCAAGATGCCATGGTAAAATTGTAATAAATTGAAGCAACTACCTCTACTCCTTCTCCCTCTAGAGGTTTTAACAATATGCAAATACATTTCCTAAATTAAAAAAAAAATTGATATGGCTCAAAATTCTAGGCCTACTCAAATAACAGGAATTGCATTTTTCAGAACTAAAGGCAGAGAAAAAGCAACTGGTAACTGAAAATTAAGGTAAAATTTGGTTTTGTCCAAATTTCAATAGGTGTAGACCTGTCATGTAGGCAAATTTCAGGGCCCTCTACAGGAAGAAGGAGTGGAGGTGGGTAGCTTAAATACCTTACCAGGACATACTTTAGCCTGTAGGCCCATCTCTGAAAGTTTCATTTTCCTAACCTAAACCCTTTCCGAGACAGCAAGAAGTCAATTAACTAGAATTTTACCGACGCCACTGCTAAATCATAAGTTTCTTTTCTACCTATCTGATATCAGCAGTAGGCTGAGACTACAACAAAATTTTACCCATAAAAATAGTAGATTCATAGAAAAATTATTTTCATCTTGTTAATTCTTTTTATTACTACTTAAAACAAACTATTTAGTAGTGAAACAGATGAACAATAAAATACTGGTTTGGTTTTACTCACTATGTCTGCTATCTTAATTTCGGCCATGCTTTTCAACTTTTAAATAAATTACCTTTTAGGCTGTGTTCACAGTCGTTTGTTTACTACAGACCTAGTCTTTACCGCGAATAAAATAAAACAAGATGTATTTTTCCACTGAGGGTTTGAAGGAATATTAAAACTAAAACCAACAGAAATTATTCCACGTAAGATAATGACTTCTACCTCCCCAGTCCTCCCACTCCTTAGTCTATTGTCTTAAAGTGCCTTAAAGTTCCCCAGGGGACCATTCTTGGGCCAAGTTTCCTCAATTTCTATATAAATGATGCACCCAATCTTCTCTCGAAACTCCTCAATCTTTATACAGACGATTCAAAACTTTTTGGTGAAGCAGCTACGCACTCGAACCTGCGATATATACAAAAGGACCTTGACATTCTTGGGATTTGGGTTGATACATGGTTCCTCTCTTTAAATGCTGACAAATGCCATGTAATCCACTTTGACCATCATAATAAACATCAGCAGTAACATTTCCGAGGTAACCCCCTTTTTGCAGTATCTGAAAAAAGATATATTGGAGTCATTGTTGATGGTCACCTTAAATTCAGCACCCAAGCAAAATCTAAATCGTCGTTTGCCCTCCAGTTTCTCGGAATGATCAAATTAACTAATTCCAGCAGCCACCTGAGGGTGTTTATAAAGCTCGACAAAGCATCAATTTGCCCACTCCTAGAGGTTGGAAAGTCACTGGCATCACCCTGTTTCAAGAAGTACAAAGAAATACTAAAAAGAATATAAAGCAGAGCCACAAAAACAGTCGAAGGCCTCAAAGAAATACCATGTGAAGAGAGTTTACATCACTTGAAGCTTTTTATTTTCACATAGCCTACGCAGGAAAATATACGACAAAATTATGACCCACAAAATTATTTCCAAAAATACTATCCCTTGTCTTATCCCCCCTTCCCCCAGCACTTTTTGTGATAAGAGGGCATTGTAAGAAAATCCTCAATAAACGCTTCTCAGCCTGAGAAAGAAGAAACTTCTTCAGCCAGTGAGTAACAAACTTGTGGAATCAACTCTCTGAAGATAGAATAGCTGAGGATTTGACGGGTGTATTCAAGCGAAATCTTGACAAAGAATAGCTACCTCAAAAGATCTTGTACAACTGGGAAGCCCTTTAGTCCTCAAACCAATATATATATATATATATATATATATATATATATATATATATATATATATATATATATATATATATATATATATATATATATATATATATATATATATATATATATATATATATATATATATAAAAATAAATATAAATATATTAGTACTATTTGTGAGGTAAAATTCCGATTCGGTGACCATGCTGTACAAGAAAATCTTGAATTAAATTCTATTCTATTGTACAACCTACTGAAATAATGACGGAGCATTAAAAGGATGTAAAATCCTTAGGTTCACTCACAGTTGCGATTTAAGGTAATTTTAAAGTAATGGCTCTTTTGTTTGAGCAACTATCAAACAGTTCGACGTAAAGAACTGTAGTAAGGAGCGACCCAGCTCAATAGTAACCGTAACCTTTAAAATCATACCTTTATTACTATTATTAATATTTATATTATTATTATTATTATTACTATTATTATTATTATTATTATTATTATTATTATTATTATTATTATTATTATTATTATTAAGATATTTATTATCCATAAACATACAAAAGTAAAAACAGTGCAGGATAGTCAAACAATTGATAAACAAGTAAAAACAAAAAGTACATGTAACTCATCAATAGTGAGCACAGCAAAACTAATATAACAAAGAAAAACAGTTTAATAAAAAAGACTAACAGTTGAATAGAACAAACGAATTAAAGCTGTATTGATAATTAAAAATATTTACAAATACAGTACAGACTGGCGCTCATGTTTCACATTCATCATCATTATCATTTATTTTTAACCCACAAAGATAACACAATGGAGAAAAGAAAAAGGAAACGAAATTCACAAAAAAACTCATCCTACCTCAGGGGAAAAAACGTAAAGAAGGGTCATAATCACAAAATCTAGTCAACGTCCTTTGACACATAACTTTATTAAGATCCTTAATTTATGAAGGCACATCTAAAAGCTCAAATCATTACTATATCCTTATTACAAAATCGCCTTGGTAAATAAAGCAAAAACTTGCAATATTTAAAATATGCTGCTCAAATTATGGAGAGATGCTTTTTCCCAAATAAATGCTAGGTACCGGACAGAAAAGGGATTGTTGGCGAGGAAAAACTATGGTACAGTGTGCAGAAACCCTTTCGATTATATCTACATTTGTTGGGCGATATCTTACCATAAACAATACAAATATTTTTAACAGGACTTTTGACTAAATGTGAACACATAGAAGATAATGAACTTCCAAGAGAGATACCAAGCCAATTTACTTGTGAAGAACATGTGAATTGGCTAAAAAATTTAATGGAGGCATAGGTTTTTGACTTTTAGACCATTCTGAACAAAATTACTATCCCAAAGTTTTGATCAGATATACTGCTTGAGTTTCAGCGAAGGGTCGTGGGATGACTCGTGTCTGTGTGACAGTAGAAGAGGAAAGATGGAAGCACTTTCCAGAAGGCTGTTGCAGTTAACATGAAAAGAAGAGAGAGCTGCGGTGCCTTGGTTTCAGACGATATCCGTCTTAGTGGTCTGGAAGATCACTGGCCTAAATTTGTTGTTCAACGCTCAAGATATGAAATGTGTTCTCCAAAGCAAGTTGAATGAAGATCACACTCGATTTGCTCCAAATGTGGTGCGACGTTGTGCATCAATGAACAGAAGAATTGTTTTGCAGAGTATCATGAATACATCAATGACTGAGTTTGAATTAGTATTTCAATTGAAGTTTTATATTCTGAATAAACGATTTTTTCTTTTTGAAAAAGTAACTTGCTCAGCGGGACTTCTAGGTCCCTTCGGCTAGTATTTGGTCAGGTTCATTTGTCCAGCGGGACCCCAGAGTCCTGTTTTGAAAGGATTTTTTCCTACTCATTTTAGAAGGTTTTTATGAGCATATTCAAGATCACCGTGTTTTTTTTGGTCAGGAATCATATATTTTCTGTCAATTTTTTTCAAAAAACGAGGGCTTGGTCGTGAAAGGGTTGGAATATTCAGGACGATGTTAAACTAGATCAAAACAAACTTTGAGCGTGGGGACTTGGAAAAAAGCAATATCCAAAAGCAATATCTGTGTGAAAAAGCAATATCTGAAGAACAACTTATACTATTAGGTTAGATTTTTAAGGGTAAGACGTGGGGACTTTGAAATTGCCAGAAGGCACTATTTGTATGCTTTTAATACTATCACTACAGTTGCTGTAACTAATAACACTAAGGATATTAAGGTTAAACCTTAAAGGAACATTTAGGAGGAATTTCAATTAAAGGAAAAACTGTATGGATGCAGGCTTTCAAAAAGGACATATAAGTAATATCATATTCAGCACCACTCAATAATAGCTAGAAATATCACTGAAACTTTTAAAGGAGCTCATTCGATTCAAAACTAAAAGTTCAGGTGCAAGAAAAGCAAGAAGCCCTTCTTTCAATCCCATTTATTTTCTAAACGCAACCAGTCTAAATTTTTAGACGCCGATTTTTTCCGCATAGTGGAACATTCTAGTGACTCGGTCCCTAGGGATGTTGGTTATGTCAACATATGTGGGGGGACTGGGGGTGTTACTCTATCTTGTGATTTTTTACACTCTTCCCGCAATTCCAAATAAGATCTACCACTTAAGACACTTTACTATACGTTTACCATAAAAAGTTTAAGCGATTAATAGGTAGTTCAGAAAGTTGAGATTAAAAATTTAGTTTTTTGGTAAATTAAGTGGCAACAAATTTCTATTCCATGTATCAAAATATACCACATTTCGACAAGACAAAACATCGCAATTTCAGTTGACCGGCATCTTCTTTCGGTATCGGTTATATGGAAGCACTGGGCTTAGATATTTTCAGCAAATATTTTGAACCAGCAAAAACGAGGAATTTCTGAGAACAACCTTACAAAATTCGTGTAGAGTTGTCGGTAGCCTACAGAAGAGACCTAAGATTCCTAAATAGAATTAAATTTTAATTGGTAATTTACTAGCATAATTTATGTTTTTACCTTTCTGGATATTATTGCTCTTTTTCTGAGTGCCTGTAAAAGTTGTAAAATCTCTAGCTTATTATAGGCTAAAACCTAGAACGTGGACTGTTTATTATTAGATTATAGTTGGGATATTGAGGAGCTACAATTAGGGAAAGTGCTTTCTATTTTTCTTGATTTTTCTAGCATCTGTCCAATTTTACATGTCCTATTAAGGTGAAAAATAAGGGTAAAATTCTAATTAGTTGACTTCTTGCTATCTTGGAAAGGGTTTAGGTTAAGAAAATGAAACTTTCAGGGATGAGTCTACAGTCTAATGTATGTCCCAGGAAGGTATTTTGAAGTACCTACCTCCACTCCTCTCTTTAGAGGGCCCTGACCTTTGATGACCTTTAAAAATATGTGTGTTTTAAAAGTGAAACCTTGCAAAATAGATCTTCTGCTTAATTAAAGTACAACAAAATTGTTTTTAGCTTCATAACTTTGCTCAATCCCATTTTATAAGGTTATAAAGATATGCAAATACATTTCCTAAATTTTGAAAAAAAACATTGATATGGCTCAAAATTTTACTCAAATAACAGGAATTGCATTTTCAGGACTAAAAGCAGAGAAAAATTAACTAGTAACTGAAAATTAAGGTAAAATGTTGTCTTGTCAAAATTTCAATAGGTACAGACCTGTCATGTAGGCAAATTTCAGGGCCATCTAGAGGGAGAAGGAGTGGAGATGGGTACTTTAAAATATCTTCCGGGGACATATTTTAGCCTGTAGATCCATCCCTGGAAGTTTCATTTCCCTAACCTAAACCCTTTCCAAGATAGCAAGAGGTCAATTAACTAGAATTTTACCTTTGCTTTTCTCATATTAATTAGCTAGGAAGTAAGTAGATACATCACTTGATGCCTTTTATTGATGTACTTCCCAAATACAATAATGCCTCAAGGGAAGTGCCATTGTAAGCCCTTAATGGTGCCCTGGAATTATTACCTTGTCTTAGCTTTAGTATTTAGACTATGATGTAAAGTAAAAAAAAAAAATAGTTAAGGACTCACTATTCCTTTATACAATCCTCACTATAAAAATGAGGTAGCATTGCCACTTGGCAGTTTTCAAAATTTTAGTCAGTTTTTGTCTAAGAATTTTTGTCTTTCCATCTGTTTCAGCCTCAGGTCAGTCTCTGCTTCTAGTGCTCTTTTTCCTAGCATTTCCATCAGAACTATACTTTTGCCTTTCCTGCAATTTTTTTTGTAGACCCACTTTCAATTTTGCCTTTGGATATGGTCTGATGCCTTCAAGAAATTATGAGTATAGGCAAGTTTGGTGTTAACTGCTGTTGATCCATCAAGATATGAGATAAACCAAAACATGAACCAGGGTGTTCATTATCCTTATTGGAAGAATGGTCTATGTGGTTTGGCACTTCAGCTGGCAGAAAATCAGCTTCTTTTGAAAACATTCAGATTTAAGGTCAAAATCCTGCCTTCTCAAAATCAGCTGTGATATTTTGAGGGTTCAGTTTTTTCAGGAAGGGCTACCTGCACAACTTTGCTATTTCATGTGTTGAAATTCTCTGCCCAGGGTTTAGCTGTATCCAATTGTCAAGCAACTCCCTAATAGCATGTTTCAGTGGTGCATATACTGCAACTTCCAGGGGTTGGAGACAATTGGAACAGCATGGGGGGGAGGTAAGGTGAGGGATGCTGCTATCTTTGCACAAGGAAACCAAAAATTAAGCAAGAAATGGATTTTAATTTCAACAAAGCAGTGAACCAAAATTAAAAACAAAGCAGCACTTTAATTTAAAAAAAATCAGAATATTTTGGCCTCTTGGAAGCCATTCTCAACAACAACAAAAAAAAAATTAAATTAAGAGAGAAAAAAATCAGTTGTTTTGAAAATAACACAATAAAAAACAACTAAACACATGAATGTTGAGAATTTTTACGCTTATGCCTTGTATTGTTTGTAGCATCCACAGGAGTACTCCTCTTCAAGAATTCTTCTGTGTGTAAAGACAAATTCCCATTTACAAATTAAAAACAGCAGTCCTGACTAATTTTGGAGGACCATTCTGTTTTAGAATTGGTCTATAGTTACAAACCATCAGGAAAAGAAAATGTGCCAGCATTTACCTTACCTTAATTACCTTAATCCATCTGAGAGCTTTAAGGTCTTCCAGACCTGTAGTGCTCTTGAGTTGAGGACTGCCAGTTAATCCTCCACTGTTTCTTCTCCCACTCTTTGTCAAGTTGATTTTTGAAGGACTGGATGGAGGGAACACTGACAGTTGAATCTTTCAGTTTATTCCAATAATTTGTTACTCTTCTTGAAAAGAATGTTTGGCAAGTTTTAGATTGGGAGCTTGACTTTGGTAGCTTCTTGGAGTGTCCTGTTGTGTTGTGCTGGCTGGTACTGAGATTGCTGTCAAAGATTGCTGACTTTTCGTTCTGTAGCTTGTAAGTAAGCATCATATCACTGCACAAGCATTGGTAAACCAGAGTGGGTAATTTGAGGTACTTAAGGCAGACCTCATATGAGGCTGATGCTAGACTTTTTATGCATTTTGTTGCTCGTCTCTGTACATTTTCGATGAGCCTCACATCCTGTTGGTAAGAAGGACCAGCAAGACACATGCCAAAATCGAGATGAGGTGTGACAAGAGCCTTGTATAGTTTCATAAATATAGATGCCTGTCTGCTGTTGATGGTTTGTTTTAGTAGTCCAAGACTGGAGCTTGCACGGGAAACAACTTGCTGGGCATGGCTGTGAAATTTAAGTTTATCATCAATAATGATGCCTAGATCCCTTTCTTCTGTTCTCTTCTTTAGTTGCTCTTTTACTTTTGTGGTGGGGTTGTAAATTGTGTAGTTTGCCATTGGGTTATTGGGTCCAAGGTGTAATACACAGCACTTTCCTGCATTAAATTAGAGAAGCCAGTCATGGGTCTAAACTTGTAACTCATCTATTTTGTGCTGGATACTCTGAGGGCATGCAATACCAAAGAGTTTGGCATCATCAGCGAACAGGTGCATGCCATTGTCAATATGGTTAAATATGTCATTGATGTAAATCAGAAAGAGAGTTGGACCCAGTACAGTTCCCTGTGGTACTCCGCTCATTACTTCAGCCCCGTCAGAGTATAATGGTTTGCCATCTGTAGCGAATAAGCGAACTTTCTGCTTGCGCTTTGTAAGGAAATTCATCAGCCAGTCTACAACAGCATGATTGATGCCAATAGCGGATATTTTTGAGTGCAGTCAACTGTGAGGAACCTTGTCAAAGGCCTTAGCAAAGTCCAGCAGGAGTAGGTCAACCAGATGTCCATGGTCAATTAGGTCTGTGATTTCCTTGTATGATTCCAAGAGGTTTGTTTCAATTGATTTCCCTGACTGGAAGCCATGCTGCTTGGGGGACAAGATCTTGTTGGTTGTCAAATGCTTAAGGATTGAATCATTGACTATGCGCTCAAGTATTTTGATGACAACTGATGTCAGGCTAATTGGCAGATAGTTTTCAGGCTTGGAACAATTACCTTTGTTGAAAACCGGTGTGATGTTGGCTATTTTCCAGTCTGCTGGCAGCTCTCTAGAGGTAAGTGAAGTCTGGAAAATTCTCCTAAGTGGTTCTGCTATGATAGCTGCAGTTTCTTTTAATAGCCTAGGATGTAGGTTATCTGGTCCTGGTGATTTGTTAGCATCTAATTTCTCTAAGCGTCTAAGAACCTCCATATGCAATAGATATAGTATATATATATATAGATATAGTATATATAGATATAGATATAGTATATATAAAGATATAAGTAGAGTGATGCTTTCCATTGGGGATGTTACAATGTATTGAGGTGAAGGGGATAAAGGACCATCGGGTTCAGTGGTGAAAACAGAAACGAATTGCTGATTTAGTGAGTTTGCAAGCTTGTTGATATTGGTTATTTCTTCACCTTCCTCAGTTACTAGTTTCATAATGCCTCATCAATTGTGGTCTTGGCTAGAGACATATCACCAAAATTTCTTTGGATTCATCTTAGCTTTGTCTGCAAGTTTAGATTCGAAGCTCGTGTATAAATTGCGTGTTAAATTTTTAAGTCTGTTTCTGTTCTTTGAAAATTTTTCTTTGTTTTCCAGGGATGGATGCTTTTTGTACTTCTTCCATTGTCTGTTTTTTCGGTTAATTTCCTTCTTAATATCTTTTATCATTGTTGGTAGTGTTCGTGGTTTAGGGATGAGCTTGCTTGAAGTGTACTGTTCAGCTTTGTTTAGCAGTAATTCGTTGAAGCATTGCCATTGTTGTTCTAAAGAGCCAATTAGGACATCATCCCAGGAGATGTTGCAGAGATCCATTCTAATTTTCTCATAGTCTATGAAGGTCCTTTTGATGTAGCTGTTAGTTACTTTTAGGAATGTTGTTTTTATTTCTATGGCAACATGGTCGCTTTTCCTGATTGGGGGCATGTACTTAGTATAAAGAAGGGATTCTGGTCTTCTAAGAAATATTAGGTCTAGGAGGCTTGGAAGCTGCCTGCTCACGAAACGGGTCGGTTGGTCGACAATCTGGTGGAGGCAAGTATCATGGATCATATCTATGATGGGATTCACAGTATCAGAGGTGACAAAGGGGAATTGGTCTTTCCAGGTGATGGTTGGCAGGTTGAAGTCGCCCGGAATTAATAGGTCACCCTTATGGGTGTCTGCAATATTCTGAATGAGCTCAGCTAGCTTTGCATCTGTTTGCTCAGGTGAAGGTGATGATGGGCTTCTGTACACACAGCCAATTCTAACAGTGGGATGGTTTTTACTCTGTGGAACTGAAATATCAAAGAATATTGTTTCAGCATAAGGGCATCCACTGGGATGCGGAATAGGTGTTACAACATACAAGGATTTGACTAATGCAAGTGTTCCATGGCGGCAATAACTAGATGATAGATTGGATATAGTGTGGTAACCTTGCAGATTAACATGTGAGTCTAGGAGCTGGTTTCTTGAGTTCTTAGGACAGACCTCAGTAAGGAGTATAACATCATAGTTATTTGCGTAAATCATAGATTTCAGCTCATTGATTTTGTTAGGAAGTTGGTCAACGTTTGCGATTAGAGTGGAAAAATCTTGACTTACTTGCTTCCTTTTTTAGTTAGATACTTCCTTTTGGTAATTGTAGATATTTCGGACTGGCTCATCTTCAATGGACAAGAAAGTGCTGCAGGATCCACTATCGTCGGTTGGATTGGCGCTTTCATTTGTGAAGGACTTGAATGAATCAGGACTGGACAAATAAGAAAGTTCATCAATACTTGTTAGTTTATTGGTAATCACTTTGTCACTATTTACACTATGTACAGAGTAACTAGCATTCCATGGTCTGGTGAGAGTATCCCCCACCCAGGCGTACAGAGTTTTTTGAGACGATCTTTCCGTGGTTGATAACTAAGTTTGGCTCTCCTAGTTCAGTTTAGCGTTTGAGTTCAGCAGCTAAGACTTATCTTCTCTCCCGGTCTTCTCGTGATGCATCTGCCCTAAACTGAATTTCTTGACGAAGCTTGTAAGATTTTTGTAGAATGCACTTTTTCAAGTTAAGATTTTGGACAGAGAAAAGAATGGGAGGGGGTCTGCTGTGGGTCAATTCTTGATAGCTCGCTCCTGATTGTCTGGTGGGTTGCTGAGTGGCCCCAGACTTTTTGACAGGTGGTGATTGGCTTATAAGGCGTCTTAAATTAGTAATGTTTGTGTTCGGTATTTTGCATTGCTCTGTCAGATATTTCTCAATGAACGCCTTGTTGCTGTTTATTCCTAGCTGTCACTATTACACTATGTATATTGTCACTATTTACACTATGTACAGAGCTAGCAGACAGAGCAACTAGCATTCCATGGTCTGGTGAGAGTATCCCCCACCCAGGCGTACAGAGTTTTTTTGAGATGATCTTTCCGCGGTTGATAACTAAGTTTGGCTCTCCTAGTTCAGTTTAGCGTTTGAGTTCAGCAGCTAAGACTTTTCTTCTCTCCCGGTCTTCTTGTGATGCTTCTGCCCTAAACTGAATTTCTTGACGAAGCTTGTAAGATTTTTGTAGAATGCACTTTTTCAAGTTAAGATTTTGGACAGAGAAAAGAATGGGAGGGGGTCTGCTGTGGGTCAATTCTTGAAATCTCGCTCCTGATTGTCTGGTGGGTTGCTGAGTGGCCCCAGACTTTTTGACAGGTGGTGATTGGCTTATAAGGCGTCTTAAATTAGTAATGTTTGTGTTCGGTATTTTGTATTGCTCTGTCAGATATTTCTCAATGAACGCCTTGTTGCTGTTTATTCCTAGCTGCAGGGTACGCCATAAGCAACTGGGTTATTTTTCCTGCTATCTTTATCTCTTTCCTGTCTAAATGGTCTTTGGACTTCGTCTTCAAGGTGGGAATCAATGGCCTGTTCGATCTTGGATGTTTCCTGCAGCATTGCATCATTTGGTGAATACATTATGAAAATTACGTGGATCATGCTGTTTCATGCTTTGAGGCACAGAATGGAAAGAAGCCTGCAGGTCCTATATAATGAAACTGGAATACCTTGCATTTTTTTATCTCCAGCTACATTTATTTCCATTTTCCAAGTTAGGAGAAACTCTTCCATGAGTATAGGCTAAAACTGAACTTAGGAAAAAGCCTTCAGAGTCATCCCAAAAATAGCTTCCAGAGTTGCCTGTTATTGACACCATTTTGAAATTTTTTTCTTTTGTAGACAAGGGCATGCTGTTTACTGAGGAAATTTACCATGCAAATAATAGAGGGTACCTTGCCTGATCCTGCTAACTTATGGTGCAAGAACTACAATAAGTTAGAAAATATTTGACAGAGACCACATTTGTCAGGGTTTCCAACAAGTATATAAAAACTTCTTTACCTCTTTTCTTGGTTGGCTCTTTTATCTAAACCTTACAGCAAATGTGTGTTATATGAAGGAAATCTAGAACTCTCCCAAATCTGTATTTGAAGGAATATTACGATTTATTCTGAGTCTAATTGCAAAATATTCCCAAACAACCTGTTTTATCCCTAAGTCACTACTAATAAGAGAGAATTTCTCAAAAATATTGTTTGGTTAGGGTCATCAAAAATATTGCTGCCTAAAGCAGAATAAAAGAGCTATTAGAACTGTAGGAAATTAAGGCTTTGTCTATGTTCTTTATGCAGTCATAGGCGTTTTTCTAAATTCTGATGAGTTCTGCCAACATAGTAATTGCTGCAGTCACATGGTATTTGATAAACTTCCATTTGGTGAGTAAATAGGGTATTATCTTTCCCAGAGTTTAAGAAAGAAGCCAGCCAATATAGTAATTGCTGCATTTGTTTGGTATTTAATAGCCCCTTCTTTGGCAACTAACTGGGGTTTTATCTTTACCAGAGTTTAAGAAACTTATGATTTGAATATTATTAGTGAAAACTATGTACATATCTTTTTTTGTGCAAACATTTTTTCATTCTGTTGTGATATTAGGGATATATGAAAGATAAATTACATTTGAGGGCTTATTAGAAGCCTCACATGGTAAAAGCCCTTTGATTTTATGGGAGTGTCTTTTTAGTCTCCTGCTAATGTATAATTCATGAAAAGAATGGGATACCCATTTTCAAAAGTATATCTCTGATAAAATTTATTTCAGCTCTGGTATGAGAATCAGAGCAAATATTCAGAGCTTGATCAATGAGAGAAGTAACACTGCTCTTTTGACTTGTGGGGGTGATTTGATTTAAGATGAAGATATCTTGTTTTCCCTTGGTTTTGTGTAGATAGTAAAATGCAGCTTATCAAAACTACAAATAATTTACATGCCTAGAAAGGGTATTTCATTTTTAGTTTTTAGGGAAACTGTAAGTTTACATCATATGTATTAAGACAATCTAAAAAAAGGTAAGTTAATTTTCCCAATAATTTCAAATGTCATTCATGCAATGTTCCCAATCAGTATCTTTTAAAAAATATGAATTCAAAGCTCCATTTTCAAGATGCTTTACATAAATTTTTGCCAGTAGCCTGGGTAGAGATGCTCCCATTTGCATCCCCTTCCTTTGCTGATAAAAAGAAATACAGAACTGATAAAAGATTGAAAACTTATTACAAAGTTTAACTAGGGTCATTATTACAAAGTTTAACTAGGGTCATTGAAACTTTGCAATCAATTCCTGTTGCCAAATCATCAACTAAACGATAATTTCCTTTTATTTTGTTTTTTAATAATTGTTCAGAAATAGCCACATCAATATCAGTATGTATGGAAACAATGTCAAAACTACTAACTATTGTGTTTTCAGATATACTTTGCTTTTTTGAGTTCTTCTACTAAATCTACCAAATTACTTGTGTAGGGATTTTGGGAATAAAGCAAAGGTTTGAATGCTGTATATAGCCTTTTTCTAATATGGGAAGTTGGGGCTTTTGCACATGCTATGATAGACCTTAAGAGAACACCTTGTTTATGTAATTTTAATAAATGGTAAAATTTTGGACAAAAGCTACCACAGGGAGAAAATTTATTGTATAATTGTCGGGTTATTTTACCTTTCTGTTTTAGATGCTTTAATTCATTTATAGCATTATTAGCAAAACTGATTCGTATAATCATGAGTTACCGTTTTATCTGTAGTTTTGTAATTAAAATATGAATAAATGCTGTTGTCATAATCTGTTCTATCCATGACAAAAATTTAATTGCCTTTGTCTGCTTTAGTTTTTATAATAGACAGGTCTTTGTGTAAATTAAATAATATTTTTATGTCATGCAAATTTTCTGATGCAATGTTAGCAGGAGATTTAAATATGTTTTTTTTTGGCTTTTGTAAAGCGTATCTATAAGACAAGACTTAACTTCATCTGGGTTAGAAACAGATGTTTAGCATTTGTGAAAGGAAGACTCTAGACAGAAAACTATATGCCACAAGAACTTGTTTTGGTAGAAAATAGAATTTTGGACCTTTTTCAAGTGTTTTGATTTCCTGGGTTTCGAAAGTTTTAAAAGAAAGATTAACGATGTCAGGTCCATTAGTGAATCCTGGAGAATAAATATGGTTTCTCATCAGAAATTCATCCCTTGGGCTTTCCAATTTTTTTTTTATAAAGTCATTCCTTTGATAAGTGAAAATTATGATTAAACAAATTCCTTTCCAATCTAATAACCTGAGCCACAATTGTAATCTTTGGTGAGAAATCATATTTGCTCTCCAAGAATCACTCCTAGACCCGCTATTATTAATCTTTCTTTTAGAACGTTTGAACCCCAGGAAATCCAAACACTTGGAAAAAATCCAAAATTCTTTTTCCTACCAAAAGACTATACAGAAAACCAACACAAAACAATAGACAACTTTATTTTAAATCAAATCAACCCCCCACAAGTTAAAAGAGCAATTATAGCTTCCCTCATTGATTGTGCCCAGAAGATTTGTTCTGAGTCTCACATCAGAGAAGAAATAAATTTTATTTGCAATGTAGTTTTTGACTGGTATCCCATTCTTTTTGTTAGGTCCAAAATTCTTTTTTCTGCTAAAACAAGTCTACAGAAAGCCAACGCAAAACAATAGACATCTTCATTTTAAACCAAATAACCCCCCTCCCCTCACAAGTCAAAAGAGCAATTGTAACTTATCTCATTGATGATGCCCTGAATATTTGCTTTGATTTTCACATTAGAGCAGAAATGAATTTTATCAGAGATACATTTGTACAGAGAGATACAGAGAGGAACATGTGTTTTTTTAGTTAATTGACTAAGTTAGTCTAAGAATAAAATGACCATTAAAAAAGAGATGCAGAATGATTCAAACAATGAAAAACACTATATAAAAACAATATTTATGACTATATGCTACCTAAATTGCTATCATATTGTAAAGGTAGCTGGCATTATATTTGGAAAATATAGTGAATAAGGAATCAAGCTGTATCCATACTCTATGTTATTAGGGTGATTCCTTCCTAAGTTCATAAAAAAGGTTGCTAGTGTTTTTCTTCTTAGAAATAGCCTTCAGGCATAAGTCACACAAATATTAGCAGAAATTAGTATTTCTGTTGATGACGATTGCTGCATATGTAATCGAAATATCCACTGTATTTTTTGATTTTTTTTTTCACTCTGAAACAGTTTGTGGTAATGGACTGTAGTAAAGAGCGACCCGGCTCAATAGTAACCAAAACTCTAAAGAACTTAATTTTTATAACAATAGTTACATCAAAAGTATCGCATTTTAATGCTGATTTTAAATATATAAGTTTCGTTAAGTTTAGACTTACCCATCAAAAGTAATGAGCCTGATAATATTTGCCTTATTTTAGAAAATAGGAGGAAACACCCCTTAAAAGCCATAGAATATTAATGAAAATCACACCATCAGATAGCATATCAGAGAACCCTACAGTTGAAGTTTCAAGCTCCTATCTACAAAAATGTGGAGCATGCTTATTTATTTTTATTTTTTTCCCAAGGGTGATCGTATTGACCCATTGGTCCTAGAATGCCGTGTGAGGGCTCTTTCTAACGGAAATTAAAAGTTCTAGTGCCCTTTTTAAGTGATCAAAAAAATTAGAGGACACCTAGGCCCTCTCCCACGCTCTTTTTTCTCAAAGTCACCCGATCGAAATTCGGAGATTTTATTTACCAGTTTATTCAGCATAGTCGACAAACCTAATAACTATGTCTTTGGGGACGACTTACTCCTCCACAGTCGCTGGAGAGGGGCTGCAAGTTACAAACTTTGACCAGTATTTACACATAGTAATGGTCCAGCTTCCAGCTTCCAGGGGGTTTTCTTGGTTGGGGGAGGGGCTAAGTAGAGGGGGTTATGCGGGGGGATCTTTTCCATGGAGGAATTTGTCATGGGGGAAGAAAATTTCTATGAAGGGGGCGCAGGATTTTTTAGTATTTTTTAAAGAACAATGAAGAAATAAATATGATAGTTTTTTCAACTGAAAGTAAGGAGCTGCATTAAAACTTAAATCGAACAGAAACTATTACGTATATGAGGTGTTCACCTCCTCCTAATACCTCGCTCTTTATGCTAAAGTAACTTTATTAATTTCAACTATTTATTCTTTGGGTTTTGTGATTCAGTGGTCATTCTTAAGGAATTGGGACAAAATTTAAGCTTTAGTGTAAAGAGCGAGGTATTGACAAGGGGGTGAACCCCCTCATATATGTAATAAAACATACAAATATAGACGTTCGTTATATAAGTTAATTCGTTATGTATATTTGCGTATATTTTTACTAATAAAAACGTCCGTAAAAAAATTAAAAGTTCCAGTTGCCTTTTTAAATAACCGAAAAATTGGAGGGTAACTAGGCTTACTCCCCCGCTCCGTTTTTCTAAATATCGTCCCATCAAAACTATGAGAAAGCCATTTAGCCATACAAACAAATTAATATGCAAATTTCGTTTTAATTATTCATAAAACATGCCTTAAGTTGGAAACGTTCAGAAATTACATAAAAAAGCAAGTTTAATTAACTGAAAGTAAGGAGCTAAATCAGAAAATTAAAAAAAAGTATTTTTAACCTACGAACGGGTGATTGGATCTTAATGAAATTTGATGTTTGGAAGGATATCGTGTCTCAGAGCTCTTATTTTGAATCCCGACTGGATCAGCTGACATTGGGGGGAGTTGGGGTGGGGAAACCTAAAATCTTGGAAAACGCTTAGAGTGGAAGGATTGGCATGAAACTTGGTGGGAAAAATAAACACAAGTCTTAGATAAGTGATTGACATAACCGAAACGGATCCGTTCTCTTTGGGGGAGTTGTGAGGGGGGGGGGGGGTTAATTTTGAAAAATTACAAAAAAATTAGGTATTTTTAACTTATGAAGGAGTGATCGGATCTTATTGAAATTTGATGTTTCGAAGGATATCGTGTCTCAGAGCTCTTATTTTAAATCCCGACCGGATCTGGTGACATTGGTGGAACTGGGGGGCCTACAATCTTGGAAAACACTTAGAGCGGAGGGATTGGGATGAAACTTGGTGGGAAAAATAAGCACAAGTCCTAGATACGTGACTGACATAACCGGAACAGATCCGCTTTATTTGGGGAGTTGGGGGGGAGGGGGAGGATTAATTCTGAAATTAAAAAAAAATGAGGTATTTTTAGCTTACGAAGGAGTGATCAGATTTTAATGAAATTTGATGTTTGGAAGGATATTGTGTCTCAGAGCTCTTATGTTAAATCCCGACCGGATCCGGTCACATTGGGGGAGTTTTGGGGGACCTGAAAGCTTGGAAAACGCTTAGAGTGGAGGGATCGAGATGAAACTTGGTGGGAAAAATAAGCACAGGTCCTGCGTGATTGACATAACCGGAACGGATCTGCTCGCTTTGGGAGAGTTGGGTTGGGAGGGTTAATTCTAAAAAAATAAAAAAATGAGATATTTTTAACTTATGAAGAAGTGATTGGATCTTAATGATATTTCATATTTAGAAGGACCTCGTAACTCAGATCCTGACCGGATCCAGTGTCGGGGGGGGGACCGGAAATCTTGGAAAATGCTTTAAGCTGAGAGATCAGGATGAAACTTGGTGGGAAGAATAAGCACAAAACCAAGATAAGTGACTGAAATAACCGGACCTCTTTGGTGGAATTGAGGGGGGGGGACTAATTCGGAAAAATTAGAAAAAATGAGGTATTTGTAACTTACGAACGGGTGATCAGATTTTAATGAAATTTGATATTTAGAAGAATCTTGTGCTTTAGAACTCATTTTAAATCCCGACCAGATCCAGTGACATTGGGAGAGTTGGAGGGGAAAACCGGAAATCTTGAAATCCGAAAATCTTGGAAAACGCTTAGAGTGGAGAGATCGGAATGAAACTTGATGGGAAGAATAAGCACAATTTATAGATACGTGATTGACATAATTGGACTGGATCTGTTCTCTTTGGGGGAGCTGGGGTTTGTTAATTTGGAAAAAAGAAAAATTGAGGTATTTTTAACTTAAGAACGGGTGACTGTTCTAATGAATTTTGATATTTAAAAGGAACTCATGTCTCAGAGCTCTTATTTCAAATCCCGACCAGATCTGTTGACATTGGGGGGAGTTGGACGGGAAACTGGAAATCTTGGAAAATGCTTATAAATGTCACAGATTCGTGATTGACATAACCCGACTGGATCTGCTCTCTTTGGGGGAGTTAGGGGGTGGGGTTCAGTGCTTTGGAGAGTTTGGTGCTTCTGGACCTGCTAGGACGATGGAAATCGGTAGGCGTGTCAGGGAGCTGCACAAATTGACTTGATAAAGTCGTTTTACCCGATTCGACCATCTGGGGGGCTGAAGGAAGAGGAAAAATTAGAAAATTGAGGTTTTTTAACTTACGAGTGGGTTATCAGATCTTAATGAATTTTGATATTTAGAAGGACCTCTTGACTCAGAGCTCTTATTTTAAATCCCGACCGGCAATTTTTCTTTAAGCCTCTGATTTTCCTTTTAAAGCAATATATTGATTCTTAGAATTTTGCTAGAGCTCATACCATATGAGCTCCTGGCTCTTCCGACCCCGTCACAAGTGCCATATGAGCTCTTAGCTCTTGTTTTTTTTTTACATATTAGTCAGCTCATTTTTTTTAGCTCCAAAACAAATATTTTGTTTTAACTTTGGATCGGTTCTGACAATTGTTTTCTCAGAACCCTCCCTCTTACACTCCATCCTTGTTTCTTTCTATAGGCTACTACGCCTTGAGATCAGGTGTTGGGTATGTTGCATTGTTGATATAGGTGGAAATTAGTGTTTTCTATCATTGTCTCTGCTTGCCAAACAAACAGAGGCAACGCATAGAGGGGTTTTCGGAAGTTAAATGCCTTTTTTAAGAGTAAAAAGTGATCGAAGGGCAACCAGCCTCCCATGCCCAGTTTTCCCCTAATAAATCCGATTAAAATTTTTAGATAATCGTTTTGTTAAAAATAGTTCAAAGATCATGTAACGAAATTTCCGGGGTCGACATGACCACCGAGTGTCCGGAGGCAGGTGGTGTAAGCTATACCATTGGGGCATATATGGTTTTGTAGAAGGGATGCTTTTGTACACTTCAGAGATGGCTCCCTTGATTGAAAATTCAAAGTTCTAGGTTTTTTTGAGTCAAAAGAAACCAGACGGCAACTAGCCCTCCCCATGCCCTCTTATTTCCAAACAAAAATGAATCCGACAACTATGTAGTCCATACAAACCATCAGAGCCTGGAGGCAAGTGTTTTTAGTCATGCCACAAGGGCATCCAATTGTAATTTTGAGATTGCCTGATTGTTTGAAATAGTCCAACGATCAGACACCAAAAACTTCATGGTCATCATACCGCCCCCCTAGCTCCCGGGGAAGGGTTGTAACTTGTGCCATGGGGGTATGTAGTTTTTATGTGAGAATTAGTCATATAACCCTCGGAGGGGACTCCAATGATTAGGAATTGAAAGTTCTAATTCCCTATTCTAGAGTCAAAAGTAATCCGATCGTATCTATTACCCCCTCCCACCAACCTTCTTTTCCCCAAATGCGTCTGACTCAATTTCTTATTTAGTTATTTTGTTCAAAATAGACCAAAGATCATATAATGAAGACTTCAGGGATAACACCGCCCACCAAAACCTGTGGGTAAGTGATGTAAATTGTGCCCTGGAACATGTAAGGTTGTTTTGGAAGGGATTGTAATATAAAACTCGGAGGGGGCTTATTCGATTGTAAAATTGGAATTTTTAATGTCCTTTTTAAGAGTCAAAAGTGACCAGAGAACCAGAACCAGAGTGACCAGAGATATCAGAGGTGACTCATTTGATTGTTTAACTTCAAGTTCCATTTATTTCCGTAAAATAATAATAATAAAAACAATATCCTAAAAGACTCAATGGCCCGTTATTTGGGAGCAACATAAAATAAATAAAGAATGATGAAACTTGGAAAAAACATACTAAATAAGATCTAAATATAAATCTATAAAGAAAAGAAAAACATATCAAACAACATCTAAATATAAATCTACAAAGAAAAGAAATCAACTCACCGGCAGTCCCCACGAAACAGCGACCCTCACATCACCCAACAGTAAAATAAAAGGTCAACAGGAGTGTGTAGCCCACTGGAGAAATCCTACCGCTTTCTCATGAAGATGGTGGATAGGAGCAAGTACCAAAAGAAATGTAGACATCCACACAGACGAACAGTAACATATATAAGGGTAAATGAGAGAAAAGTATAAAAGACGGAGGATAGGAAAAGGAAATAAACGCTTTAATTTTCGGATGATTCCGCGTCCACGGGAAATTTTCACTCTTATTATTTGAACATGCCACTTAAACAATATATTTTCATACAAAAGAGCTCCCAGGAATCGCACATATCGACCCGGGGGTGACTTATGGAGCCTCTTGGTGTAGGAAGCTCAGTAATTGTTGGGCAGCTCACACCTTTACGAGAAAAAATAAGAAGGTACAACTCTATAAGAGATCGTTCTTATAGATTAGGAAGAGAGTTGGCCCAAGAATAGAACTTTGGAGTATTCCGTATTCAGTTGGAACTTTTTTGTCTGTATCTTCCGTGGCGATAGATTTGTTAGTTGGGTATGACGAGAACCAAGACAATGCTTCCCCACGCACACCAAGATGAGAAAGTTTACCAATGAAGATCTTGTGTGTAAGGCAGGAATAAGATTAGAATCTAAAGATAGCCGTATAAACTGAAGAAGTCTATTACAAGCATGTTCTGTAGAATAATTAGCGTGGAACCCAAACTGATGCTGATGGAAAAGAATATCTTAGAAAAACATCTTATCCTAAAAAAATAAATATCTTAGAAAACTCTGACAAAAGAGAGATCGGCCTGTAGTTCCCATGATCCTCACGGTCACCTCCTTTAAAGAGAGCTATCACTCGCCAATTTAAGATGTCGGGGAAATGCTCCTAGTTGAAATAACCTATAATCAAATGGCAAATTGGGGTAATAATCGGTGGAAGGATATGGTTTTTTCCCCAAATGCATCCGACCAAACTTTTGAGATTACCATTTTGTTTGAAATATTCTAAATATCAAATGACAAAACTTTGAGGTCCACTTACCCCCCCTCCCCCCAAAAAAGGGGTAAGGGTTGTAACTTATGCCCCGGGGGCGTATAAAGTTTATACAGAAAAGGTGGTCGTATAAACTTCGGAGGGGGCTCATTCAATTGGAAATAATAATTTCTAGTGGCCTTTTTAAGAGTCAAATATGGTTAAAGAGCATCAAGCCCCCTCCCCATTTCCACGCCCCTTTTTCCCCAAACGCATCCAATCAAAATTTTGAGATAGCCGTTATGTTTGAAATAGTCAAGAGGTGAAGTAATTACAGGTGAAAAGGTGAAGTTTTTCGATGGGGGTTGATAGAACCTCTCACTGCCCCCAGGGCAAGGGATGCAAGTTATGCAAGCTGTCTATTGCTCATATATAAGGTTTTTATCAAAGGGTTAAATAGACTTTGGAGCCTCATTCGGTTTAAATTGAGAGTTCTAGCTCCATTTTTAAAAGTCAAAAGTAATCAGATGGTAGGCACCCCCCCTCTCCACATCTTTTTTTCTAAATACTTTTGATCAAAATTTTGAGCCATTTTGTTCAAAATCTTCCAAATGTCAAATAGCTATGAGTACGGATTTGAACCCCCCCCCATCCGTGGGGGAAAGGACTGTAAGTTATACAAGCAGCCCATCGTTAACATATAAAGCTTCCATGGAAGGCGTGGTCGTATAAACTTTGGATGGAGTTTATTTGATCGGAAATTGAAATTTATTGTCCCCTTTCTAAAAATCGAACATGATCAATAAGTAACAAGCCACCCCCTCTTGTGCCTTTTACTCCCAAATGCATCTTATAAAAATTTTTAAATAGACCTTTTGTTCAAAATATTCCTAAATTACAATTGCTATAACTTAGAGTTTGATAAGTCCTCCATAGCCTCCAGGGAAAGGGCTGTAACTTGTATAAGTTTACCATTATTAGAATATAAGTTTTTTTTGTGGAAGGAATGGTCGTATTGACTTTGGGGGGGGGGCTCATTTGATCGGACATTGAAACTTTTAGTTCTTTTTTAAGAGTCGAAAGTGATCAATGGACAATCAGCCCATGCCCTACTTTCCCAAAGAGCATACGATTAAAATTTGATATAACCGTTTAGTGTTTAAAGGCCAAATCAATATGTTTCCGGGTTTGACCCCACCCCCGGACCCGGGGAAATGTCTCTGAGCTACGGAACTTGCTTATTCTTACTTTGATACCTTGTTTATCTTGATACCTTGTTTACTTAGATGCTTTCTTTACTTTGGTACATTGATATTAGTTTTGATACTTGGATGGAAGTTTGATGTCGAAAAAAAAAATGATTTTGAAATGAGGCATTTTCTAAAAACTTGAAGCCTTTTGCACTAAAAAAAAAGGAAGAAAAATTAATTTAAAAATTTTTCTAAAAAATAATTTTTCGAAGAAAAGTAAAGGCCATATTAAACTTCAAATCATCAGATACAAATACCTGTTAAAATTCAAGCCAGAAATTACTGTTAAAGAATAAATGAAACCCAAAACGAACAGAAATCGAACAAACAATCATAGCAAAAAAACATACGACAACTACTAATATACGTATATGAATAAATTAAAAGCAATTACAATTAAAGAATAAATTAAACCCAAACCGAGCAGATATCAAATAAACATTCATTGAAAATAAACATACAATAGGTACTATTATAAATGAATAAATAAATGTTAAAACCAGTGAAACTTAAATTGAATATGCAAATCAAGCTTGAAACGAACAAAAATCACTGCAAACAAGAGTTTAGGTTTTGTCTCCTTCTCTCACTATAAAAGTTTTAAACCTACTACGTCATTGGCGCTTTACTGAAAACTACATGTGTCTTGAACAATTTCGGAAAGTACAAACAGAATCAAAATGAATATTCGATATATAATGATATCAATGTTTGAAAGATTTTCAGTTCAAGATTTTATTTTGCTGTAATTTTTATTTTCATTTTCAATGCGGTAATAACCGGAAAAGGAAATATTTGTAATATAATTCGTTTTCAGTGAAGCGCCTATGACGGATTGGCTTTATACTTTTACAGCTAAGGAATGTGGCAATATCCAAACTCTCGTTTGCAGTGAAACTATATTTGTCATGAACAGTCTTGGAAAGAACTAATAAAATTAGCTAAATATATGATGTATGCTGTATGAATATTATGAATTTAATATTAATAATATTGTATGAATATGATGTATGAATATTAATTGCTGGAAGCTCCTCACTTCAAAAATTCAATTCTACTCTAATTTTTATGTTTATTTTCAATATTGTAATATGAACAAATGCTCAATTAAAGTTTCACTCGTCTTAAGATTTATTTATTTACTTATATAAGTACCTATTGTATTGCCAAAGATTGTCCTTTTCGGACAACCGTCTAGGGATAAACGGAAAGCTGGTCGTCGTTCAGCTTATTTCTCTCCTTCTTTTTATGAATCCTCGTCTGGGGTGGGAGGATGTCATAAAGAAAGATTTAAAGGAAATAGTAACTTATTGGGAGGGTTTAAAGAGGGAAGCTTTGAATAGATTGGGGCGGAGCAGGAGCGTGCGTAGCTGTGCAGGCCAAAGGCGGCTTAGTGCTGCGGCGAGATGTTAATTAGTAGTAGTAGTATTGTATGTTTGTTTGCTATGATTGTTTATTTAATTTCTGTTCGTTTTCGGCTTCATTTATTCTTTAATAATAATTTATTTATAATCTATTCATTTATATTAGTACTTGTTGTGTGTTTTTTTTGCTATGATTGTTTATTCAGTTTCTGTTCGTTTTGGCTTTCGTTTATTCTTTAAGAGTAATTTCTTGTCTTTTCTACTTTGAATTTTAACTGGTATATGTATCTGCTGAGCTGAAGTTTAATATGGCCTTTACTTTTCTTTGAAAAACTTCTTTTTCGGTAAGTATTTTTTTTTTAAATTAATTGCGAATAATATGAAGGTTGAATAGTATTTTTACTCAGTACAGTTAAATTTTAAATCATTATACACACATTAAATATCTGGAAAGATTAAGTCTATGTATTTTTCGTGTTTAATTTTTATTTTGCTTCAGGTTCTTTAGAACTTTCATTTGAGTCCGTGACTAAAAGCACAATCTTCAGTTTTTAGGATTTTCGAATTTCTCCGCATAGTGTTTGCATTTCACTCATCAAAAGTATTAAAAAATCTTAAGGAAGTTTATAATTTGCAAGACTTTTGAGGAGAAACTGAGATCCTTCGTCAGGAAATACAAATGATTATAATCTTGACAAAAGTTTCGTTAATTAGAGTAATCGATATAATAATTTATTATTCAGATTCATTTATTCAAAAATTCATATTCGTCAAAATCTTCAACTTGCCCAAATGGAGAGACAAGCTCGACTTCTGGGCAAGACATATAAACAAAATTTAACAATCCTCATTGGTACAGAACAAACAAAAAATGAACCACTATTTCATCAATAAAAAAAAAAAAACAAAAAAAAACAAAAACAGTATCTTTAATGAGAGTATTTCAGGTGGAGTAAGTGGAGTGAGGCGAATATAAAATAAAAAAATCTTACCAACCGTTCTTGCAAGCAGATTCCATTATATAACTTTTTAATCGTCTCTTGAAAGATCCTTTTGGTAACTTAACAAATTTATTTAATGAATATTTGTTGGCTATTTATGGGATCATATACCGGAGGTTGAAATGGGATCTTTCATTTTTCACCAGAGGTAGTTTGTACGGGTTAACACATCTAGTTATCAGTGAATTTTGATGTTCGGACAGTAAATTCTGGTCAAAAAAGAAATTATGTACATGTTGAATCTTAAAAAAAACAACTAGATAATAACAAATGAGATTTCTGTGTAAGAGTCATTATGTCTAGAAACAGGTAAGAAGTACGTGTTTCAGAGTGGATTTCTGTACTCCTCGGGTGTTGTAAAAACTTATCTAGAATTCGAATAGCTTTGTTTTGCAGGGTTTGTAGTGGTTTAATATGTGATTTAAAAGTCAGCAAAAATATAGCTGAGCACTATTGGAGGTGTGCATCAATTAGGCAAAAACATAGGATTCTTAGAAGTATTATTAGAAAAATATATTAATATATTTTTAGAAAAATATGTTAATATATTATATATAAATATAATACTAATAAAATATTATTAGAAAAATATAGCTGAGCAATATTGGAGGTGTGCATCAATTAGGCAAAAATATAGGATTCTTATAATAGGATTATTGGCTACAGAAAGCTTGTGTTTTACCAGTTTCTAACCGTTTTTCTTCCATGCCAATTGCAAAGGTTTCTAAATCTATTTGAAGAAGGCGAAACCGGTTGTTTTAGTCTGCTTCTTTGTTACAACGATGGATTGTTAGATCCTTCTGTAACATTAGAATATTCTTATGTAGGATGTTTAAGAAGACTCGAATGAGTTACGAGTTACAGCACACTACTCATAACAGCGCAGCAAAAAGCCTGATGAGGCCAACCCGTTAAGTCCTAGTGCTCTTATTAAGTGAAAAAAAAGATTGGAGGGCAATTAGGCCCCCTTACCGCCCTTTCCCCAAAGTCGTCCGATCAACATTTTCAGATGTCCATTTTGTTCATCATAGTTGAAAGGTCTAATAACTATTCCTTTAGATATAATATGACTCCCCCTTAGGGTTCTTACTTATGATTCTCATTAGGGCTCTTAAAAAGACAAAATAAATTTTGATCCCGATTTTTAAAAAGAAGATTTATACATTTTAACTTAGAATAAAGGA
The DNA here is from genome assembly GCF_032884065.1 of Artemia franciscana. Taxonomy (NCBI): domain Eukaryota; kingdom Metazoa; phylum Arthropoda; class Branchiopoda; order Anostraca; family Artemiidae; genus Artemia; species Artemia franciscana. The sequence goes on along the minus strand of NC_088883.1, from coordinate 25,487,738 downwards.
AAATTTTCGAAGAAGTAATGTGCAACCCTGTCTAAGTTTGACCACTAGATCCTGAAATGAAATGCAAAGAACTTATGATACATCAAGTCGGGATAAGTTGACTCAAAATCTGGTGGATTTTTGCTATGTGAGGGAGTCCGCCATGGCGGTATTTTGCCAAATAGATACTTTTCAACTTAAGTTTGCCACTCTATCGAGCAGCATTGAATACGGCTACCAGCTGATCAATTTTTACCAGTTATTACTAAATGAATCACATTCTAAACAACAGTCTTAAATTTGTTGTTGTGACAAGAATTTGCATCTAATAAAAGAAGCTATCATCTTGGTTAAAGCTTTCCATCGAAAAAGGGAGTTAAATATTTTTTGAAAATGGCTTACTGAAGTGACTTGTTTAAATAATTGTTAATGTAAATTGGCATCGTTACCATAAGACACCACATCAGCAATGGTCTGTGTCCTCAGTGGCTGTAGTTTGATAAGCCGTTTGAAAAAATTAAAAACAAGAGGTTAGTAGTATGGCCCTAATACGCCCCGTGCTCGCATCTTTTGCATATACCATAAACCTCATTTGCATACACCCTAAACCTCACTTGCATAATCTTGTGAGTACTTAATCTGTATATACTTGTCAGGACGTGATTAACCTTCACTGAATAAGAAGAATGACCAGTTAAGTAAACCAGTTTTGATGCATATTTTTCCATTGAGAAATTTAACTTTAAAGTCTAAGTGATGCTGTACTATAATGTATATCCACAAAAGTTTTTTTTTTGATAAATTAGTCAAAAAAGACTATTTGTTATAGAAGCTGTATATTTATTGTTGTAAAAATATATATCTTTCTCATAAAGAGGAGAAGGAAAGACTTTGCTGATTTGTGATGAATATGAAGCTCCTTCGCCCTATTGTTTCTAAAGCTTAAAACCAATTTAACTACTTTATGTATTGTGAGAACCTAAAGAGATACTGAAAAACATGTTAGTTTTGACCAAAAGTTACTATAAGGAGATTTGTCGTTCCTATTTCCTCCATATGGGATGGAGATCTTAATTAGCCCATGAATAAGAAGAGATTCCAGGCAACTGACGTTTTAGTAAAGTCTATTCCACTTGAGAAAATGCAAGTGCGGTGCTTCTGATGAATTTAACCTGAGAAATTTAAATGAGAATTTAGAATATTCTCATTTGGAGTTTGCCCAAGGTCTGGATCGAAGGGACAGATGAAAAACTTCGATAACGGGTAAAACCTTGTAAGATAGGAATTGACAACTCTGACAGGCAGCATATGATCCAAATATCTAGAACTGACAGAGAGGCATAACCGGCATTGGTATGGAAATTTTCCGAGGAAGCTACCTCAAATCGTCCCGTAAGAATGAACGTGACTTATTAGTAAGTTTCAGTCTCCCCTACGCATGTGACTGTCCAATGCTTGCCAAACTTTTGCATAAGTCAAGGGCATGTTCAAAAGTTAAATGACCGAAAGGCTAGAGATATAAAACTGTGCCCTATATCCATTTCTTCAAAGCTACTGACACATCATCTTTTTAGATTTAGTGCCAGCTGTAATTACAATAAAACCGAAAATATAGAATTTTGAGAAAGGGCTTCAATGATTACGATAATATTGCACATACCTGATAGTTTAATAATTGTGTCTGTTGCTAAGACACAATTATTTTCAGCTTAGATGCCAGTACAGTTATGAAAACTCGATTTATTTTTGGGACACAGTGCGCGGTAGCGATGCTGGTGTCTGGAGACAGGAAACTGGCAGCATAGCTTAGATACCAATATTGGTATCTAAGCCGTGTATGCAACAAAGCACAATTGCGTTCCCGGCTATGGTGTTGTAGTACGATCTACGCGTCGGAGCGTGGACTTGGAGGAGGCGCCAAGTTCAAAGGTCTGTACCAAAAGCGCCTCATGGGCAAGATACGAGTTTTCATAACTGTATATTGGTATTTAAGTTGTGTTGTTGCTCTGAGTCACGAAAAAAAACTCTTCACGGAAGCTATTTAACGACTCCTTTGACGATTCTTGAACAGGTCCTGAAATTACAAATAATGCTGGCCGAGTCCCTTGGAAAAGAATCTGCTTTATTTTCCACACTGCATCAAGTTAAGTATTGTCTGGAAAAGGGGAAATTCAAACTGTTTTCCACCGAAACACTATTTTTGTTTGTAGAAGAAATGAAAGCTCTAAAGTTCAATTTTTATTCAAATCTTTATTTCTTTGTTGAAGGTTTATTTTTAAATTCTTGACTGTTGTGGGACGTGGGCCATTCTTTCTTCTCTCATTACCATGAGACGTGATATCCTTTCAGTACCATAGATACGCTCAAAAGATGTCAAATCTAGCAGTATCTGTGGAAAGCAACCATCATAGTGTTTAGTTCTTTCGTACTGTATGTGAAATTTAAGGTTCTGGTTATCACCCTGAAATAAAAAAGCTTATTAAGGAAAACTCCTTTTAATTTCTATATTCGTTACCTCAAATGACAGTCTTCCTTGTCCAGACCTGAAAGTTCTAAATAGGGCCTAAAACTGCACTGACTATGCATAATGATTCTTTATCAAGTGGTTTTATTTCTTGAGCATTCCATTTCGTTCCTTTTTTTCCATTCCATTTCATCCTATTCCATTTTTCTTTTTCTACATTTTTTTGGTGCTGACGGCGAATTGATGGATGTCTGCCGAAATATCTTTTTTTTTCGTATATCTCATCTTATGTTGTAAATTTAAAAAGGCTACCTAAAGGGCAAAATGTGGTCGTTTGAAAATGGAATTGCTATTGATTCCAAGTGAACCTTCGAAAATACGTAACTAGCATCAGACTTGTCCGACGACAGACGAAAGAGGATCCGTAGCGTATACTCCTTTGTTAGGGTTGGAAATATGATGTCTGTATGATGAAAAATACTTAGGTAAGAGTATATTATAGAGCAGAAATCAGATAGGAAAAAAAAGACATATCTTTAGATTATGCATTCCACCTTCTTTCCAAATGAAATATTTGATACTCTCGGAAATGCACCCAAGCATCCACCCGGCCTAATGGGGCCAGTTGTAGCCCAAGGCTATGTACAAAACTTTTATTTGTGTGTATTTGTCTTTTAAATTAGCTTTATTTGGTATTTTGAACCAATTGTTGATGAGAAATGAGCTCCAAAGTTAATGTCAAACTGACAATTTTAGTCAAACAATTAGACAATTTCACTGACAATTAGTCACGCATTTGTAGCCGAACAGATTGTCGTATTTTCAAAAACCATTGAGTTGAGAATCTAATGTATTAATTGTTTTTCTTTATCCGATTCTCTCCTTATAATATATCTTTCGTAATACTTGCTTCTTTCGATGGCTTCATGTACCCGTTAAACATTGTCGAATAGTTGTTTTCAGAGTTATGAGTTACAGACATTAGCCAATCATGCAGGTAGATCGTTTTTAAACAAAATTATTATATCTTACCAGATATTCCTTGTCCTTGTTGCCATGGATTTTTACTTCTTGGTGTGTTTTTTTTTCTCTTTTATTTCTATTCGTTGTCATATGCATATTTACTTTATGCGAAGAGCGGAAGTTCCTATGGTATCACAGCAGATTGATGAGATGATGATGAGAAATGAGCTCCAAAGTTAATGTCAAACTGACAATTTTAGTCAGACAATTAGACAATTTCTCTGACAATTAGTCACGCATTTGTAGCCGAACAGATTGTCGTATTTTCAAAAACCATTGAGTTGAGAATCTAATGTATTAATTGTTTTTCTTTATCCGATTCTCTCCTTATAATATATCTTTCGTAATACTTGCTTCTTTCGATGGCTTCATGTACCCGTTAAACATTGTCGAATAGTTGTTTTCAGAGTTATGAGTTACAGACATTAGCCAATCATGCAGGTAGATCGTTTTTAGACAAAATTATTATATCTTACCAGACATTCCTTGTCCTTGTTGCCATGGATTTTTACTTCTTGGTGTGTTTTTTTTTCTCTTTTATTTCTATTCGTTGTCATATGCATATTTACTTTATGCAAAGAGCGGAAGTTCCTATGGTACCACAGCAGATTGATGCTTTGCTTAGCAACTAGGGGCCCGATTGGCGTTGCGGGGATTGATCCCCGCAACGCCAAGGTTGGGTTATGGACTTGCTCTTTGTCCCCGTAAAAAAAAACAGCTGAAATATCGACTCGATGTCCTATGCGCCAGCAGTGTTTTCTGGAGGATTTTTATTATTTTTTACTTTAAGAGTGGAAGATCGTTTATTTTGAATAGTACTGTTAATTTATAACCTGCAACAATTTGGTACTCAAGAAGGGTGGGCTTTGGTCTCATGTCTGTCCCCTCTAAATCTTTTGTTCGAAATAATCCACCTTTTTTCCGAAGTAAATATATGTCTTCATATTTTTTAATTAACCTTCCATATCCTTAAATTCTCAGAAAAAAGGTATTTACCAATTTTAATGCCATCTGTATGATAGTAGATAGCATTGATGTTTACTAGTATTGGCGAAAACCCGTCGCCCAAGGCTAATTTTTGCTTATCTGCCTCTCCTACCCTATTGCACAATAGATGCTCAAGGCTCCAGTCACTCGTTTTAGTATAAAAGTTACTAAAAGTCAATGTAGCATAAAATTTATGATTATTAGTTTAACTTTATAAACACAAACTGAAATAGCTTTATAATACAAATGACAGTTTCATTAAAAGAGGATATTCAAGAAAAAATGAAGTGAGAGAAACCGATGAAAATTTTAAGCTGTTTAATTAAAATAAAAAATTGCAAGTATTTCGACGTAGATTTTATGTCTCCAGTGTAAAAAGGATATTACAGAAAAAAAGCTACGAGTTCGAAGGAGGGAAAAAGAAAGCAAATAAAACAAAAAATGAACATGAAACCAGCCTGAATAAGAGGTACCAGGCCAGAAGTACATAAAAAAGCAAATAATTAAAAAAAGTTGATGATTGAAACTAAACAAAGTAAAAATAGTAAATAAAAATTAAGAGTGCAGCTCTCACATAAAAACCAAAAAGGGAGTGGATAAAAATTAAATAAAAAGAAAGAAATATTGAAATTGAAAAGTCAAAAATCCGTTAGCACAAATCAGCGACGCTTAGCAATGTTTTGAAACGCAGGATACGTATCTAGCTCATATGAAAAAGAACAGATCGACTTAGATTTAAACACATATTTTTGTACCTTGATGTATCTGCTGTTTGAGATAGCTTATTTTGTTTTAATGGAAATTAAATTTAAAGAATAAGATTTTTCATCTGAAAGTATAGATGAACATTAAAACTTTAAATGAACAGATTCGTATATGAGTAGGAATGCCCCCTCCTCAATCCTTCGCCAGTTTCGCTAGAATTTTTTAGTACTTTAAAAACATCTTATTCCAATTAAACCGGCCTTGAATTTCAGGAGTTGTTCTCCAAGAATTGGGACAAGAAGTTGAACTTCAGCTTAAACGGTGGGGGTTCAGGGATTGGCAGCACCCCTCATGTACAGAATAATTTATGTTTGTTTTAAGTTTTGATATTTCTCCTTATTTTCAGTTGAAAAACCCTTTTTTTTATTTCATTTCTGATCACAAACAGAAATCATCCTATTTGTGGGAGTGATACAGCTCCCTTAACGTTAGACTTTGACATTCGTTTTAGAACTATTTGTTTCAAATTTGGGTATATTTAATGTCTCTTTAACCTTCATTGTCATAAAACCGTTGTCCTTTAATAATAGTAAAACGAAAAAAAAAAAAAATATAAATATATTCATGTTTTTCAATTTCTCCACTCTTCCTGGACCGCATTTGTCTTTCTTTTTCACTCTCTAATCTGCATACTGTGAAGCATTTTTGCACCAGACCTGGACGTATTAAATGTCACTTATTTTATAGGCTTGTAATGGTGCAGCTCCTGCAAAGAGGTATCGTGCAGTCTTTTTTCCGACTCGATAGGTCCTTTTCTGTGTTAAGTCGGAGTGTTGGGCTGAAGCAGAGACATAAAAGTAAAGAAAATATTATAACTGTGTCATCTGTGAAGACTGCAGATGTGGATCTATTGCAAACTCTGGATGAAAGTGAAATATCATTTGTTAGAAATTTGTACGATGGATTGACGAAGCAAATACGTCATTCGCTTTCCCAGGTAATGATACGGAAGTAATCTGTTGATAATTTATAAAAATTTGCTGAATAGTTTATAAACTATAGAATGATATTTTATACTAAAAATAGAGTGATAAGATAAAATAATAAAACAGCCATAAGTTTGTAAGAAAGATTAACGAAGTGAATACATCAGTCCTTCTGATTTTGTGTTTGGCTGGAAAATTCTATAAAAAATTCTGGTAGGCTCAGATTAGTGCTAGCCAAATCTTGATATTAGTAAAATCTTATCATAAATGGTGCTTTAGTTTTGTTTCGTTCATTTGTCCTTTACCGATGATTCAGACGTGGAATGTACTGGTGTGGGTATACTATGGGACGAAGAGGATGTAAAATCTTATCATAAATGTTGTACGATCGGTACGAAAAGGTACGATCGGGGTCAAATACCTTCTTTTGTTTTAAATAATAACTTTAATTATGTCATTTGTTGTAAATTCACCTTTGAATAGTTTCATCTTTTTTTTAATTTGATCTTTTCGGTTGGACTATTTTTTATACGCTTTTTTGTGAAGGAGAGGGGGACTTTTTTTGTTGTTTTAAAGTATGTAGGTATGAAAGATTCGTCCCAGTACACCCCTTCTCCCGTCATCACCAGAACTTATCAAGATACAAATAAAATCTTGTCATAAATGGTGCTGTAGTTTTGTTTCGTTCATTAGTAAATTACAACAAAACAGTATGCATACACAACATATACATACAATTGTATATACAACATGTATACCTGGCAATTAATCTCTTTTCAACTCAAGCTTTTGGTCTGCCCATGAACATGCAAAACAAGTTGTCCTAGGGGCGTGCCAGCAAAAATGAAAACGCCCTTGATACTCGTCATTCGCCTGAACTAACTGCACAACCAATACTGGTAATGCAAATCAACACATACTTTTTTGTCGCTGAGGTACTACTGAAGTTACCCTAATAAAAACAAATTGTAAGCTAAATATCAAACTTCGACAATTCCCCTGCACCCAACTCGTACTATTATACAAAGATTAATTCAAATCGTTAATTAAAACCCACTATTTTGATTACATTTCTTCCTTGGCCTCATTTCTAAATTCTTCAAATTTCTTTCATTTTATAACAATTTCATTTCTAACCTCAGAGCCATCATATTTAAGAAACTCATTAACCATAATATCAGCACCTGTGGCCTTATTTTTTTTAAATCCTTTTCTTTACTGTCGCTAATTCTTCCTTCCAGTACCTAAATACTAAATCAGTACAGTATCAAGCGCAGTACCTAAACACTAGATGAACAGCAGTACCTAAATTGGTCCCAACATGATTCCTAGACGACAAAGTTTCATCAAGTGCATTCCCTAAATACTAAATCCAGTGCAGTGCCTAAATAGTCCCAACATGATTCCTAGACGACACATTTTCATCAAGTGAAGTACCTAAATACTAAATCAATTTCAGTACCTAAATCAGTCCCAGCTTGATTCTAGATGACAAAGCTTCATCAAGTGCAGTACCTAAATACTAAATCAATTGTAGTACCTAAATTTACCAAAAATTTATATACCAAACTTGTCCGGGAAGCAAAAAAAAATTATTATTATTCGAAAATCTCTCATTGCAAAGGGAACTTGCAAAAAATTTGGTCAACAATAAATGAAATTCTTTAAAAAAAAAGAAGTTCAAGATCTTTACCTCTTAACCTTAAGGACATCAGTGGCAGATTAATTGACCCAAGTTCAGTACCGGATGCTTTTAATAATTATTTCACTAATATTCCAAATGCTAACTCCTGTTCCTTCTCCCAGTCAGTTCAACCTAGCAAGAATCCTGGATCTATGTTTTTCTCTCCAACTGATCGTAAAGAGGTGCTTCAAGTTATCAATTGTCTCTCTAATAGTAGTACACCTGACTTCTTTGGCATAAGTAATAAGCTTCTTAGGACCGTATCTTCCTATGTTTGTGAACCCATTGTGCACATAGCAAACCTGTCTATGACCAATGGAGTCTTCCCAGAAATATTTAAATCAGCAATTGTTATCCCGATTCATAAAAAAGGCGATCCGTCTGAGATAAGTAATTATCGTCCAATCTCACTTCTCCCAGTTATATCTAAAGTGCTCGAGAGAATTATATTCCGACGTCTTTCTCCCTTTTTATTTGGGATTCATTCTTCAGATTCGTTGATTTCTCCTCATCAATATGGCTTCCGTTCCAAATTTTCAACTGCTCATGCACTAATAGACGCCACACAGTTTATACGTTCCCAACTTGACCTTAAAAATATTGTATTGGGCTTATTTCTGGACTTTTCTAAGGCCTTTGATATGGTTGATCACAGTGTTCTATTAAGTAAACTCAACAACTTAGGGATTCGTGGAGTTCCTTTCTCATGGTTTGGCTCTTATCTCTCTGGTAGAGTACAGAGTGTGAGTCTGGGCGGGTTGACTTCACATCCCCTACCTGTCCGAAGGGGCGTCCCACAAGGCTCTGTTCTTGGTCCAATACTTTTTCTCCTTTATATTAATGATTTGGTTACGGACCTGGGTCCATCAGTGCACCCAGTACTTTTCGCTGACGATAGCAACTTTTTCATCACCGGTCCTAATTTACCATCCGTTGTCGCCTCTACTCAAACCCTTCTGAATAGAGTAGAGGAGTGGTGTCTAGTTAACTACATGACCATTAACATCAAGAAAAGTCAGGTTGTATTATTTCGAACCCCTTACAAAAAAAATGAACCTCAGCAAGCACTTGGCCTAAAATATTCTACCAATCTCCTCCCACAGGTCGAAGTTGCCAAGTTTCTTGGTGTTCACATAGACTCCTCCCTATCATTTGCAACACACGTGTCCTACATCAGAGCCATAATTTTGCGACAGGTAAGTATGATTAATCGTGCGAATTATTTTCTTCCTCCCGATATCCTTGTCACCCTTTATTACTCTTTTATTTACCCATATATCTCATACTGTGGATCTGTTTGGGGCAACACTTTTCCTTCAGTTACCAATAAATTAAAATCTGCCCAAAACCGTGCCATCAAAGCAGTTTTTCGGCTGCCCCGACTATATCCCACCCAGGACTTGTACTCCGATTTTGGTATTATCCCTTTTGAACAAATCATCAAAAAATTAAATCTATACCTTGCATACTCCGCTTACCATAAAAATCTTCCTCCTCAATTATTATCTTATTTTAATATTAATAATTCTGAAGGCCTCTGTCTCCGTTCATCCAACCGTTCCTTCATTGTCCCCAAGTTTGTCTCTAGTTCCGCCCAGCGATCCCCCATTTATAAATCTATACTTCAATGGAATATAATACCCTCCAGTGTCGAGCTATCCACAAGTTTTCGCACGCTGTATAGCAATGTACTAAAATTTTGATATTATAACTCTCTAAATTCTTATTCAATTTGCTTTAGTTACTCATGTTTTCTCTTTTCTTTTTTTTTTTTTTTTCTCTCTTCTTCATTTTCAATTTTTTGTGGTTATGGTCCTCAACAAGTTCGCTTCCAGGATCTTTATTATTATTGGTGTTATATTGTAGTTTTATTTGAATAAATTGAATTGAATTGAATTGAAATCAGTCCCAACATGATTCCTAGACTCTACAGTTTCACTAAGTGCCGTAGCTAAATACTAAATCAAGTGCTCTACCTAAATCAGTCCTTATATGGTTCCTAGACGATAAAGTTTCATCAGGTGAAGTACCTAAATACTAAATCCAGTGTAGTACCTAAATCAGTCCCAGCATGATTCCTAGACTACAAAGTTTCATCAAGTGCAGTACCTAAATAGTAAATCAAGTGCAGTACCTAAATCAGTCCTAGTATGATTCCTAGAGGCCAAAGTTTCATCATTTGCCGCACCTAAATACTAAATCAAGTGCTGTATCTAAATCAGTCCCAGCATCATTCCTAGACGAAAAAGTTTCATCAACTAGAGTACCTAAATATTAAATCAAGTTCAGTTCCTAAATCAGTCCCTATATAATTCTTAGTCGGCAAAATCTAATAAAGTGCAGTACTTAAGCACCTAATTAACTGCAGTACCTAAATCAGTCCTAACATGATTCCTAGACGACAAAGTTTCATCAAGTGCAGTACGTAAATACTAAATCAAGTTCAGAACTTAAATACTAAATCAAGGGTAGTACCTAAATCAGTCCCAACATGATTCCTAGACTATACAGTTTCACTAAGTGCCGTAGCTAAATACTAAATCAAGTACTCTACCTAAATCAGTCCCTATATGGTTCCTAGACGACAAAGTTTCATCAGGTGAAGTACCTAAATACTAAATCCAGTGTAGTACCTAAATCAGTCCCAGTATGATTCCTAGACGACAAAGTTTCATCAATTGCCGTACCTAAATACTAAATCAAGTGCTGTATCTAAATCAGTCCCAGCATCATTCCTAGACGAAAAAGTTTCATCAACCGGAGTACCCAAATATTAAATCAAGTTCAGTTCCTAAATCAGTCCCAATATAATTCTTAGTCGGCAAAATCTCATCAAGTGCAGTACTTAAGCAACTAATCTAGTGCAGTACCTAAATCAGTCCTAACATGATTCCTAGACGACAAAGTTTCATCAAGTGCAGTCCGTAAATACTAAATCAAGTTTAGAACTTAAATACTAAATCAAGTGTAGCACCTAAATCAGTCACAACATGATTCCTAGACTATACAGTTTCACTAAGTGCCGTAAATCAAGTGCTCTACCTAAATCAGTCCCTATATGGTTCCTAGGCGACAAAGTTTCATCAGGTGAAGTACCTAAATACTAAATCCAGTGTAGTACCTAAATCAGTCCCAGCATGATTCCTAGAGTACAAAGTTTCATCAAGTGCAGTACCTAAATAGTAAATCAAGTGCAGTACCTAAATCAGTCCCAGTATGATTCCTAGACGACAAAGTTTCATCAATTGCCGTACCTAAATACTAAATCAAGTGCTGTATCTAAATCAGTCCCAGCATCATTCCTAGACGAAAAAGTTTCATCAACCGGAGTACCTAAATATTAAATCAAGTTCAGTTCCTAAATCAGTCCCAACATAATTCTTAGTCGGTAAAATTTCATCAAGTGCAGTACTTAAGTACCTAATCTAGTGCAGTACCTAAATCAGTCCTAACATGATTCCTAGACGAAAAAGTTTCATCAAGTGCAGTAATAAATACTAAATCAAGTTCAGAACTTAAATACAAGAGCAGAACTCAACTTACAGAACTTAAGAACAGAACTTAAATCAAGTGCAGTACCTAAAAAAGTCCCCACATTATTCCTAGGCGACAAAGTTTTATGAAGTAAAAATTTAATTGTTTAACACATTACATCCTTCCCGTGTCACTATCACTGTATTTTAATTGAGTAACCTATGGATAATGAGAAGCTGTTTTAGGGAACAAAATAAACTACTTTTAGCAGTAATTTAGTAAAATTTCAACAAGTGCAGTACCTACATACCTAATCTGGTGCAGTACCCAAATCAGTCCTGACATAATTCCTAGACGACAAAGTTTCATCAAATGCAGTACGTAAATACTAAATCAAGTTCAGTACGTAAATATTAAATCAAGTGCAGTACTTAAGTCAGTCACCATCACTGTATTTTAATCTAGTAACCTATGGATAATGGACATCTGTTCTAGGGAATAAAATAAACTACTTTTTTCAGGGTAGATGTGAAGTTTGTTTGCAAGCTTTCAAGTTGAATCTCAATTTAACGATTGCTTAGCAATTCAATCACTCCATTCTCTGTTCTTGCAAGACAAACACGCGACATATCATCATGTTTTTAAAATGGATTCAAAATTTTGAGCAAAGAACCTTGTGAACACAAAATTGAAACAAGAAAAATTGGCAAAAACATTTAAATCTTAATACCGTTTTCTGTGTTTCTATCTAATTTCTAAGGAGGGGGGGGGATATTTCTCAGAGTTTTGTGGAAAGGAAAGCCCTAGCTATTTTTTACGAATTAAAAGAAGGAGCACTAAGAACAAGACCTGTTCCCAATCTATATATATAAAAATAAGTTGTCTGTGTGTGTGTGTGTGTGTCGAGTGACGTCATGTTTGTGTGTCGACTGACGTCATGTTTGTCGACTGACGAAATTACAGACCGGGACATCGTGCCACAAATGACGACCGGGACACCGGGACATCTATCTATATAACAATAAGTTGTCTGTGTGTCGAGTGACGTCATGTTTGTGTGTCGACTGACGTCATGTTTGTCAACTGACGAAATTACAGACCGGGACATCGGGACACAAATGACGACCGGGACATAGGGAATATAAATGACGACCGGGACACTCAAAGAGAAAGCGACCGGGACACAAGGAATGTTCGATTTGCAATCACCATCAACAAAGCACCGGGACACAAATGACGACCGGGACACAGGGAATATAAATGACGACCAGGACATAAGTAAAAAAAAACTAAAAAAACTAAAAAAAGGTAAAAACTACAAAAAAAAACTAGTTTTAATATATAATTTTACCAGTGTTCAATGATATTTGACAATTCCCCTGAAGATAGCTGGATTTCTCTGGGATACAAGAATGTAATTAATTTGAAAGTTCTTTGGTTTCATCCATCGCGTTTTATTACGTTTTGGACAGGTCCATAATAATTATAGTTCTGAAAGGAATTTATAGATTTATGCATTCTAGTCGCAATATTTTTTACGAATTAAAAAAGGGAGCACAAAAGAATCAGACCTGTTCTCAATTTTAATATACAATTTTACCAGTGTTCAATGATATTCGACAATTCCCCTGGAGATAGCTGGATTTCTCTGGGATACAAGAATGTAATTAATTTGAAAGTTCTTTGGTTTCTTCCATCGTGTTTTATTACGTTTTGGACAAGTCCATAATAATTATAGTTCTGAAAGGAATTTATAGATTTATGCATTCTAGTCGCAATATCCCCAGAACTCATAAAACTAAATAGGAATGATGAGAAAAAAAACAAATTTTGGTTTGAATTAAGAAGAATTTAGTTTCATTTCGAGCAGTTTTTATGCTGGAAACGATTTTGACTGTCACTGATACTGACGTTTTGTTAATCGCCCTTCTATTAATAGGTTTATTGTTCATAATTTCGCTTATTAGTAATACGGTTAATAATGTCAAGTTTAAAGGCTAACTCATAGAAGGTATTGTTAAAATCGGATGGAGTTTAATAATTATCTACAAGAATGCCTCCAGATTTGACTAAAAGTTGGTTTTTTCTTGTTCCAGGCAACTGGTAAATTTCGGTTTAATAGGTTGTAGCACGGAATTTCTAAGCTATTTTGTATGGTGGTAATTTAGTAGGTAATTGACAAATCAAAAAAAGACAAAGAGTGTATTTTTGAATTTTCACGCTTTGGCACAAGTATAATATATGTGGCTGGGCAATAGCTTTGCCCAGAATGTACCACTATACAGTACAGTACCAGGACTGGTACTTGGCAATACCAGAAGTGAACGGCTGAATCTCAAAGTAGATTTGACGACTTCACATTGTGAATATAATATACATGATGAAATTAAACAAAAAGCGAATATAATGATAAGCTAATCTTCATGCAAGACTCCTCCTCTAAACTAACTACAACAGTTCTGTTTATCCCTTCTTATGAACTGAGTGCGATAAGAACAGATCTTCTACTTATATATATTAAGAGAACATTTTGCATCTATTGGATCTATTTTTTTTGAAGGAACTTTTATCTATTATATATTCAGAATCGCTTCCAGTTTAACTGCATCCTAGCCTCCTCCCTAATACCTGGATATACCCCTAGGATATATACAAGAGTTTACTGACTCTATTATTTAGTAAAATTTTTGGTAATTGGCTCTCATTAACAGCTTCTTCAACTAGAATAATGTTAATTAAAGAAAAACAAAACAACAACAATACAGTTTTGTATATAATATAGGGCTGTATCCCGGCTTTAGGAGTGAGGGCAGAGGGAATTTGGATGCAGTTGAACTGCAAGTAATTCTGAAAATACATACATAAAAAAAAATCTTGGATGCAAGAATTTTTCTATTGCAGTGCATAGCCTAGAAGAAGGGTCTCAGCCCTCTTCCTACCTTCTTTTAGCGCAGGTCCCTGTACTTTGTTGTTTTCCCCCCTCCCACTATTGTTGGTCCTATAGGTATAATGCATGTATTTCAATTCGTTGGGGATTATCTACGGGAGAAATTCTTCGTGGGGGAATTATCACCAAGATGAATTCTCCATGGGAAAACTTTTTGCGGGTTAAACTATCCATCGCGGGGGGGGAGGAGGAGGATGTATTTCCGGGAAATATTTTCGATACAGGGGGATTCCTCTATTACCCTAAAAGGATCAGAAAGTCATGTCTTTTTTCAAATGAAATTATGCAAAGGGGTATTTTTTAGGCGGAATCGCAAGCAAGAAATTTTCCGGAGGGGGTTGGAATTCGCTGCGAGGATAAAATTGTTCGGGGGCAATTTCCAGGCGGAAGAATTTTACGTGGGAGGAAAGTTTGACCTTTTTGTCTCAACTCTTTGAAAACGATTCCTGAAGCATTTGGGCATTGTAGTTAGAATCAGAACCTTTTTTAAAATTTCTCAAAAAACTTTAGACATTTTAAGTGTTTCTTTTAAATAGTTTGTCGAGAGTTTGAGGCCACCACTTCTTTCTGATTCCTGTTGAAGATTTCAATTACTTATTTTTTTTATTTTCCAGTCAATAACACTGGTTGAATCATCTCACCCAAGGAAACAACTTCAAGCACAGCTTCTACTATCTTTAGTTCTTGACCACCAAAAATCCTTAGAATCGGAAAAAGGAGAAATAGCTACAAGCTTTAGAATCGGTATAAGTGGGTCTCCTGGAGCTGGAAAATCAACGTTTCTTGAAGAGATGGGGAAAAGATTGACTAAGAAAGGTCATAGAGTTGCTGTTTTAGCCGTTGATCCTTCTTCTAGCACTACTGGTGGTAAGTAATGCCTTCTATGGGGTGATTAATGACAGTGTTATGTCTGTGTTAAGAAATGATGGCATTAAAAAACTAGAAATAAATTGTGTTATAATATACCATGATGTGCAGCGACAACTGCCATAACACACTATTTGTCCCAAATCCAATATAGTATATGTATTGACTAGTTCTGAGGAAATTCAGCCGGAATTTATTATAACCAGGGTAGATTACCGGTTTGTTATTGACAAACGAATACAGTTGCGCCAATAACAATTAACCAATAACAATAAATAACAATAATAACAATAAATAACGATACTAATAATAACAATAATAGCAATAACAAAGATAACAGTAATAACAATAACAATAAATAACAATAGAAATATAGTTAATTACAACCATCTTGATTTTTCTGAACCTGAAATGCCCGCTGGTTATTCCTGATGGTAAATGTTGAGCCTCAGGGCCGGATTCGTAGCTATGACGCTTTTAGGCCCAAGTATTTTTGCCGCTTAATTTTTGCGAGATTTTCGGGGGTATTGGAAGCACTCAACAAATCGCAACTGATGAGCCAAAAGTAGTGAAAGAGAGAGGTCATACCAAACTTTCATCTGTCATTCTTGGGAGACATCTGACAATTTATAAGTGGTCACAGAATTCCTGTGTTGTTTTAAAATGTCTTTTCTATGAGGCAGGGTGGCGGCCGAATGCAACTGACACTTTAACGGTAAATCACATCAGTCCAGTTTTTGCTAAGAAAAAGTCACCAAGGGGTAACTGATTGCGCCCCACTGGCATTGTGCGTCCCTAGGCTCGGGGACTTGGGCCTGTTGAACTAAATGGAACAATGTTTAAGAGAAACACCCCGTACGGAAGCCGCAGTATATTTTTGTGGCCTCTTTTTTAGTCAGTCCACTTTTGTATTTGAACTGAATAGTAAGTTTTTTTCCAGTTTACTGTGTCTATTTATCTTTTCTATCGTATGTTCAAGTTCTGAAGATTTACCTGCAATTCTTCTACTTAGCGGCAATTATTCCTCTTATATTGGTATGGATATATCTGATAACAGATGTGCCGTTTTTTGATGCATAGATAAAAGATCTTCGTTTGATTGAACCTTTGGGACACCCCTTCCCCAGTCTATACCGAGTTTGGCGGTTTGAATTGGCGATAGAGTAATTTTGTCTGAGCGAGATACCAAGTGTGACATTATGTCCTGGACGATTTTCTGCAGGTTATATGCAGTTGGCTTGTAAATTGTGATTGGTATTTGTTATTTCATATTAGGAGCAGATTTTAAACCTCATTATCACTGTAGCCTCCCTCCAAAACCACATACATCAAATAATATCGTTTACCTGTAAGTACCTATGTTTACTGGTGAGTATTAAAGGGGGTAACTTTACATCCCCCTTTCCCCTGGCCTGGATGCAGTTACATTTGATTAAAAAATTGAGTCGTAGAAGTATAACTTTATATTAAAAAAAAGAATATTTGGACCTAGTTGTTTCTGGATGTAAGTAGTAGTAAGTAGTAAAACGGCACTAGACCCTTAAGGTCCAAACCGGCGGTGCTGATCTCCGTTTCATGGCCCTTCAGCCAGGAAGTTCAATGGGGGGTTGGGGGCCAACCATCCTATACTTTCGCACACCCTTCCTGCTTACCTTCCCCAGATTTCTCTAGGTACCCATTTAGAGCTGGGTCGACTCTGGCTGAGCTTACAGAGTCACGCCACTGACCCCCGTCCCAAACTAAATAACTGGTCATAGCTGGGATTGAACCCGTGCCCCTTGGACACAGGATTCCCACGCCAGCACGCCAACCACTCAGCCAGGTCGGTACTATGGATATAAGAAAGGAAGACACGTGGAATTTCCCTTTTCAAATAATGCATCGACTCACCGCACTATTGATCTTTAAATCAACTTTGCACTTGATGGAAATGCGTATGACATATCGTCTGTAAGCAATATTCAGAACAGACCGCTAGGCCTAGATATATCTGCTTAGCCCAGATGGAAATCATATCCCTCAGTACCAAAAAAACGATCCATGACAAATGAAAAATAGGCAGTATATAAAGAACTCCACAGAGTGTGTGACGAACGTATCTGGCTAACCAAAGCCTATTAAGGCTGCACGTAAGGCAGCTCAAATGAGAACCGATGAAAACCATTGTTTCAGCTTCGTAATTGGCTGGATCCTCGAAGAAACTGAAAAGAGAATATAGACCTCGAACGCCAGGATAGGCCTAGTGCTTGCAATGTGCAACAGGTGCATTTAAGTATCGAAGCAGAGGTGCTTTATTTCGGCGGATGGTATAAAAGTTGCTCCAAATTGTATCTAAACGTCGTTTGTTTTCTCACACTCCCAACCACACCTTATAACAGTATTTAATATGCAGTACTTTGCAATCAAGACTTAAGTCGCGTAAGACTTAGTCATTTCAACAAGCAACATTTGCCTTGAAGAAAAGAAGTTGATGGATTGTGAAGAAAGGATCTATTTGTTTTTTTTTGTAAGACTAATTTTTAGTTTTATAAAACGTTAGCTACCTAAGGCTTTTAACCAGGGACTTTTTAAGGGGATTTTCGTTTAATTGAATGTTGATCTTTGGAATGAGGTTAATTTTCTAACTCAATTTTCAATTACATTGGTTGGATCTCTTTTATGCAAGCCTTGGGTAGTATTGCATCATTTTTATACTATTCTTCATTTTCTCCATTCTCCATTAAAGGCTATTTTTATCAGCTGTAAAACATTGAAAGAGATTCCTTTCAATCCTAACATAATTTTTCAAAGTTTATTTGACTCCATATCTTGTTCAAAGGCTGAAATTCAAAAGAGAAACTTGCTTTATTAATACAGAGGACTTGGGACAAATATTGTGGCTCAGAACTTGTGATCCTTTGAATGGTTCAAAGTTCCTTAGGAAAAGCTAATCAGATTTTAGGAGGTGGGGCTATTCGATTCCCTTTAGTTGATCTAACTTGCCTCTCTGACATACATTCCACAAAGAAAACAATTTTCTACCGAACGTACGTGACAAAACCGCAGCCGTTGAAATTAAAACTGACGTTTTATCACATGTTGTTGGTAGCTGAGCTTTCTCATACCCTATTACCTGAACTTCCTCATCCTGCACCTTTTTTTTTAGCAAAAAAAAGCCTGGTTAATGGGCTGTTTTGCCTCTCTCCACTGGTTTTGCTCGCTTTTCCCCGAAGCTCGAGTCTTCATCAATCATGTATCAATTGATCACTGTTTAAT
Organism: Artemia franciscana; assembly: GCF_032884065.1. Classification (NCBI taxonomy): domain Eukaryota; kingdom Metazoa; phylum Arthropoda; class Branchiopoda; order Anostraca; family Artemiidae; genus Artemia; species Artemia franciscana. Next base: position 25,469,367 of record NC_088883.1, on the reverse strand, counting down.
TTCTTTGATAACTCTTTTTATTTTTTCGACATGATCCTACAATAGAATTAGGAAGTGCCTTTCTCCTTTGTCCCCTTTTTCATATATCATCTTTGTCCCCTTTTTCATATTTCATATTTCATATATCAACAGATGTATCCAAAATGTTATGTTTCTAAGCTCTCTATCCACTCATAAATTTAAGTTTGACTAACAACTGTAGTCAGGAGCAGGGGTAGGTCTTGCTTAAGAAAGGCTAGTGTAGGCTGTGCTTTTCTTAAAACTGATTCAAACTGAATAAACAAGGTTGAACGGCATTTTAAAGTATTTTAAAATTGAATATTCCCTTTCCAGAGTCTCTGTTTATTAGAATATATCTTTTATGCTTAGCACGGTAACATACCAAACACATTTTTATAGTTTATATTCTTATTATCAGTAGTAGCGTTAAATATAAATGAGCAAAGTTATAAAAACATGCTAGTCCTAAAAGTATATTCACTAACATTTGCTACCGTTCCTGTAGTCTTAAAAAAAGAAAAAAATGAACGAAAAAAATATTCTGCCCTCTAAAATTTAAAGACGTGAGCTTGGTTTTTCAGGATTCCAATGATTTGTCAGAATTCAGAAAATTTGAATCATAGAATCAGATTTTATGGATTCCATAATCTCAAATTTTATACAAAAAGATTATGCTTGTAGGCACCGACTACTTTTTCGCTCGTAAATTATGCTGATATTTAATATATTAAAGTTTTCATTAGATTTTTATTCTGGTTGTGGAGCGTCTGCATTTGTTAGGTTCTGATTTTCTCTTTTCTTTTTATTCTATTGTTGGAGAACTATAAAGGCTGGAACAATTTGCTGATGTTATCTATTTTCTTTTCTCATTTGCCGAGGTGAAAACTCTGCAGTTTTCAAAGCTCTATTGAGATCAGCAGTTTTCCAAGAACTTGTTGGAACGTGCTTTGAAAGTTTTTCACCTTTTTTCTTATTAGATTTGAAATTTTTTCGACCTTTTCTCATTACTTAGAATGTGGTTAGTTTTGGTTTTACTTACATTTTCATCTAAAGAGTTTGACTTAAAATTCCCTTCTGTTTTGATGATGAATGAGACTTAATTTATTGGTTGTGAATTTAATTTTTATTTGCGAATTTCACAGGTCACCACCATGTAACGTTTTTCTATACATTTTTATAGATTTTTCAAGTTAATTTTTTGAAAGACATATTCGCATTTTACAATTTTGTTTTTTAATTTTAATGAATTATCTATGATACAACTTCTCATGTAAGGTTCGTACAGTAAATCTGATTCTTTTGGGGCCCTTAGTTTCGTAAAATGATTAAAAAAGAATCTTTCGTCTGAAGAATCGAAAGAACTTTCAAAATCGTAGTTACTTCAAAAATAATCTTTTTAATATGCATCTTTGAATCTCTCTCTCATCTTTTTAAATTTGCTTTTAATATGCTAATAGCCTTTTGTAGATAAAATGAAGCTTAATTAATTTTACATATTTCAACTAACAAAAAAAGTAGTTAGCGGTTAATTTTAGGTTTCAAATCTTTTACCCCGCATCTGCGAAAAGTTAGGTCTAGGGGTCCCCCGGAAAATTCCCCCGAAAAAGTTCCCCCGCGGAAAATTCATATAGAAGGGGTGGTCGTTTAAACTTCGGAGGTGGCTTGTTCGATCGCAAATTAAAAGTTATTAAGATATCCATTTTATTCAAAAAAGTCTAAAGGTAATATAAATGCCTTCAGGTTTGGCAACTGCCCTTCCAGTCCCTGAAGCTAGGGCTCTAACCTAAGCAAGTTGCCCATTGTTAAGATATAAGGTTTTTCTATAGGAAGGATGATCGAAAAAACTTTTGAGGGGGCTCATTCAATTGGAAATCAAAACTTCCAGTGTCCTTTTGAAGATATAGCCTGCTTTTCAACCAGTTGCTACCGAATGAGCTGTTATCGACTACTGTGTTTTCAAAAGTTTCTTATTCTAGTTTAACGGCCCTTGTTTCAGCAGTCGTTTTTAAAGATTCAGGGTAAAAAGTCCAAACTTAGCAAAGAGAGTGAGGTTTTGAGGAGGGAGCAGCCCTCCTTATATAGGAAATAATTTCTGTTTGTCTTAATTTTTAACGTTACTTCTTAAGTTTCAATGTTACTTCTTACTTTCAGAAGGATTAGGTATCAATTTTTACCCCTCACCCTCCTTGCCGAAAATTCATTCCATACATCTACGAATTTTCAATGAGAGTTAGAATATTTGGGCAAAAAATGCACTCTTTCAGGCATTAGCCCCTCGTCACTCCTTCATATAGCTGACGCGAACTTGCACATCACTTCATGTAATTTTTTAGAATTATAAGGCAAATCAGTTTTGTTAAATGGAGCTTTAAAATAAATTTAAAAACGTTTTGTGTTATAAAATGGGAGGCATATCCCCGCAGCGCCCTTATCCAGGCTTAGTCTAAATGAGGGCAGATGATAGATTAACTCCCTCCCCCCTAGAGCCTTTCCTATATTTATCTGAAGGCTCTTGGAGAATTAGCTTTGGGCATTGAAGTATGCTCTCTTAGACATCTGACAACCCTCCCCCTGGCTTACAGAGTGACCCACCGGTCCTGCTTTATGGTACCTAATGCGTAGTTAAACATCTTCAAATATAATTTCATGAACAATAATTTGAATCAGTTGAGACAAATCTAGCACTAAGATAAATGCCTATATTAAGAGTTCCTCTTCCATGGACTACATTGCTTTTTACTGTTGCCTCCATGCGACATTACTTCCTCTGCAGCTGGAGCTGGAAGTTCAACACATAGTTTTTTCATGCTTTTAAATTTGGAAAACTCCTCCCAGTGGGAAAACCCCTCCCAGCCCTCACTATCATAACACTCTTGGAAGACAACAGAGAGTCAGCTTGGAGTAGGCTGGAACTTATCATACCCAACCATACCACACACTCAATCCAAAGTTGCTGTTGTGCAGTGGTGCCAACTCTAAATTGCAAGAGAATCTTGTCAGAATTTCAGTTGATAGCAACTTGATTCTCTTTAGGGTAATATCATGCTTTTTTTTGCATTCTTCAAAAATCAGGAATTTATTCTTATAATCGTAACTTTTAATAGGTGGCTGATCGACATTTTGAGATGTCTATTTTGTACTTTCTCTTTGGCTGTTCAGTTTCTCATGTAGGGGAATTTTTCGAGGCGGAGAATTCCCGAGACTTATTTTTTGTAGGTTTTTTTTTCGGGGGGGGGGGGGGTGACGGACGCCGGCTCCCACAGGTTAAAACATTGAAAAATGAAACTAAGTTTTACTATAATTACCATTGTTTTACAAGCCAGTCCTGCCCTCTAAGTTTTACCCGATTTCAGTGATAGCCTGACTAAGTGCAAAAAAGCAAAGAAATTGTTTCGTTCTTTCTCTCGACTCATGAACGTTTTCTGTTATATGATTTACATTTTTAAATAAAACAATGTATATTAGTTCAAAGTGCAAAGATTAAAAAGCTGTAAATTAAAATGAAAAGAAAAACATATTTTGACAGCTTATCCGATTGCTCTCAAACGAAATAATAGTTGGCCTACTAGTAACCCTATATTTTTTAATCAATTTCCTGTTAAAATAACGTCAAGGTAAATAAAGCAAAAATTTGCAGTAACGATAATAGGCATGGTGGACCAATAGCAAATGATTTGCCAATAACTTAGTAAATCAGCATGGTCACAAATATGAATATAGTTTAGCTAAAGCGCACCGATTACTTTTTCAGTGCTTTGCAACTAATTTCACATCGCGCATTCCAATTTAATCATCCCGAAAAACATGAGTTCAAAACGCAGAAACAGATGAACAAATATCCAAATAATCAATAGAAATTATTTTCCTTGCTCCATTCCTATAAAAAAAGGACTGCCGACATTTTCATCTTCCCATTCAAGACCGACATAAAGTAGTCATGTAAAGATCCGCCTTTGCCTATTCTCAACGACGCTCATAAACATCTATCAATGCCAAATGCGTCCCGAGGCTTTAAATTTGCTTCGCTAGGGACTAGCATTTCTCGACTGATAAACATGTACAAACCAAGAACTATTCCCGGAGCTGAGCGGTTTACTTAATTTTCAGTCTTCCGCTCCGAAGAATAGCTTTTTTCTTTTCCCTTTTCTAGTTCAGTAATGTAGTGAATCTGTTTTTAAGGATGATAATTGAAGAGATGGAATGGGCCAGACTTAGGATTTAGAGTAAAAAGCGTTATAAACGTGTAATTAAGTAGATTCCTTGGCAAATTTTACTGACGCGAATCACTCAAAAGGTAGAAAAAATTGGAAAATAGTAAGTTTAAGAGATACACATGGCTAAGGGTGTCTGTCAAAAAATTTCCGACGGGGAAGCCTCTGGTTTTGAATAAAAATTGTTTTTTGGAAGAAAGGTGTTACACTTTCTCAACTTTTTCAAAATTTGTGTGCCTTTTTCACGTTTCCGGTCTTCTGTGGTGTGGAATGGGTGCATTGAAAACTCTTACCCATCCTTGTGGGTCTGCTTATATCAAAATGCTTTAAAAAGGTTTGTCCAAACTCATTTTCGACAAAATTTACTGTGATGAACTCTGCATGTCATTTGACAGATTTATCTATAACTAGATGACTGGCTGCCGTAAAAAAAGTGCTTTCTGAATATTGCTTGTTGTCTATGGTGAGGTGGGCAATGAAATATCCTTCCCTGCTGGTGCCCTTAACTGCGTTAAAAAGGTTTGTTAAAATTTATTTTTCTTCAAACTGACTATGAGAAACTCGAAGCGACACATGGCATGTGGCGCAATATCTATAACTAGAAAGACATCATAACATAGCCGCGATTAATAAAAGTTAAGTAATTAAAATAAACGGACTCAATTGATTTGGAACTCAAGTAAAATATCCGTAACTGAGATTTGAAAATTTAAATTTTCTAAAAACAGTCAAGTTGCAATGCATTACCTCTTGGACCTTCTGAAATTGCTCAACTCCATTTTTTTCACTACAAGTGGAAAATTTACAAGATAGGATTTTTCAGCCTTTTTCATTAGTTGTTGTTTTGTGGGAGCAATACTTTTTCTCTTTTTTTTCTGCCGCCAATCTTGATTTATTACGAAGAAGTCATAAGGTGCCTCTGTGATTTCTGCAGAAAGTATAGACCCAAGGCCAGATTTATGTATACAGCGTTGTATTTTGGGAAGCTAGAATTTTTGCTGGGACCAAAGGGGAGGTTTTTGCTCGTTCTTGTTGAGCAAGCACCTACAGTGCTGATTTAATTTGAGTTCTATAGTCTATTTCGAAGAGGTTTGTCTGAAGCTGCTCCCCTAAGCTTTCGTTTCCTTGAGCAGTATTTCAGCTTTTGCATAGAAATTCATCCAAGTACTCGGACACTATTTCCAAGTTGAAATTAGACTAAAATATAAAAGTGCTGAAAGTTCATTATGGTTCGTTAGTCCATGCCAGAAGATATATAATAATAAATATAAATAAATATGATATAATAACATAATATATATTATGTATTCAAATGTTTATATTTATTTATTCATGAATATAAATAAATAAATCTAATGATAACACAGAACAATTTTGAAATCCAGAAAAGGAGCGTTTTACCAGGGGTCCCGAAGTGCGGCCATCTATTGTCACGAGCTAATTTTGTCCTGAATGTGGATATTTCTTCAATTTATTTTCGTTTTCAAATTCTGGGATTGTGGGAGATGGGCGGTATTATACGTCATCCTAGACTTTAATAGTTCTCTCTTCGGTAAAAAAAACCCATAAAGATTTGGAACCGTTGGCTTTTTATAAGAGTGCATTTAGAAAGTTGGTCAGGGGCAGGAAAACTAACCTTTGAACCAAGATTAGACAAAGTTTTTTTCTTACGCTCATTGTTAATTCCTGGTATAAAAATGATTGCACCTAGTTCTCTCCCATTATCACATTCTTTGAAGAAAGATAGGCAGGTAGAACCTTCGTTGAACTGGAATCATGCTAGTATTTTTGATTTTTATTATTAGATGTACAGTATTGATCCACGGATATTTAAAATCCCCTTAGCTGAAAAGTAGGTATGTTATATTTCAATTGAAACAGAAATGCGAAGTATTTTCAATCTATATTATTAGGGAAACAAAGTGGGTCAGAATGAGAGAAAAATTGTAAATCCTTTTTTTTAGGTCGGTTTTGCGTTTTCATCAAAATGCTAATTTTTAAAATCTTACTCGTGTTGGAAAATATCACGAGCTAGTTTATTTAAGTTAGTTTTGTACATGTGTGTAATGCGCAATGTAGTAATTTTTTTTTCGTTTTAGGTTTAAACTTTCCTCTTTACTTCCCAGGCCTTTTTTTTTTAAATTAATAAGTAATGACCAGCTGATTAATAGTGATCTGAACTGTTAAATAGATATAATAATAGATATTCATGGACGTAAAATCAACAAACAATAAAAAGCAATAAGCAACGAGAGCATATACAACGTCATTTACTTTATGGCCGGGAATGCAGGGCGAAAAAAGAAGAAAAAAACAAATATAAAAAAACAATCTTATGCTTAAAGGAAATATGATAGGCAGCCACCTTCCACATAAACCCCACCTCTTCTGAAGGCCCCAACAGAGTGACAGAGGTGGTTTATTGGGGAGTCAGGTAACGCATGATGAAACAATTGTTTCTCAGAGATGTATGTCAGGTATCTGAGGGTGGGAAAATATACGAGACGTCGAAGCGCTTCTAAAGGGTGCACTTTCCTTGAATTTTGAATAGCACTCAGCCACCCCCCCTCCTGAAATTGCGTGATTTTTATTATTTTTACCGCAATTGCTTATATTTTATAAAAATGCCTGTTATTGACACCCCCTGGAAACCAATTCCTGCGTATGCTTATGATTATATTATTTCTTAGAGCTTTAAATAAATAGTTACTATATTATAATAGTTACTAATAATAGTTGCTAATAAATAGTTATTATAGTTATGATTAGTTAAATAGTTACAAATAATTGCAGGCATCCTCCCTTGCAAGATATTTTTTTGTGTGCAACTGCTTTCGATATCATCAAACAGTTCGTGGTAACGAACTGTAGTAAGGAGCGACCCGGCTCAATAGTAAACGAAACTCTAAAAACAGAATTTTGATGCTAAAAGATACATCAAAAGAATCGAATTTTCATGCTGATTCTAGATATATAAGTTTCATCAAATTTAATCTTTGTCATCAAAAGTTACGAGCCTGATAAATTTTGCCTTATTTTGGAAAATAGGGGAAAACACCCCCTAAAATCGTAGAATCTTAACGAAAATCACACCATCGCATTCAGCGTATAAAAGAACCCTATAGCAAAAGTTTCAAGTTCCTATCTACAAAAATGTGGAATTTCGTATTTTTTGCCAGAAGACAGATCACGGGTGCGTGTTTATTTATTTATTTATTTTTTATTTTATTTTTTTTCCCAGGGGTCATCGTATCGACCAAGTGGTCCTAGAATCTCGCAAGAGGGCTCATTCTAACGGAAATGAAAAGTTCTAGTGCCCTTTTTAAGTGACCAAAAAACTTGGAGGGCACCTAGGCCCCCTCCCACGCTCATTTTTTCCCAAAGTCAACGGATCCAAATTTTGAGATAGTCATTATGTTCCACATAGTCGAAAACCATATTAACTATGTCTTTGGAATGACTCACTCCCCCACAGTCCCTGGGGGAGGGGCTGCAAGTTACAAACTTTGTCCAGTGTCTACATACAATAACGGTTATTGGGAATTGTACAGACGTTTTTAGGGGGATTTTTTTGGTTTGGGGTGGGGTTGAGGGGAGGAGGCTATGTGGGAGGATCTTCTCTTGGAGGAATATGTCATGGGGGAAGAGAAATTCACTGAAAAGGGCGTGGGATTTTCTAGCATTACTATAAAAAAAACAATGAAAATATAAACACGAAAAAATTTTTCAACTGAAAGTAAAGTGTAGCATTAAAACTTAAAACTAACAGAGATTATTACGCATATGAGGGGTTCTAAAAATACTTTAGCATAAAGAGCGAGGTATTTAGGAGGAGATTAATACCTTGCTCTTTATGCTAAGTATTTTTAGTAATTTCAACTATTTATTCCACGGCCTTTCTGATTCAGGGGTGATTCTTAAAGAATTAGGACAAAACTTTAGTGTAAAACTTAGATTTAGTGTAAAAGGCGAGGTATTAACGAGGGGACGAACCCCCTCATATACATAATAAAAAATATAAGAGCATAAAAGTTTGTTACGTAAGTTAATTCTTAAGTTACGTATATTTTTTACTAATAAAAACGTTCGTTAAAAATTAAAAGTTCTAGTTGCCTTTTTAAGTAACCGAAAAATTGGAGGGCAACTAGACCTCCTTCCCCACCCCTTATTTCTCAAAATCGTCTGATCAAAACTAAGAGAAAGCCGTTTAGCCAAAAAAAAATTAATATGCAAATTTCATTTAATAATTAATGTGCGGAGAGCCAAAATCAAAAACGCATTAATTCAAAAACGTTCAGAAATTAAATAAAAAAAACTAGTTTTTTAAACTGAAAGTAATAAGCGATATTAAAACTTAAAACGAACAGAAATTACTCCGTATATGAAATGGGTTGTCCCCTTCGCAATCCCTTGCTCTTTACGCTAAAGTTTGATTCTTTGCCACAATTCTACTTTTTAAAACAATTAAAAACTTTAGCGTAAAGAGCGAGGGATTGCGGAGGGGATAACCCATTTCATATACGGAGTAATTTCTGTTCGTTTTAAGTTTTAATATCGCTCATTACTTTCAGTTTGAAAAACCAGTTTTTTTTATTTAATTGTACATAACACGACACAATATTTGACCATAAGATGTTCATATTTTAAAGTAATTAAAATACATTAAATTTAAAATAAATTTAAAATAATTTAAGACTTTTAGACTAGATTTTTCAGTTAACGAAGGACAATTCTAAATTTGTAGTGACCAAATTACAAGTCCAAATTGACATCCTTTTTGGGGGACTCAAAAAACATTTTTGGGGTATTATAATATTTTTAACGGCTACAACTTTGACCAATGTAGCGTTGTCTGGACAGTCTTACAGATGTTCTCTTGTCGAACTCCGAACTCGAAGCTTTTACCACTATTCGCACTTAAATTGTTGCAAATACAAGGATTTTTCAGTTCCTAGAAATGGCTAGGTCTTCTGGCTTTTAGTTACGTGAAGAATCTAACTATGCCTGAAAGTTTTCTTTTATTATCCAAATTTACTTAAAATTATTAGCTAATTTTATTAGCTAAAAACTATTTTTGTCATACAAACATTAACTAAAACCAACTAGCTAAAAAGTATTAGCTTAAAATCTACAAAGTTGTGTCTGAAACGAAATTGGAAAACCAAATATTGGCTAAAAGGTCTTGTCAGCTAACTTTATCAGCCAAACTAAAAAAAATTAGCTTTATTAGCCAAATATTCACTAAAAACCAAATAGCTAAAAAAAGCTGTGAAATCAATAGGCCTACATATCAACCAAATTAGCAAAATTGGCGGCGATTATGCGTGACGACGAAATTGCTAAGCCAAATTAATGGCTGAAAATATTGTTATTTGCCCAGGAATTTCAATTGGTAAGATCAATCCTTTTCAGGAATTAAAGATAATCAACTATGGGAAAGATCTGTGGTAGCCTTTTTCGCGTGGGTTTAGGGGGGGGGGGCTCAAAGTGCTTGTAAGCGTAACCACATACCTCATACAAAAATGTGGTATTTTGTATTTTTGCCAGAAGCTAGATCACGGATGCGTGTTTATTTATTTGTTTGTTTTTTTTGTTTTTTCTTGTGTTTTTTCCCCCAGGGGTGATCGTATCGACTTAGTGGTCCTAGAATCTTGCGAGTGGGCTCATTCTAAGGGAAATGAAAAGTTCTAGTGCCCTTTTTAAGTGACAAAAAAAAAATTGGAGGGCACCTAGGCCCCCTCCTACGCTAATAATTTTCCCAAAGTCACCAGATCAACATTCTGAGATAGCCATTTTATTCCGTGTAGTCAAAAAACCTTATTACTATGTCTTTGGGGACGACCTACTCCCCCACAGTTCCTGTGGGAGGGGCCACAAGTTACAATACTCAAAGTCGATGCTTCTTCATCAACGCCCCGCTCTTTACGCTAAAGCTGGGCGTTGATGAGGAAGCATCCCCTTTCATATACGAAGTAATTTCTTTTCGTTTTAAGTTTTAATGTCGCTCCTTACTTTCCGTTAAAAAAACTTGTTTTTTTTATTTAATTGTATAAGAGACTATAAGACTATATTGTAAAACTATATGTAAAACTATATGAGACTCTTTTATTTTATTCTGTGAGATGAATGGATTCCTGTCAAAGGTGTTCTTTCACTATTGACCTCCCTATTCAGCTCCCAGCCCTCTTGTATAAGAGACTATAAGACTATATGAAACTCTTTTATTCTATTTTGTGGAGTGAATGGACTCCTGTCAAAGGTGTTCTTTCAATAGCGACTTCCCTATTCAGCTCTCAGGTCATCAAACAGTTCGTGGTAACGAACTGTAGTAAGGTGCAACCCGGCTCAATAGTAACTAAAACTAAAAAAAATGGAATTTTTATACTAATAGGAGCTACATCAAAAGAATCGCATTTTAATGCTGATTTTAAATATATAAGTTTCATCAAGTTTAGTCATCAAAAGTTACGAGCCTGAGAAAAGTTGCCTTATTTTAGAAAATAGGGGGAAACAACCCCTAAAAGTCATACCGCTTGAAGTTTCAAGCTCCTATCTACAAAAATGTGGAATTTTGTATTTTTTTGCCAGAAGGCAGATCACGGATGCGTGTTTATTTGTTTTTTTTTCTCCCCCAGGGGTGATCGTATCGACCCAGTGGTCCTAGAATCTTGAAAGAGGGCTCATTCTAACGGAAATGAAAAGTTCTAGTGCCCTTTTAAGTGACCAAAAAAATTGGAGGGCACCTAGGCCCCCTCCCACGCTCATTTTTCCCAAAGTCAACGGATCCAAATTTTGAGATAGCCATTATGTTCCACATAGTCGAAAACCATATTAACTATGTCTTTGGAATGACTCACTCCCCCACAGTCCCTGGGGGAGGGGCTGCAAGTTACAAACTTTGTCCAGTGTTTACATACAGTAATGGTTATTGGGAAGTGTACAGACGTTTTTAGGAAATTTTTTTTTGGTTTTGGGTGGGGTTGAAGGGAGGAGGCTATGTGGGAGGATCTTCTCTTGGAGGAATATGTCATGGGGGAAGAGAAATTCAATGAAAAGGGCTTGGGATTTTCTAGCATTGCTATAAAAAAAAAACAATGAAAATATAAATATGAAAAAGTTTTTTCAACTAAAAGTAAGGAGAAGCATTAAAACTTACATCGAACAGAAATTAGTACGCATATGATGGGCTTACCTCCTCCTAATACCCCGCTTTTTATGCTAAAGTATTTTTAGTAATTTCAACTATTTATTCTACGGCTTTTGTGATTCAGGGATCATTCTTAAGAAATTAGGAGAAAATTTAAGCTCTAGTGTAAAGAGTGAGGTACTGACGAGGGGATGAATCCCCTCATATACGTAATAAAACATGAGAATACAGAAGTTCGTTACGTAAGCTAATTTGTAAGTTATGTATATCTTTTACTAATAAAAAGATTCGTAAAAAATTAAAAGTTTTAGTCGCCTTTTTAAGTAACCAAAAAATCGGAGGGCAACTAGGCCTCCTCTCCCTCTCCTTTTTTCTCAAAATCATTTGATCAAAATTATGAGAAAGCCATTTAGCCAAAAACATAAATATGGAAATTTCGTTTTAATTATTCATCTGCGGAGAACCAAAATCATAACATACATTGATTCAAAAACGTTCAGAAATTAAATGTTTTTTTTAACGGAAAGTAAGGAGCGGCATTAAAACTTAAAACGAACAGAAACTACTTCGCATATGAAAGGGGCTGCTTTCTCATCAACGCCCCGCTCTTTACGCCAAAGTTTTTTACTGTTTTAAAAAGTAGAGTTAAGAGAAAAAGTCAAACTTTAGCGTAAAGAGCGGGGCGTTGATGAGGAAGCAGCCCCTTTCATTTACGAAGTAATTTCTGTTCGTTTTAAGTTTTAATGCCGCTCCTTACTTTCCGTTAAAAAAACTTGTTATTTTTATTTAATCTAAATAACACGATATTTCATTTTTGAAGCTCTCGATTATTGCCAGCATTCATTCTTTGAGGAAATGGTCTTTGAGTTGTATAGTTTTTCAATAAAATTTGAGTTGTATAATTTTTCTCTTTGAGAAAAAATATCACTCTCCTGTTAACCATCCTGAATAGTCCATTTTCTGAATAGTCCATTCCCTTTCCCTTTTCTGAATAGTCCATAATAATTCCCTTTTCTGAATAGTCCATAATAACTGTTGATGTTTTACTAATTCCATGCTAGATTCAAACCATATTGATTCTATCTGAACTCAGATATGAAAGGGTTTTGATGACATCGTGTTAACATACCTCTAAATGAGCCGGTATAAATTCAATTCACTCAGTTAGAGTAAAATTTATGAAGACAAATTGCTGGAAAATTTCAATCAGACCCCTAAAAAATAAAACGACTCCTTCTTTTTTCTATCAGACCCATTACCTTTTCTCCATGATTCTTGACTACTTTTCCCGTTATCCTTCCCACTCCTTTCTTTCCCTCTTCTTTCAACCTTTCTTTCCGTTTTTCCTCTCTCTACGTCAGTTTCTCTCTCCTCTTTTTCATTTCCTTTCTCTCTCTCTCTGCGTCCCCCTCGCCTATTGTGAAATTTAATTAGCTTTCATCATTCGCTTCAAGCATGTGATCTGATGGATCTCCTATCTTAGCAGTATCAAACTCTGATGTAACATCATTTCTAGTCTTAAATATCAATTTCGTTGCTTCTAGACGATAGATATTGCTAGTAAATTTTATTTGTAGATTTAACGGCAAATTCCAGTACATAAATCAATGAAGCAGGTCTTCGATTCCATTAGGCAGCTGAGTTCTTCATCCTGTGAATTCCTTGTTACATTGTGTGCCAACTCATATAGAAATATTGTCATTTTCAAATGTTAAATTTACTTAATCTATACAGCCTGTTACCGTTGATGTTTTCTTACTTTAAGAAAGACCCTTTTTAAAACGAAAGGAAAGGGTAACGTTGAAGTTTTGGGTTTCATTTAGGTGTGATTGATTTACAAGTTTGAATTTTAGTTTAAAAATTTTGACAAAAAAAGGAACAAAAAAGTGCCTTCAACTATATACTGGAAAAAATTATTGCTTCCTGGAATACTCTCAGTATATTACAAGTTAAAAACTCTCTTGAAGAAAGGAACTTTGAGTGGGATGACTGCCATCTTCATATTTATGATTCTTTCTCTTCGCTTTGATTTCTAGCCTCGCTCTTTACTTTTATTTTGAAATAAGTCATTTTTAAAAAAAATTATTTTTGAAATTATTCAAGGTTTCCCCTCTCCTGTTGCTAAATAATAAAAACAAGTTTTTATTGCAGAAGCAAGTAGTAAAGTTGAAACTTAAAACGGACAAAAATACTGATTCACCGATTACACAAGATATATCCACAAATCTAGCTCAAATAAACTGACTTGTCGTATTTTTCTATAGCTGAAGAATTTTAAGACCTAACACTTTACTAAATTAAATGAGAAAACACAATTTTTCAACTGAAAGTAAGGAGCAACATTAAAACTTAAAATGAACAGAAATTATTACGTATATGAGGGGGTTCACCCCCCCCCGTCGATACCGCGCTCTTTACGTTAAAGTTCGAATTTTGTTCCAATTCTTTAAGAATGACTCCTGAATCACAAAGGCTGTTTAATTAAAATAAATAGCTCTTTTGTAATTACTGAAAATAATTTAGCGTAAAGAGTGAGATATTGAAGAGGGGGCGAACACCCTCATATACGTAAAAATTTCTGTTCGTTCCAAGTTTTAATGTTGCTCCTTACTTTCAGTTGAAAAAAATTGTTTTTTAAATTTAATTTCTGATTGTTTTTTACATAATGATGGGAAATCTAGCCCCCCTTTGTGGAAAATATGTTCCCCCATGAAACATTCCTCCATGGAAAGATCCTCTCACGTGACCCTTTCTCCCTGAACCCCCCAACAGAATAAATCCCCCCTGAAAATGTCTGTATACTTCCCAATAACCAATACAATATATAAACAAAGGGTAAAGTTCATAGCTCTGGGGGATAGTTATTAGATTTTTCGACTATATTGAACAAAATAGCAGTCTCAAAATTTTGATTCGGTGACTTTGGGAAAAAATCCGCGTGGTCGGGGGCCTAGTTGCTCTCCATTTTTTTGGTTACTAAGGGCCCTACAAATTTTATTTTCCGTTTGTATTAGCCCTTTTGCAACATTCTAGGACCACTGGGTTGATACAGCCACCCCTAAAAAAAATATAATAAATTCGCATCCGTAATATTTCTTCTGGCAAAAAATACAAAATTCAACATTTCAAACAGTTCGTTGTAACGAACTGTAGTATGGAGCGATCGGGCTCAATAGTAAACGAAACTTTAAAAAATGGGATTTTGATACTAATAGATACATCAAAAGAATCGGATTTTTATGCTGATTTAAATATATAAGTTTCATCAAATTTGGTCATACTTATCAAAAGTTACGACTCTGAGAAAATTTGCCTTATTTTGGAAAATAGGGGGAAACTCTCTCTGAGAGTCATTGATTCTTAACGAAAATCACACCATCGTATTCAGCGTATCACAGAACCCTACTGCAGAATTTTCAAGCTCCTTATTTATTATTTAAGAACTAACGACGCTTCTTGACTACTAAGGTCCCTGCGTCGGCCCTGCAGTGCATTCCTGCAGCGTGATTCGATCTCTGGGTCCCGTATTACCAAGCTAAGGTCAAATCCACTGCGCCACCACAGGACTTTTCAAGCTCCTATCTACAAAAATGTGGAATTTTGTATTTTTTGCCAAAAGACCAATCACGGGTGCATGCTCATTTGTTTGTTATTTTTTTTTTCTTTTTTTCCCCCAGGGGTGTTCACATCGACCCAGTGGTCCTAGAATGTTGCTAGAGGACTCGTTTTAACGGAAATTAAAAGTTCTAGTGCCCTTTTTCAGTGACCAAAAATATTGAAGGGTACCTAGGCCCCCTGCCACGCTCATTTTCCCCCAAAGTCAACGGGTAAAAATTCTGAGATGCAATTTTGTTAAGTCTAGCCGAAAAACCTAAGAAAATGTCTTTGGGGACGACTTACTCCCTCACAGTCCCCGGTGGAGGGGCTACAAGTTACAAACTTTAACCAGTGTTTACATATAGAAATGGTTATTGGGAAGTGTGCATACGTTTTCGGGGGATTTTTTTTGGATAGGGAGGGGATTGATGGAAGGGGGCTACATGGGAGGATCTTTCCATGGAGGAATTTTTTATGGGAGGAGAGAAATCCCATGAAGGGGTCGCAGGATTTTCTAATACTATTTAAAACAAAAAACAATGAAAAGATAAATATGGAAAAGTTTTTTCAACTGAAAGTAAGGATCAGCATTAAAACAAAACGAACAGAAATTACTACGCATACGAGGGTTCATCTCCTCCTCAATGCCTGCTCTTTACGCTAAAGTATTTTTAGCAATTTCAACTATTTCTTCTACGGCCTTTGTGATTCAGGGGTCATTATTTAAGAATTGGGACAAAATTTAAGCTTTAGTGTAAAGAGCAAGGTATTAAAGTGGGGGCAAACCCCCTCATATACGTAATAAAAATATACGAATATAGAAGTTCATTACGATAGTTCGGAAGTTACGTGTATTTTTTTATTAATAATTCCTTTCGTAAGAAATTAAAAATTCTAGTTGCCTTTTTAAGTAACGAAAAGATTGAAGGGCAACTAAGCATCCTCCCCCACTCCTTTTTCTTAAAACTCCGATCAAAAGTAAGAAAAAACCATTTAGCTAAAAAAAAATGCAAATTTTGTTTAAGTATTCATGTGCGAGAGCCAAGATCAAAACATGCATTAATTCAAAAGCATTCAGAAATTAAATAAAAAAAGTTTTTTTTTAACTGAAAGTAAGGAGTGACATTAAAACTTAAAATGAACAGAAATTACTCCGTATATGAAAGGGGCTGTTCCCTCCTCAACGTGCCGCTCTTTGCGCTAAAGTTTTTCATTGTTTTAAAAAGTAGATTTGAGAAAAAGAGTCAAAATTTGATCCTCAGAATTCTCCTTCTTTGCTAATATCTACTATATCCACTCTACTATGGTTTGTCCGGGTGAGGGATCTCAAACTTCTTTGTAGGGTTCTAGTTCATAAAAAAAATTAATCGTCTATCTTATAATTTCGATTCTCTGGCATTTCTACCCTATTTTGGCCAACATTAATACTTTGTGGCACAAAATGCTGAAAACGTCACTGCTATGGTTTTTAAGGCGGGGAGGTCGAAACCTTCTTTTTTAGAGTTTTAGACCAAAAAGAGTCGAACAAATATCTTATAAGTTCTATTTTTGCTATTTGGACCTCTTTGGGGAAAAATTGATGTTTGTTGGCACATAATAACAGAAAATGCTTCCTGTGGCTCGATATCTTTTACTTAAAAAGCGCACTAGATATAGTGATTTCATTTCAAATGAGTCCTCTCCCAATTTTTCAGGACAAATGATTTGATATGATCACTCCTAGGAAAAAAGAAAAAAAGGAAATACTTCAGTGCTTCCCATTTAAAAAATGATGTTTCTTGTTGTTGAAGGATTTCTTGGAACTTCTGCTGAGAATTTGTTACCGATGAGCAATTGTTACTAGGATAGCTGAACATCTTTTAGTTTTTAAGAGCAAAGTGAAAGACTTCTTATTAAATGACGGGTAATTTGATTTCTGTTGGTAAGAAGCGGGCAGAAGCCTATTCTGAATTTTGATTTGGATGGTTTGATATGATTGAGGGTAGTAAGGAGGAATAGTGGCAAGAAGGTGGGGTATCAGGGATGAAGGGTGATGGGATGACAGGGAGGTGGGGTGGTAGGGGGGTTGTAGTACGTGTGTTTTATGGAAATGATATTGTTGAAAGAGTCTGGTGTGTTGTTTGGCTTTTTTTATTATTTTATTATTATTCTATTAGAGTCTATGAAACTGGCTAGTATCTTATGCTACACCCTTGTGAAAACTTCAGTCTTTTTATAAGTGCAGCGTTGGTATTTTTTAAAATTGTTGTTTTCTTCAATTGTAAATAAAAGACCCAAACCTATTACTTGGATGACTGAAAAACATTCCTACTTTCAAAAATATTTTGATTGGAAATCCTGTTAGTAAATCTCTTCCGTTCTCGTTTCTTAAAATTGCATCCGTATTTGATTTTTCGATTGATTACTCACTTGAAAAGTTATTTCCTTCTATCCTTTTTTCCAGTGAACCTAGCCTCGAAAATTTCTTCTTTCTTATCCTCAAGATGGAAATCTTTATGAGCAGGAAACAAATTCTTCGAACGTCCAAAATCAAGACACATTATTTACAGTCCGGAGAGTTGTCAATTTAAATTAAAAGCAATCTCTATAGTTAAATAAATTAAAAAACAAGGTGAGACTTAAAAGGAACAAAAATTATAGTTTTACCATCTTTGCAATATATATCTTTAAAACTAGTTTAAATAGTCCAACTTTGGTTATTTCTTGATATTTGTAGAATTTGCAAGACTAGGGCTTTGAAATTTAAAAAGACAAAACCCACACCTAAAGACGGGATGTTTTCTTATGCAGCTATCCTATATAAGATAGAGAGATTTAGAGAGATAGAGAGATGTAGCAACATGTGAATCAAACGGTATGTCAGTTTCTTGGCTATCTTTTTAAACGCTTTTAGTATCTTATAGTCCCCAGTCCCTAGGACTTGCATCTTTGTACACATATGTAATCCTACAATAAATAAAATTCCTTAAATTTAATGATCCATTAAAAACACGAAGCTTTTCCAAATTTGTCAATATTCGGCGTCCTTTGGTGGGAGAAGGGGTTGAGCTACACTTCTGAAGACTGAAATATAGGCTGTTGAGCTTTCCTCGAAGCGTGCATAAGAGATGACACGTAGTAAAATGCCATAAATGATACTTGGTATATCCGAGGGTGTCATTTAGGAGGGGTTGCATGGTATATTTGCACTTTTTGACGTAATTTAAGGTTGGATTAAAGTGAATACAGCACTTGATGCTTCCTATTTTGCTCTTTCATAGCTCAGTAAGAGATTCTAAGGGAATTTTTGTTTGAGCCCTTAACGGGGCCACAAAATTTAAAACATTCTATAGCAACCATAAGTTTAAAAACATTTATCAAAGAAAATGCGTAGGCTTCTAGCTCTTTTTAAAAATCCCTGCAAACTTGTTTTCAAAATAACTTTTTACTGTTAAGACTAATAATATTTACCATTCCTAAATCAGCTACAAATAGAAAATTTTCTCTCTAGACAGCTTTTTTAGAAACATCTTTTTAAACTTTTTGTTACTATGGGCCTTTTTTTGCCCATTAAAAGCTTAAAATATAATTTTCCCCAGAACTGATTTGTGAATTATGAAAAAGCATATAAACAGCATAAAGAAGTTTATGCTATTAACTGCAAATTTACAGGGGGTGCATTTCGCATTCAGCATTTAAATCGATGGATTGTTTATTTCAGAGTTTTCAATCACTGGCATTTTCACCCTATTCTGTCAAAATTTTCGTTTTGTGGTAGACAACTCACCTTATTGTGGCGCCTAGAGACTAGAACGTTAAATCAAGCTGACCATTGTAACAAAGTGTAAATAATGATCGAATCATGCTAATAGTAATCGAAACTCGGAAAAATTGAGTTCTGATATCAATAAATACATCAACCGAAGGTTTTTTTTATGGATATTCAGTTAAATATTTTTTTTCAGAAAAGAAGTTTTTTTAAAAAGCAAAAAGCTACATTAAAGCAAAGACGGTCAGAAATAAGGTCAAATGATGATTCAAACTTCAAATAAACAAAAAGCACTATCAGTGTATAAATGAGACCCCCTCCCCTACAAAAATCAAAATTCACTACAAAAAGAAGTAGGACTTAAGTCATCCAAGCCTTTTAGAGGCCAGAGTGTCATTTGTGTTTTACCGAAAATAGTCTTATATTTCGGGCAATGGTTTTTTTTTTTTTTCTCGAAACACCATTAACAACAACAACAAAACAGAAAGAAAATCCTCAAAATAACTTGGAATACAGAAAAGAAATAATAAAAGTAGACGACTGTTTAGTTTGTAATTATATTCATTCTTGTAATTTTTGATTGATTATGTAATAAGGGAGAAAATGTTTAAAATTATTTTGTTTCAAAACAGCGCAGATAACGCAGACGGTCTTTAGAAGGCTAAGGGCCGTGAGTCTTACATCTTTTGTGGTAATTTTGTTTGTTTTTGTTCTTGACTTAATTTTATTTTCAATTTCTGTTCATTTTAGGCTCCATTTACTCGTTGGGGGGTCAGTTCTGTTCATTTAAGTTTCAATTATCATTTGACTTTATTTCTGCTCGGATGGTTTAATGTCGGTCTACTTTCCTTCGAAAAACTTCTTTATGGAAAAGCTACTAACTTTTCCATAAGTTATTTTTGCTAATTTCTGTTCGTTTTAATCGACTTTTTTTTATCGGTTAAAAGAAAGAATTTTTTTTTTAATTTTTTGTGCGTTTTTACTCTTAAGAGTTGGGATTATGCTTGTTATCCATATACTGGACACATTTTCACGACAAATTTTAATCTTGGTATTACTATATGATTTTGGGTGGATTATTCATATAATTGGATTGTAAATTTGCTTTCATTTTGTTGTTCTATAGTGCTAAAGACATCCTGGATCCCCTCCTGTTTCAGTCATTAATTGGATTTATCATGAATATGACAACCATGAATAATGACCGATCACATTATTATCAAAATCCTAATGCAATATATTTTGTTTTAGCTGCTTGTATGTTTAAGTGAATTTTTAGCTCATGGATTAAAAGGATAAAAATATGCCGTCAAGAATCAACCCAACCATTTCTTTTTCGGGATGGGGTTCCATTGGTTTTGAAACTTCGGTTGAAGTATCTTCATGGCTTGAATTTTTTTTTAGATAATTCGAACAAAAAGAATATTTCGCACTAAGAATCAATCTAATTACAATTTTCTTGCAAAATTTAATGCCTTTGATAAGGCCCTTCTCTTGATAAACCTTTTTGGTCATATAGGTCAAAATCTAAGATCTATTTTATCTCCCAGTCCTGGATCGGAGCTGCCATATTTTTGTTGGGGGGATGAGGGGTTCCATATCTAGAGAGTCAAGGAGCATGAGCTATCTTTCAGGGAAAGCAGTGGCGGTTCTAGCCTCTTCAATTTGGTTATGCTTATAGTAAGTATTAAGTATTATTATATTAATATTACAGTAAGTAACTTTTTGCCAACTACGCCCTCTACTTTGTTTTAATAAAGATAAAATTTAAAAGATTAAAAATGATTATAAACACTATTGCTACTATTGACAACTCACCGCAGCATCAAGCCGCCTGAGGCCAACACAGCTACGGACGCTCCACCTCCATCCCAATCTATTTAAAGCCTCTCTTTTTACAGCATCCCAGGAAGTTCCCATTTCCTTCAAATCTTTTTTATGACATCCTTTCACCCCAACCGCGGACGACTTACTTTCTGTTTAGCCCTTGACGGTTCACCGAAAAGAACAATCTTTGGCAATCTATCATCCTCCATCTGCAGAAGAGGCCCTAGCCATCTCAACCTTTCTCTCATTTTAGTCTTAGAAAGCGGGATTGAAACAGAATTCTCACACAGCCTACTGCTTGAAATTCGGTCTGTCAGCCGTGTACCCAGAACAATCCATAGGCAATTCCTCTGGAAAACATCAAGCAAATCTTAATCTGCTTTTCGGAGCACCCATGCTTCAGAGCCATACTTGACAACTGTCATCACTTTAGCTTCCAATATTCTAATCTTGGTTTGGAAACTTATCTTCCTATTCTCCCAAACTTTTTTAACTGCGAAA
Organism: Artemia franciscana; assembly: GCF_032884065.1. Lineage (NCBI taxonomy): Eukaryota > Metazoa > Arthropoda > Branchiopoda > Anostraca > Artemiidae > Artemia > Artemia franciscana. The sequence goes on along the minus strand of NC_088883.1, from coordinate 25,448,336 downwards.
AAACACCCTGAGCCTTGGCTATTCTACTTTTAACATCTTCACTGCTCCCACCGTCTTTACTAATAATACTACCAAGGCAAGTGAAGCTGTCCACCTGATCAATCATTTCGTTGCCCAACATCCCCTTTTCATCTTGAGTTATTCCTAGCCTTAGTGACTTAATCCTTTTAACATTTGTTTTCAAACCTATTCTAGCACCCTGAACTCACAAATCCTCTAAAAGTTCATTCATTTTGCTTACACTTTTATCTAGGATGCTTAAATCGTCAGCATAGTCTAAGTCCAGGAAAGTTCTTCCTCACCATTTGATTCTGTGTCATTGTCTTTCCTGTGCTTCTCAAGACAAAATCTGTCAAAACAATCCATATAAAGGGCGTTAAAACATAATCCTACTTAACTCCTGATTTAATACGAAACCAGCTGCTTACCTCATTTCTTACCTTAACCGCAGCAATTTTATTCTCGTACATAGAACTAGTCACTTATATGCATTTGTCTGGTATACCATACAAGGATAAGATCTTTGCTAAAGCTCTTCTATCTACAGAATCGAACGCTTGCTCTTAATCAATAAAACTGAGGACCAAAGGGGTTTGATAATTCAGAACATCTCAATTATTTATCAAAGAGTGAAAATTTGTTCGAAACATCCCCTACCTTTTCTAAAACCGCTCTGTTCTTCTCTTAAATTTTGTCCACAGCATCTCTCAGTCTAAAAAATATCATATTCAATAGGAATTTGCTACCTACAGAGGCTAGATGGGAACCCCATATTAAAAAATGACTATATTGTTGGTATATGTGTAGAAATCGCTTGTTGGTTATAAGCCAGTTAGGCCGCTTGATTCAGTACCCATGTTGAATAATTTTGTTAAATTAGTGTTTAATTAGTTGAAATTATAAATTTGCAACTGGAACCCCTGCCGATAATCCACAGACCTTATATGAGGGGGTCACTATCCAAATGAAAAAATGAGCTTGTTGAATGGAAGCAGTTGACATGGGCTAAAGTGAATCTCAGCCTAGATAAATATGTTGTTGGTATGGGTGTAGCACATGGTTACCGTTTGAGCAACGGTCCAACCATTCACGGCCTTAAGCATCCGTGCACCTGTGTAGCTGTACTCAGTGGATGAGTGTGATTGAGATCAGACTTATGCCTTGACCATTACCTCACTCACTCTTATCACCTTTTTTGTACAGAGGTATGATTAATGTTTTTTTTTAAATTGCTTGGTACCATCCCTTTTTCAAAAATAATATTATCATCAGTAACTTATTTCTAACCCCAGAGCCACCATATTTAAGAAGCTCATTTACCACACTGTCGGCACCTGGAGCCTTACTATTTTTTGATCCTTTTAGTATTGTCGCCATTTCTTCCCCACAAAAAATATCTTCCTTCACATCCAAGTTATCACAAGCTTTTTCGTTTTCCTCTATATTTCTTTTATGGTTGTAAATGTTTGATTATTTATTTGAATTTTTCGTCCTGGGCGAGTGCCTCCTCAACCTCCTCCTCTAAAACTACTTGTGGGGAAAGAGGTGCTGGAAAACGTGTGAAAAACAGAAGTCTAAATGTGTTTTGAAGATGTTTGAAATTAAGAGATGTCTGTAGATCCTGTTCCGAATTTTCTCCCGTTAATCGAAGGGAAAATTAAGTCTGTTTGTTGAAAGGGGCCAACACAAATATGAGTCAAAGCTGAGGACGGACCGTTAATTAGATGACGCTTGTTAATTAACTTGGTCAAAGTTGAATTGCTTTCACTGTTAAGATTTTCTTCATTTTCTGTTAATGTGTTACTATAAGAAGACGTATATTGGAATCAAATTTCTTTTCAATACCTTAATCTTGTTGTTCCACTTTTCGTTGCCTTTTTTAAAGCCGGTTCTGAGGCAAAGAAAGAAAGTAAGGAGCTCTACCCTTTATTGGTTTTATTAGCCTGTTATAACCAAGTAAAATTGATTAAAATCATTTTTTGATAATGTTATAAAACACATTAAAGTTGAGCTTGACAAAATTTTTTTTTACGAAACTGGTTAGGGAACCAAAAATTTGGCCATCCTACATCGCTGAACCTAAGGACATACTTATTCTGAATTAATAATTCACAGAATATGTAGCAGCCCAGCTGTCCTGATCCTGGGGTATTTTTCTTGAAGTATTGTGGAACCGCGTTGTGTTTATCAATGACTGATAAGACAATCTCGAAACAAGTTTCCTTAATCACCAAAATAATATGTCCGTCTAGTAAATATTTGAAATAAATGTGGCATGCTTATTCTTGGAATGATGCCAAAAAAGGTGCCCCGAAGCAAATTATTGATAGCATTTACCAAAAACCCCACTCCAATTGAGAAATCGATTGCGCAATTAACTTGTTACGATATAGTGAGGCTTAACATCAGTTGGCTATCATCCCAGAAACAATACATTGATTGCCTAGGATGTATTTCTAAGAACATAATATCATCAATGACTTGTTGGCTCAGTCGAGTAACATGTCGTTCTTTTACAATAAAATCATGGGTCTCACATTCGATTCCTACACCAGACATAAATTCCATAAAATCAATGTAAACAACTGCTTACAAGCTAAAAAAAATATTTCGTTGGAAAAGAAAACATGTTGCTATCTATAAGTGTAGTTAACAATAACGCCGTCTATGACTTTGGTTAAATATTTGGCATTGAAATGTATCCATCACAGGGGGCCTTACGGAAGATATCGAGTGCATGGCGGTTGTATTCGTTGCATTGTTTAAGCGAGAAATAATAGCTGGCAAGTGATGTTTCCTGGAAATACTCTTATCGCCGTAAGCTGAGATAACGCAACGTGTGTCGTAGAAATGGCAGGATATGGGCCACTTGTATACAAAGGGCCAATAGGAGGGGTTTGTAACTCAAATAGTAGACCTGGATATGGGCCTGCTTGCATCCAAAGGGCCTATATGAGGGGTGTATAACTCCAATAGTACATCACCGTATGGGCCCGCTTGTAAACAAAGGGCACATTAGAGGGGTTTATAACATCCAATAGTATATCGGGATATGGGCCCGCTTGTGTCCAAAGGGCCTATAGGAGGGGTTTGTAACTCCAAGGTACACCGACAAAAGGCCCAACTTGTATTTGCGTAAGTGATATGAGGTATTAGAAACTCCAATTGTTCACCGGGATAGGGCCCCGCTCAAGGTGCATAATCCCATACTACTTTCAGGCCCTTGATTTTAGTGGCCCTAATGTCTTAAATTTTTTCAATACAAAAAGTCTTTTCAAACAGTTTATTTTCTAAATTTTGATTTTAGATGCCCAAATTGTATCAGCATTAAATTTACAATCCCTTTGGTTCCAATTCTATAAATTATTTTCTTATAAACTTATTTTTTTTGCCATTTCTGTCTTCCAAAATGACATTTCTACTTTATCTACGTAATATGTGAATGGATTTTTTCATGATTTGATAATAAATCGTTTCCGGTTCTCTTAAACATTTGCTATCAATTTCAATGACAAGTTAGAATTTGTTCTAAAGTCAATTGGAAAGAGAGGGAGGTCAACTGAAAGGAGATATCATTTTGTCTTTTCTGACATCAAGGACTTTGGCGGTGGAGATAGATATTAGTCTTGATAATCAACAAAATCTTTATGAGCCAGAAAAGATAAATGATAACAATTCATTTATAATTCAAAGGCTTAGAGTTGCTAACTCTGAGAAAGCTTGAACTTCATTGAAAAGATAATGAACTTCTAAGATAATAAAGTACCCTTGGTACCCATCTAAATTGAAAAGAAATCTGAAGAGAGAGTCGAACATTGCGTGGAATCTACTAAGGATTTTGCTTGGAAGGAGTCTCGGAGTTTGAACTATTTTCGGGATCGCTACTGCAGGTAGTGGGTACCGACTTTATCGCTGAGGGCTGTTCTGGTCAAATTTAATATAGAATTTATATGGTAATATTTGTTTGTTGGTTGTTTTTTCTTTTTTACGTCCTTAAATAATTTTTCACACAAAACAAGTGTCCTCACAATGGATAATCAATGTTTCTAGGATATTACCCAGTTACGGACCTATATGAGTAGGATTGTGCAGTCAAACAGTTCGTGGTAACGAACTGTAGTAAGGGGAGACCCGGCTCAAAAGTCACCGAAACTCTAAAAAACGGACTTTGGACACCAATAGTTACATCAAAAGAATTGGATTTTAATTATGATTTTAAATATATAAGTTTCATCAAGTTTAGTCTTATCCATCAAAAGTTACGAGCCTGAGAAAATTTGCCTTATTTTGGAAAATATGGGAAAAAGCCCCTAAAAGTAATACAATCTTAGCGAAAATCACACCATCAGATTCAGCTTATCAGAGAACCCTATTGTAGAAGTTTCAAGCTTCTATCTACAAAAATGCCGAATTTCGCATTTTTTTTTGCCAGAAGACAGATCACGGATGCGTGTTTTTGTTTTTTTTGTTGTTTTTCCCAGGGTTGATCGTATCGACTCAGTTGTCTTAGAATGTCGCGAAAGAGCTCATTCTAAGGGAAATCAGTAGTTCTAGTTCCCTTTTTAAGTGACCAAAAAAATTAGTGGGCACATAGGCCCCCTCCCACGCTCATTTTCCCCCGAAATCACCGAATCGATATTCTGACATAGCCATTTTATTCATCATAGTTGAAAAACCTAATAACTATGTTTTTGGGGACGTCTTACTCCCCCACAGTCCCCATGGTAGTGGCTGCAAGTTACAAACGTTGACCGTTGTTTACATATACTAATGGCTATTGGGAAGTGTACAGACGTTTTCAGTTTTTTTTTGTTTGAGGGAGGGGGAGTTGAGAGGGGGGCTAGATGGGAGGATCTGTCCATGGAAGAATTTGTCATGGGAGAAGAGAATTTCAATGAAGGGGGCACAGGACTTCCTAACATTATTTAAAAAAAACAATGCAAAAAAAATAAAAAAAAAGGTTTTTTCAACTGAAAGTAAGGAGCAGCATTAAAACTTGAAACGAACAGAAATTATTACGCATATGAGGGGTTCACCTCCTTGTAATACCTCGCTCTTTACGCTAAAATATTTTTAGTAATTTTAACTATTTATTCTTCAGCCTTTGTGACTCAGGGGTCATTCTTAAGGAATTGGGACAAAATTCAAATTTTAGTGTAAAGAGTGGGGTATTGGCGAGGGGGGTGAACCCCCTCATATACGTAACAAAAACATACAAATATAAAAGTTCGTCACGTAAGTTAATTTGTAAGTTACGTATATTTTTTACTAATGAAAACGTTCGTAAAAAATTAAAGTTCTAGTTGCCTTTTTAAGTAATCAAAAAACTGGAGGGCAACTAAGCCTCCTCCCCCACTTCTTTTTTCTTAAAATATTCTGATTAAAACTATGAGAAAGCCATTTAACCAAAAAAATTAACATACAAATTTCGTTTTAATTATTTATGCGTTGAGAGCCAAAATCGAAGCAAGCATTTATTCAAAAACGTTCAGAAATTAAATAAAAAAGCAAGTTTACTGAAAGTAAGGAGCGACATTAAAACTTAAAATGAACAGAAATAAAGGATTACGTTGAGTTTGTTTACGTTTCCTTGATAATACTAGAAAGTTTTTTTTTATAAGAAATGGGTCATAAACTTCCATTTTGCAAGTTTTAATGATTTCCTTCTTACAAAAAACTTTCAGCTTCTGCGATTTACCAGGGTACTAACAACCGTAAATTAGACGGGATTTTTTCTCCGCTTTATTAAAATATATCATTTGCGTGAGTGAAACAGATATGAGTGAAAAAATAAAAGTAAAAAAAAAGGTTTAATCAATAACAATGTTGAACAAGAAATTGAATTTTTTAAGTAGTCTAATTCAGTGGTAACGCTCAGATATTGCCTGTACTTAAGAACCACAAGGCTTCGATGCATTATTATTACTATTATTGTTTCCCAAGAGCCACTTTATATGGAAGGGGTGGTCACATATACTTTGAAAGGGGCTCTTTCGATTGGAAATTGAAAGTTTCTATATTCCCTTTTAAGAGTCAAAATTGATCGGAGGGCAACCAGCACCCACCAATCCTTTTTTACTGCCCTTTTCCGAAAGACACACGCTCAGAACAGTCCAAAGGTGGAATAACTATGCCTGTGGTTTTGAAATAATCACCACAGCCTCTCTGCAGGGGCTGCAAGGCTTGCAAACCGATTAATGTTTATATAAGGTTTTTTATTGGGAAACGGTGGTATATTTGATCCTGGGTCTTAAAAAAGGATTTGGGCATTTAGGTAAAAATTTCAGGAAATGTTGATATGGATGTCAAACAAAGTCAAAATGCACTGATGTGCGCCTTGGTTGTCAAAAGGGTGGATCAGCAATATCCAAGGAACGCCTGAGGCTACGAAGCTGGAACTTTAAGAGTATGATTGGGGGGAGGAATTACATGCTTTCTTAATCTGGAATTGTTTCATAGAAAACTCACCTTTGGTTTAAATTTGCTTGAAATAAATAGTTTCCATCTAGGTTGTGTTTTTAGTTCTGGTTGTATTATTTATTTTTATCGATGCAGAGAAGGTTGACATGAAACCTGACCCTAATTCCCAAAAATGGAAAATGAAAAAAGCGACTTTAAGAAATGGGTAACAAAAAACGTAATGAATGTATATCTCTAATAAAATTCAAATATAACTAATAGAAATCATTACCGCTTACTATTTTATGTAGCCTACCGATATGTGTGGAGTGATTTTAAAACACGAAAGACACAAGTCTAGTATGTATGTGCAAAAGGGTTGAAGCTTTAGGAAACATAGCTAAAAATATTCAGAATATGTTTTATTATTCACTTTTGTGAAAGTTTTTTTTTCACTATTTTCTCTCCCAGGGTCGTTGTTAGCAGACAAAACAAGGATGCCACAGCTTTCTGTTGATCCAAACGCTTTTATTCGACCCTCGCCGAGTGGATGTCATGTAGGAGGGGTTACAAGGTCAACAAATGAAGCAATTGTCATGTGTGAAGGTGCCGGATTCAACACAATCTTTATTGAAACTGTTGGTGAGAATACTTTTTGTCACCGTTTCTTTCCCGTATTGAAATTCCGATTCTTCAATGTCCATTCACCTTAAATCCTCCTTTCTTAAAAAGAATACAAGATTTAGCAAATAAAAGTACAATGGGGATAAATAATTTTATTAGACACTGATGACAGTTATGGTTTCTCTGGATATTTCGATCACCTACATAGTCATTGTCATCAGGTGTAATCTGCTGATGATGATCACTGTGTATGTGATGGAAATATCTAGATTTTATAATTTTTTACACTGTTTAGTAAAAGGATTGATCCCTATTGAACTTTTATTGGTTCGTCATAGAAAGGCAGTAAGGTGTTCGAAAATATATACAAGATTTATCATTAATTTCTACGATAGAAATATGTATTTTCGGTGTTTTGTGAGATGGACCAACCTACGGTTTTCATTGTACCCCATATCATAAGTTTATCTTATGTTTTTCTGATAGTAAATCCTCAGGCATTTAAGAATCTTCTAATAGTTCTTACATATATCATTTGCAGAGGATTACTTATTATATGAGAAGTTGAAGATGATTTGATGAGGCGTAAACTATTTTTGTTTGCTGAAATTTATGTTTGTTTCATGTTGGCTACATTGTTTGTTTTAATTTTTGTTTGTCTTAAGGTTTATTTCTTCATTCATTTTAAGTTCTGTTCGTTCTATGTTTGCCATTTTTAACGCTAATTTCTGCACTCTTTTAAGGATTAAATCTCTTGTTTACGTTTTGTTGAGGTTTTCCATGGGCCTCTGGTTAAAAATTTTTTTGATATTTTTATATTGTGTAATTGACTTAACTTACTAATTGAAGTCACATTATTTGTCTACTTCTATACAAGGTAATTAACGTTTTTTCGTTTAAAGCCTGGAAAAAAAAACAATCCTTCTTCACTTGTTCCCTGCGAAAAAGTTCTTTCCGATATCCTGCAACGCTATACAGATGTCAGATTTGTTCTTTGGTTTTGGGCATGGCAACGTGTTTTTTTTTTTATACTTAAGCCATTGGTTTCCAAACTTTTCCGAGTTATGGCAAGTTCCCAAACTCACCGAGTCTAAGAATTCCAAAAGCTCCTGATGTCAGTTTTTAACAAGCGAAGTAGCCATCAATTTGATGTGGAAGCATAAACTTTTTATTAGTTTATGTTTTACATGTCAAAGGGAAGTTAAACAATTGGTGAGATTAGAGAGTTAACGTTGTTTGAGGTTATGGAGAGAATTCGAATTTAAGCGATTTCTGCGGTCCATAAGCTGCGTTTTGACAGGAGATTGTAAAATCTTTCAAGCAAAAGTGCCCTTGCATGCTAGTTTGCCATGTATTTTCTAAATGGCAAAGCTCATCGAAAGTGAACATTTTCTAAGATTCACTTAGAAAGCTAAAATAGAATATAAACGTTCCTTATCTAGTTTATCAGTCCATAAACAGAAAGGTTTTATTCATTTTGAACAGATTTTAGGCGGCCGAGAATAGAAATTTTCAAGGAAACCGAAACAGAAGTTAACAGAATATTCGCTGAAAGAAAAGTTTTTTTTCATTAGGTGGCGTGAACTCCGGCTGGTGAAACGAAATTTGGCTCATTTCACCACCTAAATTTAAGCGTTCCAAGTTCCAGCACAATGCGATCCACGATTACGAATCACATTTCTGTGAAAATAGCTTTTTGGATCTTCTATTAGAATAATTAAAACAAAAAATTCCACAAAAGAAATTTTTCAAAGAAAACCGAAGAGCTATATTAAATCAAAGATGAGTAGAAATTAAGTTGAATAATTTTCCAAGCGTAAAACTACCCTAAATCACCATTAATAAATAAATTAAACCCAAAACTAACTGACATTACAATAAATAACTGAGTCAAACTCAAAACGAGCAAAACCAAGACGAGTATGGCTGCATCCCCTGCTTTTTAAAGTTCCGAACATAATTTGCATTTCGGAGGTTCGAGAAATGATGTTGCAGCGCCATTTATTTTGAATTGTGTTTCTAATTTAGCGGATTTTTTTTAAAATTAGCCACATGGTAAAGATGAATTCTATAATTGTTTAGTTCATTCAGGTTTTTTGCAATGTGTTAATATTTGTGATTTGGTAAAATTTATTATATTTAGTTTACCTATTGTTGCTAAAAAGAGGGATATATTAACAGGATAAGTTTGTTTTGGTGTTACTTGGTTGTTTTACATTTGCTGTTGCTTTTTTTTCTTTCATAGGCATGTATTTTGGGGGTGATACCTGACACGGGGATGCCATGGACATTCTGTGGTAGCCACAACACTTGGCTGGGCAGAGAATTTAAAGAGGCGAAACCCTATAGGCTAGTGTATTCTCCTGATGAGCCCTTGTGTTGGGTTGTTGCCTCTGAATTATTTGTCTTTATTATTTTTTCTATTGTTTGGTAAATGACGACTTATACTTATTGACGACATGACTGCCTGTCCATGGATTATTCTTTATGGTTGATTGTGTATGGCTATGCTGTTTGACCTATGTGATTGTATGGATGAGTAGGGTTAAGGTCTCATTCAAGTGCTGGTCTATATTAATCACTAATTTAGGAAAACAGTCTTCCTTCTCTCCTTCTGTCCCTCTCTTTTTTTTGTGTGTGTTTGTGCTGTTGCATTGGTGATTTCTCTTTTCATGATGTATATATATATAAATATATTATATATATATATATATATATATATATATATATATATATATATATATATATATATATATATATATATATATATACTATCTGTTGGGGTGGCGCTTCGCGCCACCCCAACACCTAGTTGGTGGGGCGCTTCGCGCCCCCCCAAGCCCCCCCGCGCGCGTAAGTCGTTACGCGCCATATTAGTTACGCGCCATATTAGTTACGCGCCATTGTAGTTGTGTCCCTGTGTCCCACCTGTGAATATAGATAGATTTATATATGTGTTTCAAACTACGTAAAAATTGCGAATATACAACATTCTTGGCTTTCCCATTGTCTGTCCATATACAAAGCCGTATGTACTAATAATGACGTCATATGCAAACGCTCTTTTTACAAACAAACAAACATGCATACACACAACTCGTTTTTATATAGATAGATAGATAGATAGATACAGTACAAATTAACTACGTAAAACTTGTGAATATACAACAGTCTTCGCTGTCCCATTGTCTGTGCGTATAAATAGATTGTCAGGTTTACCGACCCTCAAAGATGCAACATACAATTGTACATTGGTAAAGCAATCTGTATTAAGATCTATGCCGCATTTTTCTAGTGATTGCCTTCTTAATGCAGATTGCAAGCCTGATTTCTTGCTGTTCTTGTGATTCCTCGGCACGCTTTCTTTTCTTACTTTCTCTATCAGCAGCAAGCCTGATTTCTTGCTGTTCTTGTAATTCCTCGGCACGCCTTCTTTTTTCACATTCTCTTTTAGCAGCAAGTCTGCTTCTGCGTTGCTCTGGTAGTTCCTCGGCATGCTTTCTGTTCTTTCTTTCTCTATCAGCCTCAAGCCTGTTTCCCTGCTGGTCTTTTGATTTTTCGGCTCGCCTTCTTTTTTCACTTTCTCTTTTAGCAGCAAGCCTGCTTCTGAGTTGCTCTGGTAGTTCCTCGGCATGCTTTCTGTTCTTTCTTTCTCTATCAGCCTCAAGCCTGTTTCCCTGCTGGTCTTTTGATTCCTCGGCACGCCTTCTTTTTTCACTTTCTCTTTTAGCAGCAAGTCTGCTTTCGCGTTGCTCTGGTAGTTCCTCGGCACGCTTTCTTTTCTGACTTTCTCTATCAGCAGCAAGTTTTTTGGCATAGACTCTTTGAGCATCTTCATCAGTCATTGTAAACTTAAACATTAATAGATTTCTACGCGAACATATGTCTTATATAACTTGAATGACGTCACCTTCAAAGCAAAAATGACGGCAACTAATTTCATGACGTCAGCCGAAACATGACGTCACCTGATCCACAGATCCACAGATCCACAGACAGACAGACAACTTATTTTTATTTATATACTAGCTGTTGGGGTGGCGCTTCGCGCCACCCCAACACCTAGTTGGTGGGGGCGCTTCGCGCCCCCCCCCAAGCCCCCCCGCGCGCGTAAGTCGTTACGCGCCATATTGGTTACGCGCCATTGTAGTTGTGTCCCTATGTCCCACCTATGAATATAGATATATATATATATATATATATATATATATATATATATATATATATATATATATATATATATATATATATATATATATATATGTTTTTAACTACGTAAAACTTGCGAATATACAACATTCTTTGCTGTCCCATTGTCTGTGCATATAAATAGATTGTCAGGTTTACCGACTCTTGAACATGCAACATATAATGGTCCATGGGAAAACAATCCGTATTCAGATCTATACCTCATGATTCTAATGATTGCCCTTGAGCTTTGTTGATGGTGAATGCTAATCGACCATTCCCTGAGTCGCCATCGTCATTTATATATCCCCCTGTGCACCCCGGCGTCCCCTTTGTAGTTATGTCCCTGTGTCCCGGTCGTCATTTATATTCCCTGTGTCCCGGTCGTCATTTGTGTCCCGGTGTTCCAGTCTGTGATTTCTCTTTGAGTGTCCCGGGCGTCATTTATATTCCTTGTGTCCCGGTGTCCCGGTCGTCATTTATATCCCCCTGTGCCCCCCGGCGTCCCCATTGTAGTTGTGTCCCTGTGTCCCGGTCGTCATTTATATTCCCTGTGTCCCGGTCGTCATTTGTATCCCGGTGTCCCGGTCTGTATATACATTCGTTTTTTAGTTTTGTTTTTCTCCTTTATTTTTTTTCCTTTTTTCTTTTTTTTCTTTTTTAGTTTATTTAGATTTTTAGATTTTTTAGTTTTTTTATTAGTTTTTAGTTTTTTTGTAGTTTTTACCATTTTTTTAGTTTTTTTAGTTTTTTTTTTTTTACTAATGTCCTGGTCGTCATTTATACTCCCTGTGTCCCGGTCGTCATTTGTGTCTCGGTGCTTTGTTGATTGCTAATTTATATTATATTTATATTTATATTTTTTATATTTATTAATATTTTTTTAGTTTTCTTTTTCTCTTAGTTTTCAGTTTTTTCCTTTTTTTTAGTTTTTTCTTTTTTACTTTTTAGTTTTTTTTTGTTTTTTACCTTTTTTTAGTTTTTTTAGTTTTTTTAGTTTTTTAGCTTTTTTAGTTTTTTTTATTAGTTTTTAGTTTTTTTTTAGTTTTTGCCTTTTTTTAGTTTTTTCAGTTTTTTTTTTAGTTTTTTATTGGTTTTTACCTTTATTTTAGCTTATTTTTCAGTTTTTTCCTTTTTTTTAGTTTTTTTTAGTTTTTAGTTTTTTTAGTTTTTTACCTTTTTTTAGTTTTTTTAGTTTTTTTAGTTTTTTAGCTTTTTTATTTTTTTTATTAGTTTTTAGTTTTTTTTGTAGTTTTTGCCTTTTTTTTAGTTTTTTTAGTTTTTTAGCTTTTTTATTAGTTTTTAGTTTTTTTTGTAGTTTTTGCCTTTTTTTAGTTTTTTTAGTTTTTTAGCTTTTTTATTTTTTTATTAGTTTTTAGTTTTTTTTGTAGTTTTTGCCTTTTTTTAGTTTTTTCAGTTTTGACGTCACCTGATCCAGTTTTTTCAGGTGACGTCACCTGATCCACGATCCACAGATCCACAGACAACTTATTTTTATATATATAGATAGTTTTTTTTTTTTACTTATGTCCTGGTCGTCATTTATACTCCCTGTGTCCCGGTGCTTTGTTGATTGCTAATCGAACATTCCTTTTGTCCTGGTCGCTTTCTCTTTGAGTTTCGTCATTTATTTTTTTCTTTTTTAGTTCTTTTAGTTTTTACCTTTTTTAGTTTTTTTTAGTTTTTTAGATGAAAATTTTTTTTAGTTTTTTCCTTTTTTTCTTTTTAGTTTTTTATTGGTTTTTACCTTTATTTTAGCTTATTTTTCAGTTTTTTCCTTTTTTTTAGTTTTTTTTTATTTTTTATTTTTTTTAGTTTTTTACCTTTTTTTTAGTTTTTTTAGTTTTTTTAGTTTTTTAGCTTTTTTACTTTTTTTATTAGTTTTTAGTTTTTTTTTGTAGTTTTTGCCTTTTTTTAGTTTTTTCAGTTTTTTTTTTAGTTTTTTATTGGTTTTTACCTTTATTTTAGCTTATTTTTCAGTTTTTTCCTTTTTTTTTAGTTTTTTTTAGTTTTTAGTTTTTTTAGTTTTTTACCTTTTTTTAGTTTTTTTAGTTTTTTTAGTTTTTTACCTTTTTTATTTTTTTTTATTAGTTTTTAGTTTTTTTTGTAGTTTTTGCCTTTTTTTAGTTTTTTTAGTTTTTTAGCTTTTTTATTAGTTTTTAGTTTTTTTTTAGTTTTTGCCTTTTTTTAGTTTTTTTAGTTTTTTAGCTTTTTTATTTTTTTTATTAGTTTTTAGTTTTTTTTGTAGTTTTGCCTTTTTTTAGTTTTTTCAGTTTTGACGTCACCTGATCCAGTTTTTTCAGGTGACGTCACCTGATCCATCCACAGACAGACAGACAGACAACTTATTTTTATATATATAGATATATATATATATATATATATATATATATATATATATATATATATTACCTAAGACCTTAGTTCCTCCAGAGCCATCGGTGGAGCATAGGGCGTCGACAAAGCCTCTCCATTCATCTCGCATTGGTGCTGCAGCGATGACGTCTTCCCATTCAGGTATTAGCGAGGTGCCGGCCGTCCTCAGATCTCGGTCATATGTTCGTCTCAATGTATTTTCGGGGCGGCCTCTTTCTTCTACCGTCTGGATTCCATTCATAGGTTGTTCGAGGAAGGCGGCTCTCTTCCATACGAAGAACGTGGCTCAGGTATGTCCACCGTCTTCTTTTCAGCAACTCAATGACTGGAGGTTGACCTGTTTTTCTGCGTATTTCTGCATTTGTAATTCTTTGTTGCCAGCTTGTATTCAACATTCTTCTGTGGCTCATATTTTCAAATGCAAGGATCCTTTTTTCAAGCTGGGTTGAATATACATATATATATATATATATATATATATATATATATATATATATATATATATATATATATATATATATATATATATATATATATATATATATATATATATATATATATATATATATATATATATATATATATATATATATATATATATATATATATATATATATATATATATATATGTATGTATGTATGTATATATTTATTTCCATTCAAAAGAAACAGATGGAATATAAGATACAAAAGCAAAAAACACACTACAAAAGAATACACAAACACAAGAAAAATAAAGAACAAATGGATAGCTAACAACAAAAAACAAAACCTATTGCCTCAAAATAATTGCCCAAGGATGAGTAACAATATTAGAGTTATATCTGGTGATCTGGGCTATTATCGCTTCATTAGGGTCGATAATCCCATACCGACCTGTCACAATACGGTTACTTGTCCATGGTGGAAGCCGTAAGAGGTACTTCGATTATTTATAATATGTAGACCGCAATTCATTCTTATCTTTCTTTTGGAATATCCTCCAAAAGGGGCTTAAATACAGATAATGGGGTAGTACCATTGCATTATACAGATGGGCCAAAATCCACCGATCAAACTGACGCTTATAAACTACAACACGGCTATACGCTAAAGAGATCCGTTTCTGCAGATGACTCTGCAAAAGATGACGCGTTTCAAGCATAGACTGACCAATAGGGATCCCCAAATAAATTATGTGTTCGGCAAGCCGAACAGTAGTACCACCCAGCCTAACATCAACAGCAGGCCCTTGCTTAGCATTAAACAACAACACATCTTATTTCTTTTCATTAAACTTAAGGTCTATTTTTCCATATTCTACTTGAAACTGGATAAAATTCTCCTCTAAACCACGAAAGAAGCGGCTCAGATTAAGTTCATCGTCTGCATAGCTTATTAACGATAGATCAATCCCTCTCAGAATGTATGTCAGATTTGACTTAGGTTGCGGTTTAACGATGCTGTTATTAAATGCGGTAGGTGATGTCAATGCACCCTGCCTTACACCTTTTTTAACGAGAAGCACCGGGTTATTTGTCAGGTTTAGTGTTGTCGGTAGCTTAAGCCTAGCTTTTAAATTTTGATACATATCATATAAAGAGTTTAACATACTTGGGTCAACACCTGCTAGGCCCATATCTAAAATAATCTGCTCATGAATTAGTGAATCGAAGGCCCTTCTGACATCATGCGCAGCGAGAGCTATGCTCTCACCACTTTTCTCAGCATCCATCAAGGCCGACACAAGAGCAGAAAGAGCGTGGCCACAACCTAGACTAGGCTGAAAACCGAATTGATGGTCAGGAACAATATTTTTGAAAAGAGTGTTAATATTTTTATTGAAAAAGAATCAGGTACTATACCCAGGTTAAAACTCATTTGAAAAAGCAGGGCAAGGTGCTCAAGGAACAATTCGCTGCAAAACGGCAGGTGCTGAATTGATATACAATCACAACCGCGCGATTTCTTTTTTTTAGTTGTCAAATAGCAGTACGGATAGAACACCTCGTAATTATAACACCCGGACTGTTTTCTTCTCGCTTACTTGAGAAGAAATCATCCAGTTTCACACTGAAACTTTTTTGTAGCCTGATATCAGGAGCCGAAAATTCATTTCTATAATGCCGAACCCAATTATCTCGAGATATTGAGGTCATTGTTACATGAGATCTTTCTTTAAACAATGAAGAACAAAGTTTATTTGGGTGGGTAAGGATAGCCTGAGATGAAGAACGAATAATTGCACTACGCTGTAGTGAAAGTTCTTTCGCGAATTTACGTTTATTATGAATTCGAAGCTTATTCACCCAACCGTTTCGTGGACAGCCAGCCTCACCCCAAACCGAAAGCCAAAATTTTACCGAATTACACGCGTTTTGCAGATTAACATTTGCAGACCAGCCTGGTGCTTCGGTACCAGGCCACACCCGTCGAGACGGTACAGCTGACTGTTCAGCGAGACGTAATGCGTACACAAGCTCACTACAATAAATATTCAACCGAATTCGTGATTCCGCCGGATAGTTCTTTGAACTAACCATCAGCAGATCAAAAGGAACACGGATTTTTGAAGCAAGTTCATCACAAGTCGACCGAAATGAACTCACGTTTCCAATCAAAAACAAAATAAGGACGCTTCTGGAGCCTTCCAGGAGGAGGCGAAACACTAACATTTAAATCAATACTGAAAAACAACGAAAAATGGTCTGATGTAATATTTGAATCAGAAACAAGAACCTCACTCGGTGTAACTGATCGAGTGTGCATAACATGATCTAGGTTTGACATACTTCCCGAATTATGAATATATGAAAAATTCTTATTCTTAGACGCGAGTATAAATTCATCATCTAGCATACCGAGTAACATATTAGATTAGAACTTGATTAACATATTACATATAACCGATTAACATAACACGATTAGAACTTGAACTGCTGTTGCCGCTCAGGTTTTCAAGATCACAGTTAAAGTCACCTGTTATCAGACACGAAAGTCCATACTTTTTTATTTTATCGATACACTTCGATAGCCTTGCAATACTTATGGCAAACAGTCTATCTGATCGATCATCACGATAGTCCGTATTGAGATAAACGCTCACTATAACCATATCTTGGATTTTGACAGCGAGAAAGTCTAATGCCGAGTCAAACATAGAAGTGGATAGAGAGGATCGAACGTACGTCGCAAGGCCGCCAGATGGCCGGCCATGAGTGCTAGAGCGTTTGGCAGCGACTGTAAAAACTTGATGGTTTGGTGACAGGTTCAATAAGGTAAGGCTGAGAGAGGTTGAAAAATGTTCCTGCTAACACACAATATCATATCTTGAAAGAAGGTCCTCGATAAAAACAGACCAATTAAGGATATTTCCATTTAAATTCCACGTTGCAACTGCATGCTTAGCACAGGCGGGCTCTAGATTCATTTTGGTAGGGAATTCATATTGATTATTGCTTTATTAGCCAGACATCTTATGCCATAGCATGTATGGCCTTTCTTTTTGCATAAGATGCAGAACATATCTTTAGTGCACATATTGTCCTTCGTGGATGTGAGATCAGAAGCACCACAACGACCACATATAGGCGTCAATACGCAATTAGTCGCTAAGTGACTAACTCTATGGCACGAATAATTCCCCTTTTGGGGAGAAATTTGAATTCTTCAGCTGGCAGCTTCTCATAACCGATTCGGACTGAGACTGCAAGAAAGTCTTCGAGATCCTTGCTGGTCCCGAAATACAGCTTGAACACTTTGGAGCGCTCAAAGGTACCGATTTCTATTGCTTCTAATGCACTTGGAACAAGGGATTCTATATAAGGGTATGGGTCATACTAGGTGGAACCTGTTTCAAAACAGCAATAAACATTTTCTCTTTGAGCATGGTAGAGACCTCAGGCTTACTAACTTTCATTTTCTCAACAATCTTTTCAGCAGAAGATTTGGACTTGACGAACGATTTCTAGTCCTGTCTCACCTTTTTTAGCTCACTTATTTCGGCTGAGTTGGGGCAGATGCTATCCAAAAACTGCTTGCGAGCAACGGGATTATCGAGGGACTTTGGCATTTTAAGAACAACGGCATAGGATGGCTGGGGATTGACTGTTACAGGATTGGCGGGGCTTGAGACACTACCCGCCGAAGGGCAGCAGAGGCTCTGTACTTTAGCCGTAGACACAAAGTTCTTAAATTCTAGACATAAATCATTTACCTTGCGGGTTAACGTAGCGCTTGCCTTGCCAGGAATTGTGGGGACTTCGTCCGGTTCGTATATAACAAACTTCGGCAGGGTCACTGAATTCTTATCACAGTAGTCTAAAACTTTCAAAATGTCTGCAAATGTATTAGCAACTTTCAGCCTTTCGGTTGGTCGAGTAGCATAATTTGCCACAGACCAAATCGTTTTCTTCGCTTCGCTCACCAAATCATCGGCGAAAAAATCGCAACCAGTTTTGATAATATCGGCATTTGCATTTCCTTTTGATTTCGCCCGCACGGCAAAATTTAGTATAGCGTTATGTACTAGTCTATTCGGCTGCATCCCATGAATATATATATATATATATATATATATATATATATATATATATATATATATATATATATATATATATATATATATATATATATATATAGGAGGCTGCTCCCTCCTCTACACCCCGCTCTTTATGCTAAAGTTTCTCATTGTTTTAAATAGTAGATTTGAGAGAAAGAGTAAAACTTTAGCGTAAAGAGCGGGGCGTTGAGAAGGGAACAGCCCCTTTGATGTACGGAGTAATTTCTGTTCGTTTTAAGTTTTAATGTAGCTCCTTACTATCAGTTAAAAAAACTTGTTTTTTTATTTAATTATAATAGAAAGGTTTCTGTTTAGGCACTGGAAAAAATTGTTCTATCAGCATGTTTTTTTGAACAACTATCGAAAAGAGTTTCTTTTTTATTTGACTTGACATCATCCTTCAATCGTAGGCAGTGCAACAGCGCTGCCTAGCTAATGAGCGATATGGGCATGATGTATTATTTATTTATTTCTACTTGGTTTGTTTGTTTTAAACCAGGGCACTTCGTATCAAAGGAGCTGTAGTAAAACTTTGAAAAAGGCTCATTCGATTGGAAATTGAAAGGGCTAGTGCCCTTTTTCATAGTCGAAAGTGACTGGAGGGCAACTAACCTCCCTCCCACGCCCACCATTTCTCCCAAACACATCCAACCAAATTATGTCTTTGAGAATGACAACCCCACACAGCCCTCAGGGCAAGTGTTGTATGTTATATCCTAGGGGGATATAAGGTTTATATAGAAAGGGAGATCGTATAAACTTCGGAAGGGGCTAATTTGACTGGAAATTGAAAGTTCTAGTTCACTTTTAAAGAGTTAAAAAAGATAGGAGGGCACATAGCCAACCCCCACGCCCTTTTCCCCCAAACTAATCCTGTATATATTTTGACACACGCACAATCCTCAGGGCAAGGTTTGTAAGTTATGCCCTGGGGACATATCAGGTTTATATAGAAAGGCTGATCTTATAAACTTCGGAGGGGGCTCGTTGGATTGGTAATCAGAAGTTCTAATGCCCTTTGCAAGATTCAGAGTGACCAGAGGATTGATACCTCCCCCCACACTTCATATTTTCCTGAAATGCATCTTGAAAAAATTCTGAGATGACCATTTATTGTCGTAGAAATTTCGAAAAAAGCTCATTTGATTGGAAATGGAAAGGATTAGTGCCCTTTTTGGTTCTCGAAAGTGATTGGAGGGCAACCCCCCCATACCTATCAATTCCCAAAGCACATTTGACCAAATTTTGAGATAGTCATTTTTTTCAGCGTAGTTGAAAGGTTTAGAAACTATGTCTTTGGAGGATGACCTCCCCCCACTGTACTCAGCGCAAGGGTTGTAAGTTATGCCCCAAGGACATTTTAGGTTTTATGGAAAGAGCGGTCGTAAAACTCTGGAATGGGCTCATTTGATTGGAAATCAGATGTTCTAATGCCCATTTTATGAGTCAAAGTGATCAGAGGGCAGCCCCCTCCCCCCGCATTGCATTTTTCACAAATGCATCTGGTAGAAATTTTGAGATAGTCGCTTGTTCAAAAATAGTCCAAATATCATATAATAAGGGTTTTGGGGTTGACAGAATCCCCCAGACTCTGGAAATAAGGGTTGTAAGCTATGCCCCAGGGGTATATAAGGTTTTTATGGAAGGGGTCGTAGTATGAACTTTAGAAGAGGCTTATTTGATTTGAAATGTATAGTTCTAGTTCTCTTTTAAGGGTCAAGCATGATAGAGGAGCAACTAGAGGGGGAATCAGCCCCTCCACCCTCTCCCTAGTTGTAAGAGTATCATTTCCTAAAGTATATCCGATCGAAATTTTAAGAGAGCTATTGTGTTCAATCACAGTCCTCAGGACAAGCGCTGTAAGTTAGGTAATTCGTTCATTGTTTACTCATAGTATGGAAAGGTATGTATGTTTGAATTTTACTTTTCAAGAAGACGAAGCGCATTCAGGTGAACCTTTCAGAGAATGTTGAGGGGAATATTGAACTAAACAAACACGTTATATGTGCATAAGGATTGTCAAAAGGGTGGGATACAGGAATAACGAGCATATTCAATTGGAAAATTTTAGGAAATGATAAGGGATATGATCAAAAATGCATTATTTGCATGCTACCAATGCTACTGCAACAACCACCACTACTACTACCAGACTACTCCATTTAGAGTATTGAAGAGAAATTCGAACTAAATCGAAAGACGCTTTATGCATGCAAATTGTCAATATAGCTTATTTGAAAAATTGTTTTGGGTATAAGTTCGAATTTTCAGAGAATGCTTCAAGAGAAGATCATCTCACCCAAAAGCAAAGTGCACGTTGCTGTTAATACTACTGTTACTGCTATATATACTACTACTGCTGGTTCTTTTGCAACTACGTGTAAGGCTAAGAGTATTGAGACGATAATTTCAAGAAGTATATGAACAAACAGGCTATCAAAAGGACATACAAACAGGCTATCAAAAGGACATATCGGCAATGTCATAGTAATGGCTAATTGTACTAAGTTCAAATTTCCAGAACTGGATGAGAGAGATGTTTTACTGACCAAAATGTAATATGTATGTTAATACTATTGCTGCTATCAGTAGTATCCCGTAGGGTATGAAGATGAAATTTTCAAGGAATTATTAGGGGGAAGGTGAACTAAATCACAAGTCGCTATCTTATATGCAGGTTATTAAAGGGGTGTAACAACACTATTTTAGGAACAGTTTGGTTTTGAATCTCACATGACTTGTTTTGAGGGATTTTGAACTAACCAAAAGAAAATATTTGCATCCTAGTGCTACTGTTTCTACTCATACTACTGCTACTGTTACTATTATTACTACTTCTATTACTACTCCCACTAAAGCTTAAGTTGCTACACTTAATTCTAATGCTACTACTACTACTATTACTGCTATTAAAATTAAAGATATTAAGAAGAAAAACTTGAGATATATAGAAACTGCATGTAACTAACTCGAAACATACTATGCCCACAGAAGTTGTCAAGTGGACGCATCAGGAATCTTTCTGGAATGGTTGATGCTATTCACCTGGAACTTTCAGCGTGTGTTGAAGGGTATGTGTATACTGTTACTAATGCTGCTACAACTATTGTCACTGCGCAAGCTAAGGGTATTAAGGTGAAGCTTTCCAGGTATATTTAGAAGGATGTTGAACTAAATTAAAACAAACTATGAGCATGTGGACTTTCAAAAATGTGACAAAGCAGTATATGTAGAACAACTTATATTGTTAAGTTAAACCTTTTAGGATAAGTTGCGTGGGATTTTGAACTAGCCAGAAGGCATTATGTGAATGCTTTTAATACTACCACTACAGTTATTGTAACTAATGACGCTAAGGATTTTAACGTGAAACTTTTCGGGAACGTTAAGGAGGAGTTGCAGTTAAACAAGAAAACTGTATGCATACGGGTTTTCAAAAGCGTATATAAGCAATATCATAGGCAGTACCACTCTATAATAGCTCGAAATATCATTGAAACTTTTAATGAGGCTAATTTGGTTCAAAATTAAAAGTTCTGGTGTCCTTTTAAAGAGTGAAAATAGACTGGAGGGTAAGCAACCTTTCTCTTAAGCACATACATTTTTCAAACGCATCCAGTCAAAACTCTGAGACAGCCATATATTCAGCAGAGTAGAACGGTCCAGCACCTATGTCTTTAGGGATATTGGCTTGTCAACACCGACAATTATGCAGTTGGCCCATTATGCTTTAAAAGTAAATGTTCCTTTAAACTAAATAAAAAGGCATTGTGTTTTTGGTTACCAATAATACACCTCAGCGATATATCGGGAACGACTGGCGGTATTAAGTTGAAAGTTTTGAGGCTACTACTACTATTACTTCTGCTCTTACAATTTAAATAAATAAAGAGAGTGTAAATGTATCCAGGTTGTCAAAGAGCGTAGCTACGTAATTTTTAGCGTAACTTAAGGAGTTATAAAATTGAATTAAAAAATATTGTTTGTGACGGGATTAAAAAATGTTGAAAATGTTTCTCCAACATACAAATAGCAATCCAAACTATGGATTTTTCTAGAATAAAACTGAAAAGATATAAAATGATATTTTTTTCAATGAAAAAGACTATGTCAATAAAAGACAATCAGAAATTCATTTAATAAATTTTTTACCACAAGACAAGTTTTTAAAAAACGTAAAGAGCTCCATTAAAACAAAAATGAGCAGAAATAAAGTACTTTTTAAATAGAAAGTACGTTCTAAGCAGAAAACAAAATACATTTTAAATGTTTTCACTTTTTCTACTTACATAAATAAACAATTTTCAAAACTTTAAGGAATAGATATTCATATATGTCAAAATATCAAATAAACTGACAATACACCTTTTTTTTTTTTTTTTTTTTTTTTTTTTTTTTTTTTTTTTTTTTTTTTTTTTTTTTTTTTTTTTTTTTTTTTTTTTTTTTTTTTTTTAGTAAAGCGCAAATTAAGTTCTGGTCTTGGGAAAGCATTGGGGATATCAGCCCTGCGCCTATTTTGCTAATGTTTTTTTTTAACTATAACGTTAAAAAATTCGTTAGGTACCCCATTTAACGGTTAATTGAAAAAAGTTTACAATGTACAATGTGCAAAGAGAACAATGTGGTCGTTTCTCTTTGGCAGCTGAAGATAAGTCTTGATAGGATCCGAATTTCGCTTAAACTGCCGGTTTTCTCAGTGTCCAAAAAAACATGTATTGTTTAGGACCAAATGTAAAAACTCTTTTCTCCGGCTGGCAAAATTGTGCTCAAAATAGAACAGGCTACTATTTAAGCATTTGTAGTAAGTTTGTTAGGCTCATCGTTTTGCGAATTGAACAAATAAAATTGGGTAATTTAAGCAAGGTTTTAATATGAGTGTGATTTCGCCTCGACTGCTGGATTTTACGCCAATCGCTGAAAAAATTACTCTGATCAATTCTGTTTTGGACCTGAACTTAAAAACGCTTTCTTCTAGCTGGTAAAATTTTGTTTAAAATAGATAAAAAAAAATCTCCGTTTCTTTATTAGTAAAAATGTACAATCAGTATCTAGGCATTGAAAGGGCTCTTTTTCCTTTATTTTAGAAACTTCTTCGTTTTGCTAGCGATATGAAATTTGTCAAGCCATGTAGGCGATTTAGGACTTAATTAAAATCGTTGATTAGGGGTTATTTCCACATACAAGATAAAAGATCTTCAGAAAAACTTCAGAAAAAACAATTTCAGTCTTTTTGTTCTGCTGGAACATCCTTACTGTAGATAAGGAAAAACGAATGTAATTACGAGCACAATTTCTTAAAGCTGTAATGGCTCTCAAGAACTTTTTGTCACTTTATCACAAACTTATGCTTAGCTTCTCAATTGGTTGCAAAACTATTCAAGAAAAATTTAAACGTCGATCGTTGGTTTATGGGTAATAACTATCAGTGCCCAATAACTACTATGTGATAACTAGTAAGGAAATATAAGTAAGATTTATGGGTAATAATTATCAGTGCCTAATAACTACTAAATGATAACCAGTAAGGAAATAACTAGTATGGGTAATAAGAGAAATGCCAGAGGGCCCATAGAACAGATTGAGATGTATTTTTACTACTGTGATAATACACCTATGATAATTTGTGATAATGTGTACTACGTGGGGCATTTACTGTCATATTAGTTAAACGTACTTGATTTTTAAATAAAGTGAACTGAACTGAAAACTGAACTGAACTGAACTGTGACAGCCTGCTTGACTGTCTCTTTTTCTTTGGGTGATAAAATCACGTTCTTGTTGGAAGGTAGACGTGTTGCAACCTTTTTGAAATATAATCAGAAAACAATTTTCCATGTGTATTATTTGAGAGTGTAAGTGTGTCACTGACCCACTTAAATTTTAGTTTATCTTAACTTTGGGAATTTTTATTTATAAATTTTAAACAACAATAAATTTTCAGCCGTTTTGGTCGATTGACACATCCATGTCTCAGAAAAGGAAAAGTAAATATAATTACAGGCACACTTTCTTGAAGTTTTTGATGGTTGTCATAAACTCGTGTCAAACTTTTAATTGGTTGCAAACAAAATAATGATGCGAAGTTTCTTTGGAAACTTGAGCTATAAAATCTTATTTGTTGATTGTCTTGGATTTCTTTCTAAAGTGGCATTACAGACAAAAAAAAACTTTTTTTATTATTCTTCTTTTGCTATTAGTTATCTTAAGTATCTTTTTAACTATTAGTACATTTCTGCATGTACAGAACGAAGCTTTCGTTTATTTAAGCATAAATTTGCCAGCCGAAGAAACGAATTTTTTAACTGTGGTCTGAAATGGAACTGAACCGAATATATTTTTAACGGCCAGCTGCAGAACTGAATTTAACTTGTGTTAAAGCTTTACCAAGTAAAGATTGTACCACAGCCCATAGTAATGAAAAGTATTAAAATGAGTTAAAAAACTGCATAGTGAGAAAAATC
This sequence comes from Artemia franciscana, assembly GCF_032884065.1. Taxonomy (NCBI): domain Eukaryota; kingdom Metazoa; phylum Arthropoda; class Branchiopoda; order Anostraca; family Artemiidae; genus Artemia; species Artemia franciscana. The sequence goes on along the minus strand of NC_088883.1, from coordinate 25,423,748 downwards.
TACATTTTTGTAGGGGATTCAGGAATGGTTTATTATTTTGATTAATTTTAGTAGCAAAATGTTATTTGAAAACAAATTTACTGGAATTTTGAAAAAGAGCCTGATACCCTTCAAAAACGGGATCGGATTGAAATTTAGAATACACCCTTGGAATCTGTCGAAAAATTTCTATTGAAGAATTACGGACCTATACCTTGAACAACAAGGGAAATCAATTTTTCGCATGGGTAGCACTTGAGTGCTACCTGGGTGTACATCATGGGTAGCACTGATGTGAGTGCCTTTTCTTCTTTGCTGTTTTTTCTTCGCCGCTTGCGTGGCACTGGAATTTGGCAGAGAGCTGAGGTAGGGCTTATTTGAAAGCTAATTAATAGCTTGCTTTTTATAGATTAGAGGGGTTACACCATCATAAAGTACAATATGACACTCAAAGATTGGAAATTTAGGTGCTATATCGGAAGTTTAAAGGCTGGGAATAATCAAAATAGCACCATCATTATCTGAATGGTCGAAAACTCCACATTGAGGTTTATAATCCCCCTTCCTTTATGCTCTCCCTCCCAACCACCTAATATTTTACCTGACACAGCTAGGATATTTCTAGTGGCTAGGGTAATTCTACGCTAGGTTAGTGGTTCCAATTCACTTAAAGTTTAGTGGAGGAGGATGCATTTTTAATATCTAGAGTGGGGCAGATTTGTTGTTTTTTTCAGTTTTTTCGCTGAAAATACGAAAAAAGGGCATTCTCCAATGAAATATTTCAAAGAAAGCTAATTTTTCAAAATCCAGCTGTAGTTAAAAAAAAATTAGTAGGCAGTGCAACATTTTAAAGAGTCGTTTGAAGGCTCAATTCAAAGCCATTGATCGTTTTAGTGTGTTTTTTTTTATATATTCACGAATGAAAGAGCTTAAAAAAGCCGCATCGATTGGTGGCTGAACTTTAAAGTCTAGATTATCTTACTGTCTGCTATCTCTAGCATGCAATGAACGGTGATTGCAAACAGCATATATATATATATATATATATATATATATATATATATATATATATATATATATATATATATATATATATATATATATATATATATATATATATATATATATATATATATATATATATATATATATATATCTATATCTATATCTATATATATATATATATATATATATATATCTATATCTATATATATATATATATATATATATATATATATATATATATATATATATATATATATATATATATATATATATATATATATATATATATAGATATATATATATATATATATATATATATATATATATATATATATATATATATATACTATATCTATATCTATATATATATATATATATATATATATATAGATATAGATATATATATATATATATATATATATATATATATATATATATATATATATATATCTATATATATATATATATATATATATATATATATATATATATATATATATATATATATATATATATATATATATATATATATATATATATATATATATATAGATATATATATATATATATATATATATATATATATATATATATATATATATATATATATATATATATATATATCTATATATATATATATATATTTATATATATATATATATATATATATATATATATATATATATATATATATATATATATATATATATATATATATATATATATATATATATATATATATACTAGCTGTTGGGGTGGCGCTTCGCGCCACCCCAACACCTAGTTGGTGGGGGCGCTTCGCGCCCCCCCCCCAAGCCCCCCCGCGCGCGTAAGTCGTTACGCGCCATAATAGTTACGCGCCATTGTAGTTGTGTCCCTATGTCCCACCTGTGAATATATATATATATATATATATATATATATATATATATATATATATATATATATATATATATATATATATATATATATATATATATATATATATATATATATATATATATATATATATATATGGTTTTAACTACGTAAAACTTGCGAATATACAACATTCTTTGCTGTCCCATTGTCTTTGCATATAAATAGATTGTCAGGTTTACCGACTCTTGAACATGCAACATATAATGGTCCATGGGAAAACAATCTGTATTCAGGTCTATACCTCATGATTCTAATGATTGCCCTTGAGCTTTGTTGATGGTGATTGCTAATCGACCATTCCCTGTCCCGGTGTCCCGGTCGTCATTTACATCCCCCTGTTTCCCCCGGTGTCCCCGTTGTAGTTGTGTCCCTGTGTCCCGGTCGTCATTTATATTCCCTGTGTCCCGGTCGTCATTTGTATCCCGGTGTCCCGGTCTGTATATACATTCGTTTTTTAGTTTTGTTTTTCTCCTTTATTTTTTTCCTTTTTTTTCTTTTTTAGCTTATTTAGATTTTTAGATTTTTTAGTTTTTTTATTAGTTTTTAGTTTTTTTTTCTTTTTAGTTTTTTTGTAGTTTTTACCTTCTTTTTAGTTTTGTTAGTTTTTTTTTTACTTATGTCCTGGTCGTCATTTATACTCCCTGTGTCCCGGTGCTTTGTTGATTGCTAATCGAACATTCCTTTTGTCCTGGTCGCTTTCTCTTTGAGTGTCATCATTTATTTTTTTCTTTTTTAGTTCTTTTAGTTTTTACCTTTTTTAGTTTTTTTTAGTTTTTTAGATGAAATTTTTTTTTAGTTTTTTCCTTTTTTTCTTTTTAGTTTTTTATTGGTTTTTACCTTTATTTTAGCTTATTTTTCAGTTTTTTCCTTTTTTTTAGTTTTATTTTATTTTTTATTTTTTTTAGTTTTTTACCTTTTTTTAGTTTTTTTAGTTTTTTAGTTTTTTAGCTTTTTTACTTTTTTTATTAGTTTTTAGTTTTTTTTGTAGTTTTTGCCTTTTTTAGTTTTTTTCAGTTTTTTTTTTAGTTTTTTATTGGTTTTTACCTTTATTTTAGCTTATTTTTCAGTTTTTTCCTTTTCTTTTAGTTTTTTTTAGTTTTAGTTTTTTTTAGTTTTTTACCTTTTTTTAGTTTTTTTAGTTTTTTTAGTTTTTTAGCTTTTTTATTTTTTTTTTTAGTTTTTAGTTTTTTTTCGTAGTTGTTGCCTTTTTTTAGTTTTTTTAGTTTTTTAGCTTTTTTATTAGTTTTTAGTTTTTTTTGTAGTTTTTGCCTTTTTTTAGTTTTTTTAGTTTTTTTGCTTTTTTATTTTTTTTATTAGTTTTTTGTTTTTTTTGTAGTTTTTGCCTTTTTTTAGTTTTTTCAGTTTTGACGTCACCTGATCCAGTTTTTTCAGGTGACGTCACCTGATCCATCCACAGATCCACAGACAACTTATTTTTATATATATATAGATAGATAGATAGATAGATATATATATATATATATATATATATATATATATATATATATATATATATATATATATATATATATATATATATATATATATATATATTGTTTGTGTGTTATGTTTGTCGAGTGACGTCATGTCATCATGTCGTCATGTCGGCATGAAGTTAGTTGTCGTCATGTTTGTTATGACGATGACGACCGGGACACAGGGACACAACTACAACGGGGACGCCGGGGGGCACAGGGGGATATATCTATATATATATATATATATATATATATATATATATATATATATACAGACCGGGACACAAATGACGACCGGGACACCGAGAGACAGGGAATATAAATGACGATCGGGACACTCAAAGAAAAATTACAGACTGGGACAACGGGACACAAATGACGACCGGGACACAGGGAATATAAATGACGACCGGGACACAGGGACACAACTACAACGGGGACGCCGGGGGGGGCACAGGGGGGATATATAAATGACGACGGGGACACAGGGAATGTTAGATAAGCAATCACCATCAATAAAGCTCAAGGGCAATCATTAGAATCATGAGGTATAGATCTGAATACGGATTGTTTCTCCCATGGATAATTATATGTTGCATGTTCAAGAGTCGGTAAACCTGACAATCTATTTATATGCACAGACAATGGGACAGCGAAGAATGTTGTATATTCGCAAGTTTTACGTAGTTCAAACATTTATATATATATATATATATATATATATATCTATCTATATTCACAGGTGGGACACAGGGACACAACTACAATGGCGCGTAACTAATATGGCGCGTAACGACTTACGCGCGCGGGCGGGCTTGGAGGGGGGCGCGAAGCGCCCCCACCAACTAGGTGTTGGTGGCGCGAAGCGCCCCCACCAACAGCTAGCATATATATATATATATATATATATATATATATATATATATATATATATATATATATATATATATATATATATATATATATATATATATATATATATATATATATATTATATATATATATATATATATATATATATATATATATATATATATATATATATATATATATATATATATATATATATATATATATATATATATTATATATATATATATATATATATATATATATATATATATATATATATATATATATATATATATATATATATATATATATATATATATATATATATGTATATATATATACGTAAGTGAGCAATAATTGGGTATGTATATATGTTCTTGAAAACGGCTCCATATTTTTGGGGAAAATTTCTATCTTTAGATATTCTCGCTTAAAAAAAATGATCTGGATAGGTCAGAAGTCGGAGAAAATTCGTTAAGAGCCTTAATTTTGGTTTTTGCAATTAACGTCATGTACTATGCTAGTACATCATATAAGTATTTCTTATGACATCATATTAATTTTTCTTATATGATGTGGTGCATAGCAATGTAGCAATAGCTTCTAGTAACGTCTGATATTCGCCGGGCTTTAAGAAAAATTAAGCGTTCAAATAGCCTTGATGGCGACCGCCTTTCTTATCGACTTTTTGCTTATGATTGTCCAGCTCTACTTAACCATCCACAAATACTTTTCCAGTCTTGGCTAGCACAGTTCCTAATAGATTCCTTTGCGGCCGTGTGACGTCTATTCAAAAGTCAGGCAAGGATCCTACGTCATGTGCAATCGAATTGTGATTTTTTGCCTTTTCAGTTTGGTTTTCGGAAAAAGCTTCGGTTGCTCCCATGCACATCATGTTTTAAGCCGACTCACGAAAGATGCCGTAAAAATCAAAATGTCTTTATACTGTCTGACTGTTGACATTTCTGGGGTTTTCGACAAAATAGTGCACTCTCAGGCTCTATTTTTCCTTCTGTCTTCAGGTGTTAATCCTTCTGTACTATGTCTATTGTCTTATTGGTATTCAAAGTCTGAAATTCAAGTTACCTGGAATGGCCAAATCTCTGAACCGGTAAAAATTAATAAGAGAGTTCGGGAAGGTTGTCTCCTAGTATAGTTAAATGTGTGCTTGCATCGTGCCTGCATCCTCGTAAAAGTTCTGGTTTTTACGGTAATGTTGGTTTGTCTTATGTTGTATATGCAGACGACGTTCTACTTGTTGCTTGGACTTGCCGTGGATTGCTTTCCAATTTTACTATATTTACCAATGAACTATCTAAGATTGGATTGTCAGTTAATGCGTCTAAATGCGAGTTTATTTGTTTTAATAGCCCTTATTCGGTCGCTTTACTCGTTGCCGGGACTTCAGTTCTACCATGTTCTTCTTTAGTGTGTTGGCTTGGCCTGTGTTTCGGCCCAATACTTTCCACTACCTGTTCATCCATAGTGAATCTAGCCTTGAAAAACCTACGCTTCGCTTACGGGAAAATATCCCCAAACAAAAGCTGTTATTACCGCAACGGTTTGTGCTTGATTTATAATGCTTATTGCGCCCCTGTGCTTCTGTTTTATTAGGCATAGATCATCTGTTTTGTAAGAAAGATGACCAGACTACGTGTGGCTTATTTCAGATATTGCAAATTCCTCCTCTGGCTTTCTAGATGGCACCGAAATAGAAAAGTCATTGCTCGATTTGGTTTAATGGACGTGCCTTCTCGGATTCGGTCTTCCAGTGATGATTTATGTAAAGAGACTATCAACTTTACTCATGTTTACGACACTCTGCAGCCTTGTTTCCATATTGATATTAGGTTAATTAGTTCATGTTGTCTTTGTCAGTTTGAATTTTTTTTGCTGTTTATCGTTTTTGTTTATTCGTAATGCTCCGTACTTTGTGTTTTTTTTTACATTTTTACGGGTAATAAAGTTCATTTATTCATTTCTAGCATAAATAAGATTGTGGAGTTTCCAACGCAACATTTATTTATGTAATATAATGTTTGTTAGAGGGGCCCAAAAAACGAAAATTTGCAGTTGCAGTTACTATGAATGATGATTTTTTGGAACAAACAAATGAATTATCTAACGTGATAAGATGTGAAACTCAACAACCTGGACCATCAATTCTGGTATTGGGTGACACTTGACATTTTTCTATCTTTGGAATAACACCAGAAAGGCAAGGATATACTAAAGGAAACTGACCTGTTTCTCTGGATGCATGAATTATATATGCTTATCTTAGTTATTGTAAGATTATTAGTAGAAAATAAATTGTAGCTGAGAGGGAGGTGGGAACTAGGACTGGAAGAGGCAACTGGAGGAGAAAAAACCAATACAATTAAGAGTAAAGAAGAGAAAATGAAGAGCAAAGACACGGGCGGTTAAAAGATACGTCAAAACGACAATTAGAGCGTGTTAAAAATGAAAATGAAGAACAAAGACACACACGTGGTTAGAACCCATATATATATATATATATATATATATATATATATATATATATATATATATATATATATATATATATATATATATATATATATATATATATATATATATATATATATATATATATATATATATATATACAATAGCTTCAGTACAACACTTTGTAATATAGCGGTGATGGTACTTCGGTGTAGCATTTGTAACCAGATTTGAATCTAGCATAAGACGATGTTTTTATAATGTACATTTTCATTTAAGCGCCCGTCCATGTCTAATGATCAATCCTCACAAAATATAGAAGTTGAAAAAAAAACATGAAAGTATACTTTCTGATGAGAAGCTCAAATTCTTTGCTTCATTACGGTCGTAAAATTGGATAATAATAACATGAATTCTCATAAAGTATATTTAAATACACATCGATGTCCTTCAGGTTTTTAAAATCTATTTATTTGTTTGAGATAATATTTCATAGATAGTTAAATTTGTTATTTACAACTCCTTCAAGATGCCAAGGATAATGTACCCCATGGACTCTTTATGTGACAAATTTCAGGATTCCTTAAGGAAAAGTCTGAGACGTGCGAAGTTGAACCTGTATTCAATATCTCATTTGAGCAAAAACTCATTTTGGCTTCTATAGTTTCTTTGCCTAAGTCGGACAAAGATCTTTTCTATAAGATTTATTGTCTATTTTTTTTAAATCTAAAAAACGTACAAAAATTAATTTAATAAAAAACAGAGTTTTTCTGGCGAAAGTAAAAAGCAAAATTGAAACTTAGTCCGAACTAGAATTACTGCTTCCTAGTTGGCGGAACGTAATTTGTGGAAAAACTGTTCCAAATAAACTGGCTCATGTTACTTTCCTGTATTTGGGGAATTCTGAAAAGTAGGTGAAGTGGCCATGAGACTCTTCTTTGTACTTTAAGGATTGGAACTGTAATTACTCTGTTCAAGTACACTGGCTCATGTTATTTTCTTGTATTTGGGGAATTGTGAAAAAGTAGGTAAAGTGGCTATGAGACCCATCTTTGTACTTTAAGGATTTGAGTTGTAATTACTCTGTGGCAATAGTGTCTCTATGCATTTCTAGTCTTTTGCTGCTTGTTAAAATTCGTTCATCTATTCATTGAACAAATCCATCAGTAGCAGTAGCAACAAAAACGACGATAAACCGTATTGTCTTTTTTTCTTATTTCATGATCTGGTATGAGAGATTGCAAAAGATAAGCAACTTTTTTCTTCATTAAGCCTTTCTTTGAAAAATGAACAAGGATTCATTTTTATATACAGTTTCTAAAAAGTAGTTCTTCAAAGAAAAGAAAAGAGCCACACTAAAACCTAAGACGAGCAGAAATAAAGTCATGTAATAATATGACATAAGACAAACATTTTAGTTCTTAAGGCGAAAAACTCAGAGAACCTCACAAATATTCTTGATATTATCCAATTTTAAAACTATATGAATTTACAACGAACACAAAATTAATTTTAAATACATTTAAAAGGCAGTGTAATAGCGCTGCCTATGTAAAGAGTTGTGATATGGTTCCAAAGTATTATTTTTTCTTTTTCTTTCCGAGTTCACTTATTATGGGAGGTGTTTTGGCAGAAAATTTGGAAAGTTCTTGTTTGATCGGGTATTGAAAGTTCTAGTGCACCTTTTACGATTCAAAAGTAATTTGAGGGCACCAAATCCCCTTACCATGCTCTATTTAGCTGCCCCTAAAACAAACCCTAAAACACACCTAAGCAAAATTTTAAGATTGCCATTACGCTCAAAATAGTCGAAAGGCCTAATAACAATGCCTCTAGGGATGACTTGCCCCTCCCCCACTACCCCGGGGCCTGGGCTGTAAACAATGCAAGTTCTGTATTGTTTACATGTTGGTTTTATTATTAGGAAGGGGGGCATGTTTGATCCTGGGTGTCCAAAAAAGGCAGGATATCAAGGTGAAACTCTCAAAGAATGTTCAATAGGATTATGAACTTAATCAAAAGACGCTACATGGTTTTCAGACCCTGGTTTTTAGAAAGGTTACCAAATGACACAATATCGATCCAGGTTTTCAAAAAAGTGAATCTGCAATATCTCGGGAACAGCTAAGGATTTTAAGTTAAAGCTTTTAGGGAATGTTTAGAGTGACGTGGAACTAAACGAGAAAATAATACTACTTGCATACAGATTATTAAAAGGTTGTGTCTGCAGTATCTCGTGGATAGCTAAGGTTTTTAAGTTCAAACTTTCAGGAAAAACTGAGTGACATGTTGAACTAAATCAAACGACACTATGTGTGTCCAGGCTGTCTAAATGGTATGTTCGTAATATATCAGGAACAGCTAAAGGGTATCTAGTTGAAACCTTCAAGGAATGTCAAATGTGCATCTGTAATGTCTGAGGAACGGCTAAAGGTACTAAGATGAAACTTTTAGGGAATTTTGAAGTAGACTTTGAAGCAAATCAAGAGATAGGCCTACTATTCATATTAAGGTTGGAAAAAAGGCAAATCTCAAATATCTCAGGCGCAGCAAAAGGTATAAATGAACAGCTTAAGGGGCCATCTGAAAATCTCTGGGATCAAATCTTGACTTGGGGGAACTACGGAAGCTTTAAATCAGGCCTAAGATTTTTCCTGAGTTGTGTGTATCTTTTGTTCCATTTAAGCTTTGAATTTTTGACTTTTAATTACATAATAAACAAAAATATAAACTATAACAGATTTAAATCACTGCGCTAGGGAAAAATATAAATTTTGCTAGCGCTTAGCGATTAACTACTTAAACATTCCTAAAGGCATCCTAAATTAAAAATAATAAAAAAAACCTACATAAATGTTTCTAGAAGCATCCTACACTAATTATAATGAACGAAAACGAAAAAGAAAAAAGAAAATCACCTTCTCTCAAACACCCCCAGGGTAACAACCCTCATCCAAGTAGAAGTTAAGAAGTAAACTGACAATAGAAAATAGAACTACTGAAAATAGAAGTAAAGCTATAAAAGTAATAAGTCTAAGATGTGATGTTTGAATATCTTTGATAGCAAAATTCAAACTTGTATACCTCCTTCGTCTTGCCAATGAGTGGTTAATGTTTTCTTCTGTTTGCTGGGGTACCAACGAATTTTATTAAATTATGGCCCTACTTAATCACTTCAGTGGTTTTAAAAAGGTTTTGTTTTGGTAACTAAGCTGGTACTCTATAAGTATTTGCATCTTACCATCTGTATAAATTTTGTTTATAATGTTTGCCAGAATTAAGCTAATGATGGTTACTCCTCGTAGTCGTGTCTTTGCGTACTGACTACATAAGAAGTCGTCTTCGTGGGGTTGTTTGTCGAATATCTTTGTCTGGCGATCGCTTGGCATACTACCAGCCGTAGTAATTTCAGGAAGCCGTTTTTAAACTGCTCCTAAAAGAATTTCAGTTTTCATTGCTATTGAGTTCTTAATTCCTCTTACAAAATATAGGTCAGTTTAATTTGGTTTGGCTCAATGGTCCGACTCGTTGTAGCAGAATAGAGGCAGACAGAAAAAAACTACAGTTTCATAAAACCTTTGGTCATGGTTTTTATTGAAAGAGTGAAGATTAGGGGTTCTCTCGTAGAGGTTTTTGATTATCCAAAACCGAAAAATGAGTTCACATTTTCATGATTAGAGTAAGTACACCAGAAATTGTTACTGTGCCTAGGGCCCATTTCAAGAAAGATGAGAGCTATACGTATGTCATCTTTCCATGTGAACATGTGTTTTTGCGCAAGATTTGTTCAATGAAAATATATGTTTTGATTCCATCCTCCCGTCATCCATCTCTTGTTCAACTCTACCTTGAGACCAAAAATAGAGTTATGTTGAGAAATCAGTCTTTATGTGGAACTAATTATTGTTTTCACGAGGATGGGAAGTGAACGTAAATTCAACTGCCATCATTATGAGAATTGGCCCTTGGTATGTTCTTTGGTCACCCTGGTGACTTTGAAATGAAACTTCTAGATATTAGATTCTTACTTTCAAAAATTTGTATCCAAAGTGCTTGTAGAACGTTTGGAGTAAGTATTTGACTTGTATCTTGACATTAGGATTACGTGTTACTTAGGATTACGTTTGCTAGTCTTTCTCCCTGTTTAGTAAATTTCGTACGGGAAACATATTTAGCCCTGACTCAGCTATCCCAAATCAATATACATTTCTGTGTTTTCATTACATCTTCCCAAGCTTTCTGCTAATGTAATTAAAAGCTTTGTCCGCAATAAAGTCTGTTTATGTTTTTCTATTGTGGAGACTGTCATCTTTTTTTTCATGCAATATGTTTTGATGTGTGATTGCAAGCGTCCAAGTTCTTCTTTAATTGTGTCGTCGCTGTCATGTCTACAAGTCGCATCTCACATTTTTACACTTCCAAGATAATTGTAAAAAACAATCGCTAATCTATTCTCAAAATAAGAATTAACTGAGCAAAGTAGTTCAGGAGAATTAATATGTGATTAAATGTGATTATCATGTCTATATTTTACTTTAGAACAGTTAACTTTATAAGTTTTCTTGGCATTTACAAGGTGCGATAGAAAAGTAATGAGACTGGCCAAACTCCAAGCGATCTGACAACCATGCGCCGTTGTCCTTGAAACAGCACATGTATCAGGACCCTTCCATAGCCAAGTTCGAGTTTGCACTCCGCCCCTTAACTACGCGATTTGTGAGACTGCGAGTAGTGAAGCTGTGTTTTAGTTATGCGTCGCGAAATATCTCCATAGTAACCGAAACTCTGAAAAACAGAATTTTGGCATCAATAGATACACCAAAAGAATTGACTTTTTATGCTAATTTGGGTAATTAAATTTAGTGTTACCCATCAAGAGCTAAGAGCCTCAGAAAAACTGCCTGATTTTTTAAAAAGGGGTGAAATGCTGCTAACATTTCAAGGAATCTTGATAAAATTTGTACCATAAGATTCGGCCTAACAGACAACCAACTTGTAGAGGTATTACGCTCTCGTAAATACATTCTAAGACCATACTGGCTATACATGACCTATGAAACAAAGAAGAGACAATATAATAAATGAAAAAATAATCAAAAAGCAGAAAAAACGAAGGTAGTGTCAGCCAGTGGAATAGATAAATCCCTAAGATGTGAGAATAAAAATAAAAATGACAATTTTTTATTCTACTTTGGCCCTCCATATTTTCGAAAATTCAGACTATTTATTTCCATTTGAGGAAGCAATTTTATTATCTAATATAAATGGTCTACCAAAATCTTTTAGAGAGGCAATTGAGATTAAAAGATATATAAACAGGAATTTTGCTATAAATAGAGACACTGGAGATATTTGCATAAGTCCAATTTATAATAACTTAATTTTAAATAATTCAAGTAAGATTTTTCCTCAGTTTAAAGTAAAACCACCTGTCCTCATTTTAATGAAAACTGAGCCTATAGGGAAGCTAAGTCTATTGCTAAGCAGCGAATTTTTGCGTAATGCAGTTGATGAATGTTTTTTTTCATTTATTATGGTTTGTTTTTATTTACTACTCGATTTGTGTCTCATGAAGTCTACCTCAAAAGGTTAGATTTTTTTTTTGCACTGCGGACGACTTGGCGGAGGTCCTTGTCGAAATATTTGCCTATTTTCTCTTCATGTTGTTCCACTGGCTGAAACTACCCTCATTTTTCTCTGCTTAATTTTTTTTTTCATTTATTATATTTTCTCTTCTTTGTTTCATAGGTTTTAAGCTCTCATCTTCGGCAATGTGGAGTTATGTATTTTTTTTGCCACAAAAAGATCACGGATGTGTGTTCAATATCGGGAGAGGGTTCATTTGGATAGAAATTAAAATTTTCGTGCCTTTATGAAGTGACCAAAATGATTAGCAATCATAAAACCACCCAAAAGGCTGTAACAAGAATTCTGAAGACTATAGCGATTGAAGACCTACAGCGCTGCTACAAAGAGCAGGAACAACGTATCCATCGGTGTTTAGCTGCCCAAGGGAACTGCTTTGAAGGTGCTGACATTGATGTTTGAATTTTATAAAAACTTTGTTTAGAAAAAAATCAACCTCATTACTTTTCTGCAGCACCTCGTATCTAAAAAACATGCAAATTTCAGGAACGACCTATAGACGTGATAGTGACGATTTTGTAACGTTTCTATTAATACTCTGAGCATGGTTTAGGCTCAAAGATGGTCCATATTTTTTACGCCTTTCCATTTCTCACTACTCTTATATGATAGGGGAAGATAAGAGTATCGTTACGATCCTGCTGTTCTAAAGTTTTAATGCGCGTCGTAAACTTGTGCCAAACTTTTTAATTGCTAATATGAAAAATAAAGGTGCGGAGTTTTATTGAGAAGTTTTATTTCGCAATTACTTTCGGAATTCGCTTTTAGATTGCCTCTCTATATAAAAGAATCCTTCTGTAATCGTTTTTTTAAGAACTGGTGCAGTCTTTTTTCTTTCCTTATTTCATTTATGATTAATTTGTTCTCTCTAGAAAATCTCTAGGAATCGCTAGATTTTGGTGTTTCTGTTCTGTGCTAAAGTTAAGCAGTATTGAGGAAGTTTTATTAAAATTTGAGTTTTTTTTTTTTGTCTTTTTAGTCCAGGCGTGAGGTGTTGAAAATGTGAAACATACCACGACGTGATGGGGCAGGTACGAGAATTAGCCTACCCCCCCTAAATTGACCATGCTGATTCGAAAAATACCAAGGGCACTTGCTTGCGTGGGTGGAACACTCCGAAGCTTGACATTTTATTATATCTTGGTGTTTCTTGCAAAAAAATGCATATTCCACAAATTTTGAGGTCCAGTTTTCCGCTCAAATACGAGAGAGAAATGCCTAGAGACAATAGAATTTCTTCATAACAAATTAACAAGATTATTTATAAAAAAAATGGCAGAAATGACGCAGATAAAGAAACTAAACAAAGTCAGAATTAACACAATTTATTTAACACTCACATTCCCAAATTCATTACGATTTTTTTCGTAGTATCTCTCCATTTCAAGTCACGCACAATTATTCCTCGTCTGAATCAGCCTCGGCCTCGCAGCACTTCGAACAACAAGAGCACAAAATATCGCAACCTATATCTGCACATGAACATTTTTATCCACAAGGTCCACATTTGCAATATGGCAAAGCTTTCTGAATAGTGGATGGCCAAGTAGGAAGGGTCGATTTAATGGGTACTATGCATCTGTCCTTTATCTCCTATTCAAAATCACGTAGAAAAAGGTAAAATGCACCTTTTCATATGTAAGGCAAAGGAGCCGTCGGTTTGAGGTAGACTCCTCAGCGTTTTCCGATGAGGAAACAAGTGAAAGCGGAGGTCATTCAAACACGAATTTCCTCCGATTTTCTGTAGAAAATCAGATTTTGAAGTGATCAAAATCTCACAACACAGCTTCATAATATCTTCCTGAAGCTCAACTACTTGGTGGTTGTGTTCCAAAATCTTTCAGTAAGACCAGACATTCGAGGTAACCCCGGCACAGCTGCTCTAAAGATCGTCTTCTTTCCTTTGGAGAAAATGAGGCTCACAGTATCATAACCGGCGAAACAGTGCAAAAACGCAATGGAATTCACTAGAGACGGTTGGAGTCTATTTGCAATTTCAGCGATCGAAATGGCTTTGTCCCGCAAGCGAACCAAAACATTAGGGGTGGCATGGCTTTGCTTTTCAATTGTCTTAAAAGACTGAAGCAAAATGACCACAATGTCTATGTCTTTTGCTTCCACGATTACATCCATGTACCCCGTCCTGGCAAAGAAACCCGTGTAAAGAGCGACCCTGGTATCCGCTTCTTCATGTATGCTGCTCAGTTCGTTGGCAAACCTCGCAGTTTACAGTCCGGTCACCTGGAAGCAGCTGAACTATTCCAGTTGTATCTGCAATCCCCCTGATAGTTACACTGGAAAAGCAAAGACTTTGCGGTCAGTATCGTTCCAAAGGTCAAAACATGCATGCTATAAGTATTACTGTACTTTGGATATCATGCAGGATAGAGCCCCAGCTGTCGAGAACCATATTCGGTCGAATTGAAAAGCATATTCCAGGCCTGTTTCCAGGCCGTTCATGGTAACCATTACTGCATTTCAAAGAAACGACTTCACAACCTGTAATGTCTTTAAATAGTTCGTCATAATGGTCAACAACAACTCCCACACTTGCTGCCTCTTGGAAAATCGGTACTCCAGCTGGCCTCTTTTCGATGGTAAGAGAGTCTTTCAGATATTATAATAAAACATACTTACTGCCAGTTGTTAAGACAGTATTTCCACTTTGTGTTACCTCAAACAGTGCCAGTGGATATGTCAACTAGGATTATTTTCCATATTTTGAAGTAAGAATTGTTTTCTTAACATGTCTCCTTGTGTAGAGGAATGGTCATATATTTATACCAAATATGTCACTGTTGGGACGCCGTACATCCTCTAGATTCTATAAATTACGCTTTTTGGAGAGACGAAGAGATTTGAGTCCAGGCTGCAGGATTGTGGGTGCGCTGGCTTAGACCCCAAATTTTGAGAAAGCTGAAAATTAGAACGAACTCAGGCTTTTTAAATTCTGGTAACTGAAAATTCCAGTATTTTCTAAAATATGTGAAATGATTATTTTATTCAGATAAAAGATTAAATTGTGAATCACATGGTCTGTTTATTTCACATCTATCTCATTATGGCCTGACTGGAACAAATCCATGCAGTTCATAAGCGAATCCTTTTCACTGAGATTCATGACCAACTTTGTGCCAGTTCTGATGCCTGGCAAGAAAGTGCCAGAAAGACAGTTAGTGGTTTGCCAATCAAAATGGTTTGAACATGGATCAAGAGAGCAGAAGCGAACTGACATGATATGGGCCTTAAACACAGACAACTCTAATATCAGCTTCAGAGGAATACCCTTTCACTCAAGACTTTTTGGTTAATAGAGAAATTACCCGATGAGACCAAGTGATGACATAAAAAAAGCCTTACTCACACATAACATCACATGCTATGCAACCTCCACTGAATTAACCAAAGACTGTCGCATGGAACTTCTTTCTCCACTTCTGTTGTCTTGATTTGGTCTTGATACTGAAACAACAGCAGTCAAAACAACACCAATCTTCCTTTTTTCTTCTAAAGGACACCGGAAAATGACATCTGAAGCCAGTGTTTGCGGCTTTTTCTCGCTAGATGGCACTTTTTCGGATATCTGAAGTTTAGATCCAAATTTATTACACTTTCTCCCCTTGTTTTAAAGTGTCATTTTTATTTCCGGTATCAGCGTTTTTTTAGGCTATCTTTTGGTATATGTTTCATAATAACCCCATTCCGTCGTACCCCCTTCTTGAAATAAGCGAGATAGCCGAGCGTGGCGCCCTTACTATTTTGTTCTTTTTTCTCTCTCTTTCTTGTTGTGTAGTTTTTTTGTGTTTCTTTAAGTTACTTAAATTATTTTTGTTTTTTTTCTCTTTTTTTCTTTAATGTTGATAAAGGCCCCCTGATATGGAGTTGAAATTTTCGGAATTTATTAATAATTATAGTTTTTTGTTGTGTTCGTTCTTAGTACGTTCTTAGTACGTTTTGTTCACTGCTTGATTTAAATTAAAGTCGTTTTTCTCTCTCAAACTTTCTTAAATTCTCGTGAATGGAAAAGTAGTGTGATCTAAGAGATTATCTACTCTCCTTGGGATTTCCCCGTGATTTTGGGATTTCATTCCTGAGCTTGGGCTATTGGAAAAAGTATATATACATATTAAACAAATTTTTCAAAAAGTATATGAAGTATATGGACTATTATTATTTAATATCCTGGGTTTTTTTTTCAAAACTTAGGATTGGTCGCGTGTGTATTTGAGGGATGGTTAGTTCTCGTGTCAACTCTTTTAAGCAGTGATTTTTAATCTTTGGTAAACGCATGTAGGCTATTTGAAGACCTTTAAAGTGCTATACGACAGATTTGGAAGGTTCTTATTTTTTTCAATAGAGAGAGATTAAGATCAAATGCGAATTCTCCATGCTTCTCCTTTTTGAGCGATTAAACTAAAAATGAAAGAAGTTTCTTCACAACAAACAATTCATGGTAATGAATCATAAAGTGAAAAACAATACGGCTTCACTGTATTATATTTTTCTTTTTCGACCGGTTCACCTCATATGAAAGGATTGGTCATAGAAGTTTTCGAGGGAGGTCATGCGGCTTTAACTGAGAATTCTAGTGCTATTTTCGGATACCGGTCCACCTCCAAAGACATCCGATAAAATTTTGAGATTGTGATTTCGTTCAAAATAGTTGAACACTAACTATGTCCGCATGAATAATGTCACCCCATAGTCTCTAGGACAAAAACTGTAGAGTTGCCCATTGCTTACACATTGCTTTCAATAGCGGGTCGGGGATGTTTTTGATGCTGAGTGTCCGAAGAGGCTAAGGGTATTAAGGTAAAACTTTTAGGGAATATTGAGCTAAGTTAAAAGACACCATGCGTATCCAGGTTGTCAAAAGGGTGTATGTGCAATATCACAGGAATTGCTAAGGGTGATAAATTCAAGATCTCTAGGCATGTTGAAGGGGATGTCGAACTAAATCGCAAGACGCTATGTGCATCAAGGTTATCGAAAGGGCGTATATGCAATATCACAGGAATTGCTAAGGGTCGTAAATTCAATATCTCAAGGTATGTTGAAGAGGATGTCTAACTAAATTGCAAGACACTATGTGCATCCAGGTTGTCAAAAGGGCATATATGCAATATCACAGAAATGGCTAAGGGTGGTAAATTCAAGATCTCAAGCCATGTTGAAAGGGATGTCGAACTAAATCGGAAGACACTTTACATATATAAGATAAGATAAGATTTATTCATCACGAAATACACATGCAGTATTACATTTTACAATATTATAGAATGTCAAAAGGGCAATGTATGTAGGTTTTACGTTGAAACTTACAGGGCATATTAAAAGGAATATTTAAATAAATCATAAGACCCTATGTCCATTCAGGTAATAAAAAAAAATTGAACAGAAATTAGTTAAAAAAGTAAAATCTAAAAAAAGTTCTTTCAAGAAAATTAAAGAGCTATATTAAACTGAAGACAAGTAGAAATAAAGTCAAACAGTAAATCAAACAGATAGTCAAGAGAAATCATTAACAATGAATAAAAATGCCAAGAAAGAATATAAATTACTAATAACTATAAAGACAAACTTAAAGCCAACATAAATCACCACAAACAGAAGAAGGGCTAACGTGCACTAAGTTTTCTAAAGACTAGAGTATCATTTTGTGTTCTACTGAAAAATAAACATATTTTAACCATTTTTTCTTTCATAACGTCCATAAGTCCAAAAGTTCTGAAACGTGTGTGTGTGTTATCTTTGTATACTAAACAGTCGATCTACTTATGTCAAGTTTTTTATGGCACTTGGTATTAACCAAGTGACATATAGCAATCGCAAATTCTGTCGGTCTGTTTGTCGGTCCCAGTTTTGCTACTTTAGGCACTTCCAGGTAAGCTAGGACGATGAAATTTGGCAGGCGTATCAGGGAGTGGACCAGGTTAAATTAGAAATAGTTTTTTCCCGATTTGATCATCTGGGGGGAGTGGGGGGCTGGTTAATTCGGAAAAAATAGAAAAAATGAAGTATTTTTAACTTACGAACGGTTGATTAAATCTTAATGAAATTTGATGTTTGTAAGGATATCGTGTCTCAGAGCTCTTATTGTAAATCCCGACCGGATCTGGTGACATTGGAGGGAGCTGGGAGGGGAAAACCTAAAATCTTGGAAAACATTTAGAGTGGAGGGATCAGGATGAAACTTGGTGGGAAAAATAAGCACAAGTCCTAGATACATGATTGAAATAACCGGAACGGATCTGCTCTTTGGGGTAGTTGGGGGTGGGGGGTTAATTCTGAAAAATAAAAAAAAATGAGGTATTTTTAACTTACGAACGGGTGATCGGATCTCAATGAAATTTGATATTCAGAAGAATATCGTGTCTCAAAGCTCTTATTTTAAATCTGACTGGATCTGGTGACATTGGAGGGAGTTTGGGGGGGACCTAAAATCATAGAAAACGCTTAGTGGAGGGATTGGGATGAAACTTGGTGGGAAAAACAAGCAGAAGTTTTAGATACGTGATTGACATAACTGGAATGGATCTGCTCTATTTGGGGAATTGGGGGGGGGGGAGGGAGGACTAATTCTGAAAAATTAGAAAAAATGACGTATTTCAACTTACGAAGGAGTGATCGGATCTTCATTAAACTTCATATTTAGAAGGACCTCGTAACACAGATCTCTTATTTTAAATCGCAACCGGATCCAGCGTCATTGGGGGGGGGGGGGCGGAAATCTTAGAAAATACTTAGCGGAGAGATCAGGATGGAACTAGATGGGAAGAATAAAAACATGTCTAAGATACGTGACTGACATAACTGGACCGGAACCGCTCTCTTTGGAGGAGTTGGGGGGGGGTAATTCGGAAAAATGAGGTATTTGTAAATTACGAACGAGTGATCAGATCTTAATGAAATTCGATATTTAGAAGGATCTTGCGCTTTAAAGCTCTTATTTTAAATTCCGATCAGATCCTTTGACATTCGGGGAGTTGGAGGGGGAAACCGGAATTCTTGGAAAACGTGAAAATTGGGGTATTTTGATCTTACGAATAGGTGATCGGATCTTTATGAAAATTGATACATAGAAGGATCTTATGTCTAAAATACTCCATTTTCGAATCGAATTGGATCCGGGGACGTAGGGGGTTGGAGGAGGGGAACAGAAATCTTGGGAAACGCTTAGAGTGGAGAGATCGGGATGAAACTTGATGGGAAGAATAAGCACAAGTTCTAGATACGTGATTGACATATTTGGAACGGATCCGTTCTCTTTGGAGGAGCTGGGGGGTGTTATTTTGGAAAAATTAGAAAAATTCAGGTAGTTTTAATTTAAGAACGGGTGACCGGATCTTAATGAAATTTGATATTTAGAAGGAATTCATGTCTCAGAGCTCTTATTTCAAGTCCCGACCAGATCAGTTGACATTGGGGGGAGTTGGAGGGAGAAATCGGAAATCTTGGAAAACGCTTAGACCGGAGGAATCGGGATGAAGCTTGGTGGATAGAAAAAGCAAATGTTGTAGATACGTGATTGACGTAACCGTACTTGATTCGCTCTGTTTGAGGGAGTTGGGGGATGGGTTCAGTGCTTTGGCGAATTTGGTGCTTCTGGATGTGCTAGGACGATGAAAATTGGTAGGCGTGTCAGGGAGCTGCACAAATCGACTTGATAAAGTCGTTTTCCCAGATTCGACCATCTGGGGGGCTAAAGGGAGAGGAAAAATTAGAAAAAAATGAGGTATTTATAACTTACGAGTGGGTGATCGGATCTTAATGAATTTTGACATTTAGAAGGACATCGTGACTCAGAGCTCTTATTTTAAATCCCGACCGGCATTAAGCCTCTGATTTTCCTTTTAAATCAATCTATTGATTCTTAGAATTTTGTTAGAGCTCATTCCATACGAGCTCTTGGCTCTTAGCTCTTCTGGCCTCGTCACAAGTTCCATATGAGCTCTTAGCTCTGGTTTTTATAATCTTGATTATTATATAGTGACTTTCTTTGTGACTTCTATAGTGACTCATTTTTGTTGTATTTGTCGTTGACGTTTTGACAGACAAAAACCCCATCGTTCAAAATACACATAGCTATCAATGACAAAAAAATAATATTCATGCCGTTTAGAGGTTTCCAGAGGGAGGGAAGAAGGCTGGTAGTGCCACTCCGATTTGTAAATCTTGATTAACCTTGAGTCTGTTGTGTTGACCCATGAATAATGTGTAAATAGGCACACTTGCCCATTCTAAACTCATGCACTCTATGTGCTAGTTCATACATACTTATTAGCCACCATTTCAGATCCACGGCAACGTTTTGTTCGAAGGATGTTCATGGCCCCTCTTCCTAGACCTTTATAATTGGGCGCAACAAATGTCATATTTGAAACTCGTTTTCTCCTCACAAACTGAGTTTATTTTGTTATAACGGTGCTATCAGTATTAATCCCATTAAACAAAAAGCCTAAGCATAAATTCTAATCGATATACATCTACTTTCCTAAAAATTCTGGTTTTTCATGAAATTTCTACTTAATTTTCTAAACTGAATGGTGCAAAGTCGAACCATTCGTAGTAACTGACGTATAAAAAAAAGTTTAAAATCGATATCTATTTAAATATTATGATATTTACCGTGATGTGTCGAATGTGAAGAATTTAGTAATTTCTTAGTTGCCCATCAAAAGCAATAATATAAAATGTACGCCAAAGTTCAGAGAAGTAGGAAGGACTTTCAGGTATGAGAGTGATGGTGCGCCACCTGTCTTCAAATGCACAAAGCTTTTCGCACTAGATTTGGCTTTTAGCCTTTTGCACTAGAATCGTTATAGACATCTAATCTACGGTGGAGTCACATTGTCAGACATGTTGATTTTTATGTTTTTTTTTTTTTTTTTTTTTTTTTTTTTTTTTTTTTTTTTTTTTTTTTTTTTTTTTTTTTTTGCAGGTCCCGGTTTTATATCACTGTTACTGGACTTAAACAATAATAAAAAGTTTTTTTCTGGTAGAAGTAAAAATACTAAATCTAAAACAAACGGAAGTTAACGTATATATCACTGGGGATTGAGCCAACCTCAACACCGTGCTCTTCATGCTAAAGTTTAAATTTTGCTATCCTGATAGCATCGTAGAATGAAAAAATTATAGCCAGTAGGCAATTGCATTTTTTTTTTTTTGGTTGTCCTTCAAAACGTTTCAGCTCAAAATCCCCCTTTTTTGCACAAGAAATGCAACTACATGAGCCATGTAATTCTCAAAAACGTTGTCATATTACTTCACCGTGATTTTATTCAATTTTGGTGTTGAGATTATATATAACAAACAAGTTTTTTTCAACTGAAAGTAAAAAAAAACCTGTAAAACTTAAAACCGACAAAAAATTTTCTGCGTTTGGGGGGGGGGGGTATCCTTTCTTCAACCCTCGGTCTTTGCGCTAAAGTACTTTAAAATACTTCTCATTCAAATTTAACGGTTTTTCTTTTTGAGCAGTATTTCTTAAAGGATTGTGATAAAAATTCAAACTTTAATGTATAGAGCAAGGTTTGAGGAAGGAATAGCCCAGCCGTAAAATATTGCGTCGTAAAATGTTGGTCAAACTACCACAATTTAAAAGTTAAGGAAAAAGTGGAGAGTTTGGGAGGCGGTAGCTCCTCTTTTATATAGTATCATTTCTGCCCGTTTCAACTTTTAGCGTTGCTCTTTGCTTTCGTTCGTAACTTGTTGTTAATTCATTCTATTGAAAATTTAAGCTGTAAAATTTTATTTTTCTAATGGTTTCAAATTTTGCTCTTAATTAGTTCTACTAGACAAAGGATTCCTCCGATAATTTATTTTACTGTTAGGTGAACGACTAGAAAACTTACTTTTTTCATGTTTACTTTCTAAGTTTGTGCTCTTTGAGATTTCGAAAGTGTTTTCACTTCAGATTAATTTGGAAATACGGTTGAAACTCTCTATTTCTAATATTGAACAGTTCGTTCAAAATAATGTTTATCATAGGTTCATTATGTTTATTCTAATTAGGGAAAGGCTTGGTTGCGACTAATTGCTGGAAAAGTTTGGAGTTTTTACGCCTTGTTTTGTAACCAACCCTTTCAGGATTATTTGGGACGGAGTTTACATTATGGAAGTAAAGAAGTCCTCTTTGAATTACTACTAACTTCATTCGTCTCTCTAGGCATCATTTTTTGCACCAAATGGCCTCATTATTTTTTTTTCAATTTCTGGCCGAAAATCTAGAAATTTGAGAAGATTGTAAACAAATTTCTTTTATCAAATCCTTTCAAAATATAAGCCTTCGATTATTTTTGGGATTTTCCCCATTTATTAAACGAATCTTTGGTATAATTTGCTTCTCTGCTTGCTTCTCACGAACACAAGCGCAATCAAAAGGCATAGGTTTTTTCTTTTTATAAACAAAAAACTTCAGCCTGTCCACAAATCCACAAAAAGGTAAGAGAGAGCTTGAAATTTAAAACAAGTTGGAATAATATTTTGAAATATTATGGTTGTGAAATTAGAAATACATTACTGACAATTATAAATATGATTTTAGAAAAAAAGTAAACTTAGCTAAACCTCTTTATAAGAAAATTTATAAAAGTGAATGCAGTATTGAAGAGGCTTGATTTTCATAGGAAGCAAATTACGTAGCAGTGCGATACTTATTAGTTTAGTGGGGTGGAATAAAGTGGCGCTGAAAAAGTTGTAAGAGAAGAAGACCATGGTTTTATGAAGGGGAGAAGATGAATCGCCTAAATTTTTAGTCTTAGATTAATAATTGGGAGGTACCAGAACATTTAGACTTCCTATTGTCCTCTCTTTTTATAGATTATGAACATCCATTCAATTCAGCGGGTAGAAAAACTTTAGTGAAGGTCCTGTCTTTTTATGGTATACCAGATAAGTATATTAAAGTGACTAGTACTATGTACGAGAATAATAGCGCTCCTTGCTGGAAGTGAGATTAGTTGTTGGTTTGTTATGGATGCAAATGCACGGAGTCAAATGGGAAGGTAAAACACTTCTTGACATAGATTATTCAAAGGATTTAAGTATCCTAGATAAAAGTGTTAGCAAAAAGAATTAAATTTTGGAGTTTTGAGTGTTCAGTTGCAAGAATAAGTTTGAAAGTCAATCTGAATAAGTCTGAATCGCTTAGAATAAGAATAAATGATGGTGAAGAGGTGATTTTAGGCAACGGGGAAATCGATCAAGTGGATAAGTTCACGTACCTAGATGGTATTCAAGTAAAGATGATGAATGTCGAGAAGATATAAAATTAGAATAGTCAACACACAGGGTGTTGTTTCACTGTTGAAAAAGTTTGAAAGAATAGGGGGATAAGTCTACGGGCTAAATTGAAATACTGGAAACCACAATAATGTTTGGAGCATGGTTAACCATGGTCAAACATGGTTGAGAAGTGAGGGCTCTAGAAAAGGCTGAGGAAGATATATGAAATATTTTTCAAAGGAATTCTCTAAGGATAGTCATAGGCATTCCTTTGGTTGACCGTATACCAAATAATAAGCTCTGCGGAAAACGTGGTATGATCTCACTTCTTAGGAATATAATGAAAGAAGCGTGAAAATCGCACGTTTAATTGTATTCCCTAAATGTAAGTTGAAATTTCAATGAAGGTAGTATTAACATCTTCTTCTTCCAATCGCAAGCGAAATGTTGCTGAATTTACAGTTATACACTTGCTAGGTCTTTCATCCCCAAATATGTGACTTAGTTTTTTTTTTTTTTTTTGCAAGAAGAGGAAGTTTGTGCCACCTTCATTAAAAATTAAACTTACATTTAGACAATATAAAACAAATTCAAGACTTTAAATTAATCCTGTTAACGGTCTTTCTCAGCCAATGATTGGAAATTATCTGTGACCCGGAAGTAATTATTTTATTTCGTATAAATGTAGCTAGTTTTCATTTTAATACTTTAGATTATCTGCTGATAGTGATCACTGATGTACGTTAGTGATCACTGATAGTGATCACTGATAACTCTACTAGTTGAAAGTGGCTGTTAGTCATTTGGTGATAGATTCCAATTAGAATTCCAATAACCGTTGAAATTCTCGCCTTGAAATCATTGTGTGATATAGTCAGGGGTGCTCTGCTGTTGCTAGGTAACTTGGAGTCAATGCAAGGTCAGCTACTGCAATAATAGCTCTTTAAAAGTTCGTATACTGCTTCTGAATTCTATCTTTGGCTTAATTAAACACATCAAAACCCTCGTTCGTTGATCAAACAGTTCGTGGTAACGAACTGTAGTAAGGAGCGACCCGGCTCAATAGTAACCGAAACCCTAAAAAATGGAATTTCGATACCAATAGTTACATCAAAAGAATCGCATTTTACTGCTGATTTCAAATATATAAATTTCATCAAGTTTAGTCTTACCCATTAAAAGTTACGAGACTGAGAAAATTTGCTTGATTTTAGAAAATAGGGGGAAACACCCCCTAAAAGTCATACAATCTTAATGAAAATCACACCATCAAATTCAAGGTATCAGAGAATCTTATTGTAGAAGTTTCAAGCTCCTATCTACAACAATGTGGAATTTCGCAGAAATTTTATTTATTTTTCCATTTTCTTTTCTGCCAGAAGACAGATCACGGATGCGTGTTTGTTTTATTTTTTTTTATTTTTTTTGTTGATATTTTTCCCCAGGGTGATTGTATCGACTGATTGGTCCTAGAATGTCGCGAGAGGGCTCATTCTAACGGAAATTAAAAGTTCTAGTGCCCTTTTTAAGTGACCAAAACATTGGAGGGCACCTAGGCCCCCTCCCACGCTCATTCTCCCCAAAAGTCACTGGATTAAATTCTGAGAAAGCCATTTTATTCAACATAGTAGAAAAACCTAATAACTATGTCTTTAGGGACGACTTGCTCCTCCACAGTCCCCGTGGGAGGGACTGCAAGTTACAAACTTTGACCTGTCAAACAGTCCGTGGTGATGAACTGTAGTAAGGAGCGACCCGGCTCAACAGTAAACAAAACTCTAAAAAATTGAATTTTGATACCAATAGTTACATCAAAAGAATCGCATTTTAATGCTGAATTCAAATATATAAGTTTCATCAAGATTAGTTTTACTCATTAAAAGTTACGAGCCTGAGAAAACTTGCCTCATTTTCGAAAATAGGGGGAAACACCCCCTAAGGGTCGAACAGTCTTAACGAAAATCACACCATCAGATTCAGTGTATTAGAGATCCTTATTGTAGAAGTTTCAAGCTCCTATCTATAAAATGTGGAATTTCGCGTTTTTTGCCAGAATACACATCACGGATGCGTGTTTATTTGTTTTTTTTTTCCCCAGGGGTGATCCTATCAACCCAGTGGTCCTAGAATCTTGCAAGAGGGCTCATTCTAACGAAAATGAAAAGTTCTAGTGCCCTTTTTTGACCAAATTAATTTTCCAGATTATTTTCCTAGGGTAACCATATCGAAATTCTGAGATAGCCATTTTATTCACCGTAGTCGAAAAACCTTATAACTATGTCTTTGGGGCGACTTACTCCCCCACAGTCCCCGTGGGAGGGGCTACAAGTTACAAACTTTGACCAGTGCTTACATACGGTAATGGTTATTTGGAAGTCTTCAGACGTTTTCAGGGGGATTTTTAGGTTCGGGGGGGGGTTGAGAAGAGGGAGATATGTTGGGTGAACTTTCCTTAGAGGAATTTGTCGTGGGGGAAGAAAATTTTCATGAACGGAGCGCCTGATTTTCTAGCCTTTAAAAAAAAGTAAGAAAAGAAAGCGTGCTGAGGAATCACAAGAACAGCGTGAAAACAGGCTTGCTTCTCAAAGAGAAATTACCAAAAGAAAGCGTGCCGAGGAAGCTGCTCAAAGAGTTAATTCAAAGAGAAATTTTAGTATAAATCCTACAATGGCAGAAGAAACAGCCGAGGAAACTGCTCAAAGAGTTAATGCCAAAAGGCTTGCGGCTAATAGAGAAAGTAAGAAATGAAAGCGTGCCGAGGAATCACAAGAACAGCGTGAAAACAGGCTTGCGTCTCAAAGAGAAATTACCAAAAGAAAGCGTGCCGAAGATTCACAAGAACAACGTAAAAACAGGCTTGAGGCTCAAAGAGATAATGCCAAAGGAAAGCGTGCCGAGGAATCACAAGAGCAACCTGAAAATTGTCGCCTGGCATTCAGGTACAGCCCAGTTGATGATTATAGCTTGAGTAGATGTGTTCAAATCGGGGCTATATCTAAAATTTGTCCCTATTGCAAGGCCTTGAAATTTAATAGTGAAACAATGGGAATGTGTTGCGCCTCAGGAAAAGTTAAACTTCCTCAACTTGCTGCACCACCAGATCCATTGAAGGCTTTGCTTACTGGAACTACGTCAGAATCTAAGCGTTTTTTGTTAAACATCAGAAAATATAAGTCATGTTTCCAAATGACGTCGTTTGGTACCCAAATCGAAAATCAAGATCAATTTATGCCTACTTTCAAAATAAAAGGGCAAATTTATCATTGAGCAGGGTCCGTTCTACCATTCTCAGGTGAGAATCATAAATTTTTACAACTGTACTTCATCAGTGATAGAAATTCTGAATTGAATGCGCGTTGCGAAATTTCTCCCGACGTTAAAAGGACTATCGTTTCGCAATTGCAACATCTTTTCCACGAAAATAATAATTTAGTCCGTCTGTTCAAAACAGCAATCGAAATGATGCCTACTGGTTCGCATAAAATTGTTATTTCCGCTGACAAAACGCCTACTGGTCAACATGTGCGTAGATACAATGCTCCAAATATCGACGAAGTGGCAATCGTTATGGTCGGTGATCAGTTTTTACCTCGAGATATTATTCTTCATAACCGAAACGCTCAGTTGGTAAGAATTGCTGAAACTCATCGATGCTACGATGCCCTAAAATATCCTATAATTTTTTGGGATGGAGCCGACGGCTATCACTTTGATGATAAATTGATAGATCCATCCACTAACAAACAAACGGATAAGAAATGTAGCGCAATGAATGATTATTCCTATAGACTAATGATTCGTCAGGATGAAGACAATTATATTTTAAAATGCCTTCAATTGTTTCACCAATACATTGTTGATATGTATGCAAGGATTGAATCAGAACGTTTGCTATATATCCGTCTGAATCAGACCAAGCTCCGCTCTGAACAATACATTCATTTGCGAGATGCAGTTGTAAATGATGGTAATATCACTAACGTTGGAAGATTAACGATTTTACCTTCGTCATATGCTGGCAGTCCCCGTCATATGCATGAGTATGCTCAAGATGCTATTGCGTATGTTCGGCTCTATGGTCGTCCAGATTTATTTATTACATTTACATGTAATCAATCTTGGGACGAGATACAGCAGCTTTTACTTCAAGGACAACCGGCGGTTCATAGGCATGACATTACGGCCCGTGCCTTCCGGCAAAAGTTGAAATCACTGATAAACTACATAGTAAAACTTAAAGTGTTCGGGTCAGTGCGATGCTGGTTGTACTCAGTGGAATGGCAAAAGCGAGGATTGCCACACGCACATATGCTAATATGGTTATTTGATAAAATTTCTTCTAATGAAATTGACGATATGATTTCCGCTGAAATTCCTGATGAAAATGTCGATAAGGGCTTATATCATATTGTGGTAAAAAATATGATACATGGACCTTGCGGTGCACTGAATGAAAAATCACCATGCATGGCCAAAGGAAGGTGCAAAAAGCAATATCCTCGATTTGTAGTACCCAACACAATTACTGGCAATGATGGTTACCCACAATATAGAAGAAGATCTACTGAAGATGGTGGTAAAACAGCAATAATAAAGAAGCATAACGGTACCACCATCGAAGTAGATAATCAGTGGGTTCTTCCATATTCAACTTTATTGTCAAAAACATTTAATGCACACTTAAACGTTGAATACTGTAATTCCGTAAAGGCAATCAAATACATATGTAAATACGTCACCAAAGGCAGCGACATGGCAGTTTTTGGCTTGCAGTCCGAAATCAGTGGTATCGATGAAACCGTATAATATCAGGCTGGAAGATACATAAGCAGTAATGAAGCTATTTGGCGAATTCTTTCATTTCCGATACACGAACAAAGTTCAGCTGTTGTTCACTTAGCGGTACATTTACGGAATGGTCAACGTGTTTATTTTTCAGAATCCAACGTGCAACAAAGAGCCCTGAATCCACCGCATACAACTTTAACTGCTTTCTTTACATTATGTCAAAATGATTCTTTTACAAAAAAACTGCTGTATACTGAAGTGCCTTCGTATTACACGTGGAATGCTAAAAATAAAGTATTTGAACGTCGAAAACAGGGTAAGTCTGTCGACGGCCAACCTACCATCTTCAAAGATACCACGATAGGAAGACTCTACACCGTTCACCCCAATCAACATGAATGCTTCTTTCTACGCCTGCTTTTGGTGAATGTACCCGGTCCGACGTCCTTTGAGTATTTGAGAACTGTAAACGGTACTATACATGACACTTACCATAGTGCATGCCAAGCTCTGAATTTATTGGAGAATGACCAACACTGGGATAACCGCATCAATGACGCGTGCGAAACGTCAACTCCAAGTCAAATTCGTGCATTGTTTGGAATCATACTAACAACTTGCTCTCCTTCAGCTCCTACAGAGTTATGGGAAAAATATAAATCGAAAATGGCCGAGGATATACTCGGCCCGGAGGTGTTGGTGTGGCGCGAAGCGCTACACCAACAGCTAGTATATATATATATATGTATATATATATATATATATATATATATATAAATATATATATATATATATATATATATATATATATATATATATATATATTTGTCTAATGATTGCCCTTGAGCTTAGTTGATGGTGATTGCAAATGCTAATCGAATTAGGAATTGCAATCTTTTAAATTGAAAAGGCAGATCCGTGGGAATCTGGGAATCCGAGGAATAAGAACAGCCTCACCCTCAAAAGACCCTGTCAAGATTGTTGCCTCTATTACGTTTTCCATTGTTTTTTTTTTACGGCAAGTCGCGTGCCATTGCAAAGCTTTAGTGGTTAATATTTCGTAACAGTATTATTGTTACGCCTATTTTTAGTTCTGGCACGTGTGGTGGAAACCCTGGGAGATCCAGGTAATTTAAAAATTCAGATAGATAATTAAAACCGCTTCATTTGGTTCCAGAACTGTGTCGACTGAATCGTAAATTACTTCCTGGTCTCGAATCTTGGTCAAAATAATATTGTTGATTTCGTGGACGTCTTTATTCTTGGCTGCCAAAATTGATCGTTCACTGAGCCATTTAGGATTTTTATAGTTGGTTAGAATATTCGGAAATACCTTTTCAACCAATTCATTTTTGGACGTCACTAAATTACAGAATTCAGCAGGCATTTGTACACGTCCTGAAATTGAGTCTACTGGGAGCTTTCCGTTTCCAATTGCCAGCAATTGATCTGAAAATATTTCACCAGAGTCATCGTTTTGCAATCGGACACGCATATTTATAGTTAAATTTTCGTCATTGGGACGAATCATTAGTCTTTAGGAATAATAATTCATTGCACTGCATTTCTTATCCGTTTGTTTGTTAGTGGATGAATCTATCAAATTATTATGAAAATGATAGCTGTCGGCTCCATCCCAAAAAATGATAGGATATTGTAGGGCATCGTAGCATCGATGAGTTTCAGCAGTTCTTACCAACTGAGCGTTTCGGTTATGAAGAATAATATCTCAAGGTAAAAACTGATCACCGACCATAACAATTGGCACTTCGTCGATAGTTGGAGCATTGTATCTACGCGCATGTTCGCCTATAGGCGTTTTGTCAGCGGAAATAACAATTTTATGCCTATCAGTAGGCATCACATCGACTGCTGTTTTGAACAGGCGCACTAGATCATTGTTTTCGCGGAAAAGATGTTGCAATTGGGAAACGATAGACCTTTCAACGTCGGGAGAAATTTTGCAACGTGCGTTCAATTCAGAATTGCTATCACTGATGAAGTACAGTTATAAGAATTTATGATTCTCACCTGAGAATGGTAGAAGGGTCCCTGCTCTATGATAAATTTGCCGTTTTACTTTGAAAGTAGGCATAAATTGATCTTGATTTTCGATTTGGGCACCAAACGACATCATTTGGAAACTAGAGTTATATTTTCGGATGTTTGATAAAAAAAACGCTTAAATTCTGACGTAGCTCCAGTAAGCAAAGTCTTCAATGGCTCTGGTGGTGCAGCCAGTTGAGGAAGTTTAATTTTTCCCGACGTGCAATACATTCCCATTGTTTCACCCTTAAATTTCAAGGCCTTACAATAGGGACAAATTTTAGACATAGTCCCGATTTGAACACATCTACTAAAGCTATAATCATCGACTGGGCTGTACTTGACTTCCAGGTGATAATTTTCAGGTTGCTCTTGTGATTCCTCGGTACGCTTTCTTTTGGTATTATCTCTTTGAGCCTCAAGCCTGTTTTCATGTTGTTCTTGTGATTCCTCGGCACGCTTTCTTTTGGTAATTTCTCTTTGAGCCGCGAGCCTGTTTTCACGTTGTTCTTGTGATTCCTCGGCACGATTTTTTTGGTAATTTCTCTTTGAGCCGCAAGCCTGTTTTCACGTTGTTCTTTTGATTCCTCGGCACGATTTTTTTTGGTAATTTCTCTTTGAGACGCAAGCCTGTTTTCACGCTGTTCTTGTGATTCCTCGGCACGCTTTCTTTTCTCACTTTCTCTATTAGCCGCAAGCCTTTTGGCATTAACTCTTAGAGCAGTATCCTCGGCTGTCTCTTCTGCCATTGTAGGATTTATACTAAAATTTCTCTTTGAATTAACTCTTTAAGCAGCTTCCTCGGCTGTTTCTTCTGCCATTGTAGGTTTTATACTAAAATTTATTTGCTTGTTTTGGTTTTACTTGGTTGTTTTACATTTGCTGTTTTTTTTCATAGGCATGTATTTTGGGGGTGATACCTGACGCGGGGATGCCATGGATATTCTGTGGTAGCCACAACACTGTGCTGGGTCGAGAATTTAGAGTGGCGAAACCCTATATAGGCCAGTGTATTCTCCTGATGAGCCCTTATGTTGGGTGTTGCCTCTGAATTATTTGTCTATATTATTTTTTCTATTGTTCGGTAAATGACGACTTATACTTATTGACGACATGACTGCCTGTCCATGGATTATTCTTTATGGTTGATTGTGTGTGGCTATGCTGTTTGACCTATGTGATTGTATGGATGAGTAGGGTTAAGGCCTCATTCAAGTGCTGGTCTATATTAATCACTAATTTAGGAAAACAGTCTTCCTTTTCTCCTT
Source organism: Artemia franciscana (assembly GCF_032884065.1). Taxonomy (NCBI): domain Eukaryota; kingdom Metazoa; phylum Arthropoda; class Branchiopoda; order Anostraca; family Artemiidae; genus Artemia; species Artemia franciscana. The sequence continues at coordinate 25,392,067 of NC_088883.1, read as the reverse complement.
CTGTCTCTTTTTTTTTTTTTTTTTTTTTTTTTTGTGTGTGTTTGTGCCGTAGCATTGGTGATTTCTCTTTTCATGATATATATATATATATATATATATATATATATATATATATATATATATATATATATATATATATATATATATATATATATATAAATATACATATATATATATATTTGGAACTAAAATATTTAAAAAAATAGTCGTAGAATCCTTTTTTCAACGAAGTTCAACCAAGAGTGACGGCCAAAAGGAAGTGCAACGAGGCAATTCATGCAAGTGAAATAAAAACATTAAAAACACACCTTCAATACAATTCTTTACTTTCCTTACTTTCAATTGAAAAAAACTTTTTCATGTTTATATTTTCATTGTTTTTTTTTAATAGTAATGAGAAAATGCTAGAAAACCATAGAAAAAACTTTTTCATGTTTATATTTTCATTGTTTTTTTTTTTAACATTAGTTAGTAGTTAGTAACTACTAACTACTTAGTAAGTAGTTAGTAAGTAGTACCCCCGTAGTTAGTAACAGCAATCACTTGCATTTATTGACTGTATGCCAGACCGCACAAGTTCACTTCTAATAAGTAGGGACAATATGAGTTATTAGCCATTTGTAACTTAATTAGCAATGGCAATGTTAGCTGGTTAGTTTAAATACTAAAGGAAGACGTTGATGAATTAGCCCTTAATCTCGCTTTTGTCTACTATCTTCTTACTGTAATCTGGGGCATGCCTCATTTATTATTTATTCGCATTCGGTTATAGCTGTCTTAGCACTCAAAAATAAACGATATTACTATCACTTACGCAAAGGAGAGGGTTGCTTGTTTTCCTGTTGTCGTATGTTGTTGTTTTCAGTTTTTTATGTCATTGCCAAAAAGAGGTGGTTTTCAATGAAAATACTCCAGAAAAGATGTTTTTCATAATTCAGGCTAGGGCAAAAACTGAGGGGGTCCAGGAATCCCAGCCACCTACACCACCCACCCACCCACCCCCATTTAATACACTAACGAAATACGGCCCAAAGGAGTTACTAAACCTGTTCATCGGGGTCTTGACAGGTTGTTGATGTTTGGGAAGTTTGCTGATTGATGTGGAAGGTGGGAAAATAGAACCATGCTTCACGTTTAGCAATATCGCTAATAATTTAGCATAAAGAGCGAAGTATTTATCTCCTCCTAAATACCTCGCTCTTTATGCTAAAGTATTTTTAGAACCCCTCATATGCGTAATAATCTCTGTTCGTTTTAAGTTTTAATGCTCCTCCTTATTTTCAATTGAAAAAAAAAACTTTTCATGTTTATATTTTCATTGTTTTTTTTATTAGTAATGCTAGAAAATCCTACGCCCTTTTCATTGGAAAAATTCCTCCAAGGAAAGATCCTCCCATGTAGCCCCCTCCCCTGAACCCCAGACCCAAACCAAAAAAATCCCCCTGATAACGTCGGTACACTTCTCAGTAACCATTACTGTATGTAAACAATGGTCAAAGTTTGTAACTTGCAGCCCCTCCCCCAGGGACTGGGGGGGGGTAAGTCATCCCCAAAGACATAGTTATTATGGTTTTCGACTGTGCGGGACAAAATGGCTATCTCAAAATTTGTATCCGTTGACTTTGTAAGAATAAATAGTTGAAATTACTAAAAATAATTTAGCATAAAGAGCGAATTATTTATCTCCTCCTAAATACCTCGCTCTTTATGCTAAATTATTTTTAGAACCCCTCATATGCGTAATAATCTCTGTTCGTTTTAAGTTTTAATGCTCCTCCTTACTTTCAATTGAAAAAACTTTTTCATGTTTATATTTTCATTGTTTTTTTTTTATTAGTAATGCTAGAAAATCCTGCACCCTTTTCATTGAATTTCTCTTCCCCCATGAAATATTCCTCCAAGGAAAGATCCTCCCATATAGCCCCCTCCCCTGAACCCCACACCCAAACCAAAAAAATCCCCCTGATAACGTCGGTACACTTCCCAGTAACCATTACTGTATGTAAACATTGGTCAAACTTTGTAACTTGCAGCCCCTCCCCCAGGGACTGTGGGGGGTGAGTCATCCCCAAAGACATAGTTATTATGGTTTTCGACTATGTGGAACAAAATGGCTATCTCAAAATTTTCATCCGTTGACTTTGGGAAAAAAATGAGCGTGGGAGAGGGCCTAGGTGCCCTCCAATTTTTTGTTCACTTAAAAAGGGCACTAGAACTTTTCATTTCCGTTAGAATGAGCCCTCTTGCAACACTCTAGGACCACTTGGTCGATACAATGACCCCTGGGAAAAAAACAAACAAATAAACACGCACCCGTGATTTGTCTTCTGGCAAAAATTACGAAATTCCACATTTTTGTAGATTGGACCTTGAAATTTTTTTTATAGGGTTCTCTGATACGTTGAATGTGATGATGTGATTTTCGTTAAGATCCTATGACTTTTATGGGGTGTTACCCCCTATTTTCCAAAATAAGGCAAATTTTCTCAGGCTCGTAACTTTTGATGACAAAGACTAAATTTGATGAAACTTATATATTTAAAATAAGCATAAAAGTCTGATTCTTTTGATATATCTTTTAGCATCGAAATTCCGTTTTTAGAGTTTCGTTGAGCCGGGTCGCTCCTTACTATTGAGCCGGGTCGCTCCTTACTACAGTTCGTTACCACGAACTGTTTGATATGTATTTAAAAAATGAGAAATTTTGAAGCTAAAACCGAGCAATCAGAGTAATTAACTTCATCTTTTAAACGTGCAATCAATAAACCCCAAGCATTAAAGGACTGTCTTGACGTGGCATCTATGTCAGCCCCTTATTAGCTTTGGGAACCTAATTTTAACACGCTGCTGAATGGCCACGAATACAGCATCTGCTTCTAGTATGTGCTAGAAACCTTTTACTAATGGTGAAACTGGAACTGTAATTGAAGATAAGAAGTTGAAACTGAGATCCTGTTAGAAAATAATAGGCTTAAATAACAGCTATTTATATCGGGACTTGGAAGGGGGGCTCTTTACTGCAAATGTTTCTCAAATTGGGACTAATTTATATGAAATTTCATCCCTTTTTATAATTGGTAGTCCAAAATCAAGGTAACAAGACATCAAGCCAACAAGATACAAGGTAACAAGGTGCTATCAATTGGGTCCATATGGAGAACACTTATAATATTTATGAAAGCATTTACAGAGTCATATAGGTAATGAAGCCTGTTTGTGACGGTTTTTGATGTTAATATTATTTAATAGAGTACTTAATCGCTATACAGATAGTTGGATATTTCAATGTCTCGGACAACTCTTGTTCATTCTGATAACAGTATGAATGCATTATATGCTTTATCGAAAAGGGCCTGGATTTCTGAAACTTTTTTACAAAAGCTTCGGATTCGAGCAATCGAGCTAATGAAAATCTATTTTGAATAGCGAACATTTTTATTTGTCAGAAAGTTTCAGAAATGGAGGCCCTATTTATCAAAGATTTTGATGTGTTCATATTCTTATAAGGATGTCCAAGAGTTGTGCATTTTTGATTCAAGTAGTACTCATTCAGTCACGACATTTCATTTTCACTGATAAACTTTGACATTTTGAACTGGATGGTATGGAATTCTGGAAACTCATCTTCCAGGGACTTGATTGTTCATAAAGGAGTTTTTTGAAAATGACGCATATGAAGTCAGAGATCGGATATTAAAAGTTATGAGCATGAATTTTATAGTGGGAAAGTACTCGGAAGTATTCAGTGACCTTAAAAAAACTTCAATGAGCTTGTAAAGTCTATTGCATGCTAATATTGCAGTTATAATATATTAGAGTACTATGTAATAATTGGTGGCTGGCGTTTACCCCCCCCCCCCCCCCGCCATCCCAAAAAACACCTTCCCCTGGGAGCAATAAGAGGCCGGGACTATACATTGAAAGCATGGGTTACGACGCAGATTATTCCCAAAATTACTACAAAGAGTAACACGTCGGGTAGCCAAGGTAGGGAGGTGGAGGAGGAGAATGTAAGTTACGTATCCTCAGCGTAGATAATTCTCCGGGTTCTATTTTGGATAATTTCTAGCCCATCGGACTGATCAACCGTACAGCCAAAATGTTACACCGGGCAAGCATACTTAAGCAGTGGACGGATAAAAAATATGCTATAGGCGGAGGATTTGTGCTTCTGGGCATGAAAATTTAGTAAATAGCTTAAGGAGAGACAGAGATGCACTAGCCTGTTTAACATTAGAGCAAATGTAGACCTCCCATTTCAAATCGCTAGTCAGTGTGGCCCCTAAGAGTTTAGTTTTTGTTGTGATTAGTTTATTAGGTATTGGGATTGTAAACGATGGCTTTGATTTAAGAAAACTAAGGGTCATAATATGAGATTTATGGGAATTCACTTTCATTTTTGACTGGACTGCTTTACTTGCAACGTCTTCGAAAATTTTCATTCCACTGCTCTTATTATTTCTTCTGCACTTTTCGAGAAATTACATGTCATCCACAAACTTCCATCGATCGGCTGATTCATTAACATGATTGTTCATCATTACCAAAAGTAGTAAAGGACCTAAAAGTGTACCCTGCGGAACTCCGAAAGAAATTGGAAGTGACTCAGAATAGATATTTTTGTGATGACTCCCATTTGACAGAAAAGATGCAATAACATTGACTAGAAAAGGAGGTAAATTAAACATAGTTCAGTAATGTTTCAACTAAAACACTATGATTAACCAGAACAAAGGTCTTTTGAAGGTCAACTAACAGGAGATTGAGCCAGGTATCCCGATCGTCTAGTAGTTTGTATACAGTATCGAGGAGACTTACCACGTAATGTGTCATTGATAAACCTTTCATGTATCCGAATTGTCGTTCATCAAAAAGTTCAAGGATCGTCTTGCGAAGCTCTCTTACAGTTCAGAGAATATTGGTGTTAAGGCAGTTGGTCAGACTCCATAAAAGTCCAAACTAACACCTTTCATCTGTACCTGTGTAATGCATCTTTTATTTCCATCACTTAGGGAATGAACCACTTCTATATATTGTATTAAAAATATTTGATGAACGTTTTGATAATTTATCAAGAAATGCTTTTACTAAATTAATTGGAATATCAAAGGGTATATTGAAGTTCTCTTTAGTTTACGTATTTTCCCCTCAACATCAACAGGTTGTACTATAGGGATATCCTGATCTGGTGCTGGGGGTCAGAGAATATTACATGAGAGAGGAGGGAGCGTTTGTACAATAGCGGCAAGGTGTTTATTTAGTGAATTAGCTGTAGTTTCAGGGGGAACATCAAGATTAAAGACACAATTTTTTGTTTTATGACTGTTTTACCACTGATTTTCTTGACTGTATTATACTACTGCTTCAGTCGTGCTTTAAAGAATTCACTTACTCTATTATGGTAATACTGGAATGAAGCTATCCGAATCTCTTTTCTTTATTAAATAAAAAAACAAGTTTTTTTTTTTACTGAAAGTAAGGAGCGACATTAAAACTTAAAACGAACAGAAATTACTTCGTATATGAAAGGAGCACTAGCAGTAGTCATGATAGCAGTAATAATAGTAGCAGTAGCAGTAGTGGGAGTTATAGAATTAGTACTGGTAGCAGGTAAATGTTGCATTTCGGTTGTTTCAAAATCCCTTACAGCAAGCCATGTTAGCCTCAACTTCATGCTTCAAGCCATTCCTAGCAAATTTCTGATACGCCCATTTGACAATCTGCATAGACTGAGTGTGTGCTGATTCATTTCAACTTCCCAGTCAATGTTCCCTGAAATTTTCACCGTCATACCATTAACCTTAGTTGTGGTAGGAGTATTGCTGGTTGTAGTAGTAGCAGCAATTAGTAGTGGTACTAATAGTAGAAGGTGTAGTAAAGTAGCAGTAGTAGTAGGCCTATATTGCCCTTTTGTCAGTTGAGAATTCCCATCATCAGACCCTGAAAATTTCAACTTAATACTGTAAGTCGTTGTTGTAATATTGACGATATGCTTTTTTGATAACCTTTGTACCCAAAGTATGGTATAATATAGTTTTACTTCTCCTTCAAAATTCCCTAAAATTTACACCCAGATTAATTTACCTTTAGGATTACGTGTAATAGAATTAGTAGTTGGAGTGGCATTGGTAGTAGTATTAGTGGAAATGTCAACATATTGCCTTTAGGTCAAATGATGATCCCCCTAAACACTCCCAGAAAGTTCTTTTAGCTTTTTTTCTGAAAAACACCCTTTTGACAACCTGCATGCAATTAGTGTGTTTTGATTTAATTCAACTTTCTCCTCAACATTATTTCCGATATTCACCTTCATACCCTTAGCCTTAGTAGTACAAGTATCATATTAGTTGTATTAGTTGTTTTAGTAGTATTAGTAGTCGTGTTTGATTAGTAGCAGTAGTAACAGTGGTAGAAGAAGCAGTGGTGAAATGCACGTATTGCCTTTTGGTCAGTTGAACATCCTTTGACAATCTATATGTAATATAGATTCGGTTAATCTTCCCCTCAATATTTCCTCAAGTTTTTATCTTAATTTCCTTAGCCCTAGTAGTACTCGCTACAGAAGCAGTGGTTGCTGTAATAGTAATAGTTGTTTTAGTAGTAGTAGTAGTAGTTGTAGTATTGGTGATATTAGCGTTTAAATACTGTTTTTATGGTCAACCGACTAACCCCCTCATTGTTCCTTGAAAATCCATACTTGATGCCTTCTGTCATTCCTGAATTACTTTATTTAACAACCTGTATGCACATAACTTGTTTTGTTTTGGTTCAGCACTCCACTCAACATTCTCTGAAAACTTTACCTGAATGCCCTTGACCTTTTTGAACATCCAAGTTCAAACATTCCCCCCTTTCCTTATACAAAATACTATTTATAAACAATGAGTGAATTAACGGACGGAATAACTTAAGGGCTGAGTAACTCACAGGCAGGCTTTGGGGGCTGACATCCCCCAAGACATGGTTGTTGGACTTTTCAACTATGTTAAACGAAATACCTGTTTCAACATTTTATTGGATGTGTTTTGGAGAATAGAAAGCATTTGCAGCGGGGGGGGGGGAGGGTTGTGGCAAATTGCCCTACAATCACTTTTGACTCATAAAAGGGGCAATAGAAGCTCCAGTTTCCAATCAAATGAGTTCCTTTCTGAACTTCCACGACAACTGCTTCTATGCCAAGTGCCTTGGTGAAAAAAAACGAATAAATAAATAAATTATTCTTTGTGCGCGCTTTGCTCTTTACTTTGTTTTCCTTTTATTTAGTTCAACATTCCCACAACAAGCCCTAAAAGTTACCGTTAGTCTTAATTGTAAGATTAGTCATAGTAGCGATAGTAGGAGTACTTGTAGTAGTATTAGCAGTGTTAGTAGTTGTAACAACAGTAGAAGCACTAATGGTAGCTGTGGGAGTAGTATGTACCTTTTCCCTTTTGTCAGTTGAACATCCTCCTCATCAAGCCCTGGGACTTTCAAGATCATAGAATAAGCTGTTGTTATTATCTTGCTGACATGCTCTTTAGATTACCTGTAACTTATTTACTTAAACAATTCCTGGGGCATTGCTAATATGTGCTTTTGACAACCTGCATAGACATTTTGGTTTTAATTTAGTTCAATTTCACCCTCACCATTTTCTTTTGTGCCTTAATACTCTTAGCCTTAATAGTAGGTGCAGTAGAAGCAGAAGCTAGAGTAGTATTGGTAGTTTTGGTAGCAATATTAGTAGTAGCATGTACATATTGCGTTTTTGGTAGACAGATCTTCCCCCTAAGCCATTCCTGAGATTCGCCCTTTTGATAACCAGATGCACGTGGTGTGCTTTGATTTAGTTCAACTTCCCCTCAATATCCTCTTTAATGTTTCCCTTTATACCCCTAGCCTAGTAGTACTACTATCATTGTAGTAGCAGGAGTAGGGGTATTTTTGTTTTATTGGTAGTAGCAGAAACAGTAGTTGCATTTGTATTAGTTGCAGTAGTAGCCTGCACATATTGCCTTTTGGTCAGTTGAACATCCCCCTCGTGATGCACTGGAAGATTTAGCTTGACACAGTATTTTGTTCCTAAGATATTGGTAATGCACCCTTTTGAAAAATCTGTATGTACATAGTATGGTTTGATTTAACTGAAATTTCCACTTAATTTTACCTTAAATTATCCCCTCCATATCCACAGCCTTAGTAATAGTTGCTACAAAAGTATTAGTTGCAGCATCAGTAGTAAGTGGTACTTAAACATAACTTAAAGCCCTGAGGGCTGCGGGAGTGTTGACATTCCCAGACACACAGTATCTGGACCTTTCAACTATGCTGAATAAAACTGTTATGACAAAATTTTGCCTGGATGCATTTGTGTAATTAATGGATGTGGAAGGGGGTTGGTTTCCCTCCAGTCACTTCTGGCACTAAAAAAGGGAACTAGAACTTTCAACTTTTTGTTGAGTGAGATCCTTTCGAAGTTTCTAGGCAACTCCTGTACAAAGTGTCTTGGTGAAAAAAAAATTAATACATTCTGCTTGGAAATGCTATTGCGCTGCTTATGCTTACACTTGGTATTTCATGACATGAACAAAACCTGGTAAAGAGCTACAAATAATTTTCAACTAAAAATGTTTAAGGTAATTTTTTCAACCACTTCAAATTAAGCATTTGAAATTTTAATTCTCACAGCTTAGTTTGGCTGAAAAATTCCCCCTAAGATTGCTCCAAAGGAACTTAACCTCCCTAGAGAAACTACAGCTCGAGAGAAAAAGTTTTTTTTTACCCCTTCTGTCCCCAGGGAAGGTCATTCAAGACAGTCTAAATGTCAAATGAGTGTCCTACTTCGGCTTTATACATTTTTTTTACGTGCCGTACATATAACACAAAGTATTTTAAAAGAAGGATCTGTTGCAGGTGTCGGACAATCAGAATACGAGGTGGCTGACATGGTGGATCTCTTCGTCCTTTTGATTCCACCGGCAGGCGGTGACGAGCTTCAGGTAAGTCTGATGTGAAACCCTGTTAAATTTGATTTTGGAAAACGCAAAAGGGAAAGCTTATTAAAACTAATGAAGTTCCATACTTCCATTTATCCTAGTATCGTTTAAAATATATTACTTTCTGGGAGGCCTACATAGTGGTAACTGGTAAGACAGTAAATTAAGCTGTGCATCCAGAGGATGCAACTAAAACGAAATGAAAATATTGAAAACGAATATAGTAGTAGCTAATTTATTAAGTTTTATGATAATAAATCTACGAATATTTTGGCGTCATATCTGGAAACCTTTATAGACGTGAAAAAGGAGAGGGAAAAAAAAGCTAGCTTAAACAAACACACATAAAAAGAAATGAAGAAATATAAAAAAGACTGCATAAACATTATCAAAAGATCAAAAAGGAAAAAACTTCAGCTTAATTTAAACGATATATTGAAAACGAATAATCAAAGTAAAAAAGGAGAGGGAGAAAAAAACTAGCTTAAGCAAACATACATCAAAAGAAATGAGAAAAAAATAAAAAAATCTGGACAAATATTATGAAAAGATCAAAAATGAAACAACTTCAGCTTAATTTTTAAATTAAGTATTTTAATTATTTATGTAAAACGATATTTTTTAAATTACAAAATGAAATAAAAACTTTTAGTCCAAATTGTGTCAATTTTTAAAATTACAACTACTTATTTAATGGAAAAAAATATTTTTCAGTTTAAATATTAAAAGACAATGGATAAAGAGGTCACTTGCAATTATCAACTGGGTATATTTGCTGGATTATAGGATACTTTTTGGAAAGGACCGATTGAACAGCAGCTTAAAGATTTGGAGATAGGTTTGCTTTATATTCAGATAAGTTTATATTGGTTTTAAGCTTTAAAGTCGCTCTTTACTTTGATCTCTGCTGGGTTATGGCTATTACTGCCATAACCATTACTAAACTGGTACGAGCTACGTTCAGCCGGGCCGCGCACATAGCACGAATCAAGCACGGGGACTTTGGATAACCAAATTTTTACAGTCAATGGAATATATCTGTATCTAAATCTACCTCATCGATGTTAAATCTATCTAGAAATACTGTTTCTCCCAGAAGAATTGATATTTCAGCTAGTGTACCACTAACAAAAAAATAAATAAATAAACAAAAAAATGAAATGGAGACTAATAAAGTCCAGGACCCAGACCGATAAATCCTCAGCAAAACTGCAAAAGAAGAACTACTGATTAAAGATTTTGCTACAAAACATATAAAAATTTTGTAGAAAATTCTTGTAATTGAATGGAATTGAATCTTACCTCCCATCTGCTTTAAAATCATTACGAATTTCAATTTAAGTAAAGTAGGTATAGGCAGTGTCGGATCCAAGATTTGGGTAGGGTGGGTGTGGCAAGAATTTGTATAATATTTATTTTATTTTTCTTCCTGGCAGATTTGTATAAATACAAGTGAAAACTGCGCAAAGTAAGATTCGCCTCTTTTAAGGATGGGGGAGTGTCGCCCTAAGCATTTTCTTGGATTTGCCATTGTTTTGTATAACTACATAACCTACTATGAGTAACTGTATTTTGTCTCTAGTTCGGTTTTAACCCAATTCTGTAGTTTTTTTTTCACTAGATGCCAATGAGTATTCAATCCTAATTACGACCTCATTTGTTATTATAAATAGTTTCACCTCAGTCTGGTCAGGTTAAAAAATCTTTCACAAACATCTCGCCGATTTGAAAACACTTTTTCAAATCGTACATGCATAAGACTTTTGACAAAAATATGTTGTCAAAGGCAAATGTAATTTGTTTTCAACCTAGAATTTCCTTTAAACTTCCATGAAGTCTATTTTTCATATTGGAACACCTGGATACGTTTTGACAAGTTAATGCAAATCAATAAAAGTGGATAAGTTATTGATATTGATATACTAAATTTAGTATATATTGATATACTAATGGGATAAGCATTAATTGCTGTCATGTATACCATAGACAGGATCAGAGGCATAGGAGTGGCTTTACGCGGCTGCAGGCGCTGAGTCATAAAGCATGGTCAGAGAAACGGGAGACAGGAATTGAGGCGCAATTGGAGACGCAAAGTCTTGCACACCAATGAACAGACGCTTTGTTACCCTTTCCAAGGGTGAACCCAGGGACGGATAACGGGGATACATCTCTCCAGAAATTTGGGAATTTGTCCTGTAAATTTCTTAAAAGCTAGACAAATTCACTATGGGTTTTATTCCCATTGATGCGGAGTAATATATGCACTACAAGTAGGTACTGTGTAGCGATCTCTATACGGGTATTTTTGTTTTGTGAAAGTACAGTTTGGAAAAATGCCAGGCTACTGCCAAGTAAGCCATGTGTTGTTATAATCTTGGGCTTATAAGATCGTTGAATTTAATTTAAATCACGCGTGTGCTTTTTCAGTGTTTATATAGAAGTCTACGCCTCTGTTTGTCAATTAGTCGTCCATCATTTCAAAACGGTAATAAAAAATTATAGACTTTTTCAAATAGAAACAATTGTTTTATAGCAGACCTTGGTTGATTGATACAAACCCTGGTTGGAATGGGAAGCAATTAAAATACTTAAGGGGGCAAGATTATGATGGAGCTTCATCTATAAGTGGCCAATTTCAAGGTTTTGCTTCTATAATCTGTTAATTTTTTCCCCAGGCAGTCTATGTTCACTGTGCAAGTCACTTCTTAAACGTAGCCCTGAGTCATTTTTGCAATTACCTGTTATAAGAAATTGTCTTGAAACTTTGAAAGAAGTAATTAATTTCTTTAGAATTTCACCTAAACGCTCTGCAATTTTCAAACAAATTGTTCAAGCAAGTAATCTTATCACAGGGACAAAAAGAATACGATTGCGCAAATTTTTGAGACTAGCTGGATGGATCACTGAAAAGCAATCATTTTGTTAAAGAGATTTTTATTATTATCGATAAGGCTATGAAGGAAACTTAAGAACATTCTGATTCAGATTCTGAATCTTCAAGCAAAGCTTTTTCTTTGCTATCTGCTATTGACAGATGCAGTTTTGTTGCAGCTATGGTTACTGTCAGTAAAGTTTTTGGTCTGTCACACAATTTGTCGAAATCTTTGCAATTAAAAACTATTGATTTTGTATAATTTCTCAAACATTCTGACGATCTTAGGAGCGAAGTTAGAGACATGAGAGAGAGGAGTGAAGCTATGTTTTATCCACTTTTTACTGAAGAGACTGAACCGTGTCAAGACTATAAAATCAGAATGAGAGTGCCAATATGAGCTCCAAAACAAACGCATAGGAACAATCATGGAACAGCGTTAGATGATCCTGAAGCGTATTGCCGACTTTCTGTGTTATCCCATTTATGGACTACTCTCTGTAGTACATGCAAGATTCCGCATGATTCCTCTGAGACAAAGAAGAGTCCTCGCAAGATTTTTCTGATAAGGAATCAGATTCCTTAGTTACAGAAAGTTTCTGGAGTCACTGCAATACCTATTTCCTCAGTACAGTATTTCCCTTGACGAAGAAAAAACAAAGGATTTATCGGATATTCTGACTAGTTTTTTGGGTATCTTGATGTAGATAGTTGTAGGAGAAGCTTCTAAGCTGAATCACCTCTGTGGAGAAGAATGTGGATACAATCGGGAAACTTGGCACCAAATATTTAATATTGTGCTTAAAAGAATGTGATGATTTTCCTCACTCTACATCAATTTTTGAAGATTGGTGCAACAATTCCCATCACTACGGCTATGTGCGAGCGTTCTTTTACTACCCTGAGAAGAGTGAAACCTTATACCAGGAGTGCCTCAGGTCAGGAATGGCTTAATGGATTTGCCTTATTATCCATACACAGGGATGTTCCAGTCAATGCAGAAGACGTTTTGGAGAAACTAACCCACAACAGATGGCTTGATTTTATTTTATTATTGCATATTTACAAGTGTTGTTTCAATAAACAATGTAGCTTATATTCTAAAAACCTTATTTTTCCGTTTGAACCAGTAATTTCATCCCTAAAATATCTACCCCCTCCAAAATTTATTTCTGAGTTCGCTCCACCCTTCGGACAAACTATATGGATAATATGATGCTGTCTTCATGATTATTCTTAATTGGATGTTTCATTGGAACTGGGACTGGGTAATGTAACTGGAAATCAATACGTAATTGGAAGCAACTTGTTAGAACATTAATGATTGTTTAGCTTATTAGTAACCTCGTTTATTTGATAGGAAAGGTAAGAGTTAGCGTATCATTAAAATGCCTGTTACTTGAGAAGTTTTCTCCCCAGACTCTTGTACAGGAATTTATTGTAAGGATGAGGCTTTGAAAAGGTGCAAACAACAAGATATAAGAAATATAAGAAAATTTTTATATACCAAAATTCCATGATTAGGGTAAAATACTTTGGTTCCATTGCAGCTGAACTTCTGTGTAGCTGAACCCCAAGCAACTGAACCATTTTAATTGAACCACCGTGCAACTGAACCACCGTGCAACCGAACCATCATGCAACTGAACCACTGTGCAACTGAACCATTGTGCAACTGAACCTCCGTGTAACTAAACCCTCGTGCAATCAACCACTATACTCAGTTTTTCAGTATTTTACAAATATTAAGCAATATCATTGGGTAAAACACAAGTTGGAATCTTTACATGTCCAACATTGTTGGACTTGTTGATTTTTTTTTAAGTCATGGTATAAATGACTGCCAATATGATTTATAAGAAAAACTCTTGTTTTGTTGTCACAAAAACAAAGAAAATCGGACATCACAAACACTTAAAGCCATATTTATTTCTCCTTTTTTATGTCTGTTAATGGGGTTCCCTTCACCCTGTCATTATCTAAAGGTCAAAGAATCTCATTCCCCTCCCCTGTGGAAAATAAATCCTCACTCCCGAGGAAAACCCTCCGCTGGAAAATACCTCCTTTCGGAAAATAGGGTCTTCCATATTTGACATTTTTTAGTTTTGCTATTTTTTAGTTTAGTTGAGAAGTGCTAAGGGATGTGAAAAAGAAGAATTTATTTGTAAGCCTTGTCCCCTCCCCGTGAAAAATTTTTCCTCCCATGGAAAATCCCCCAGAAAATCCCCACCACCTCTGATGCTCTCTGATTGTTATGTAGTTAGGGAGATACCTCAGAGGGTGCATTTTAATGGCAAAGTATCTCAGATCTCATTCTCGTCTCTGCTCTCATAGAATTAGTTCAATAAAACTTCAATATTCCCCGATTTTTCGCCTTAATACACTTTGCTTTAGTAGCAGTAACATTAGCAGCAGCAGCGGTAGAAAGAATTGTGAAAAAATTCATTTTTTTATTTTAGTTTTCAGTTCAGTATCGCTAAAGTTATTAGTAGACTAGTAGTTATTGTGATTTAACTAGTAATAGTACTAGCAGGAGCGTACTCAGGGCCGGATTTAAAGCTTATGACGCTTCTAGAATCAAGCATTTTTGCTGCTCCGTTTCTGTAAGATTTTCTGGGGTGCTCCCAAAAATTCGGGGATAGTGGAAGCAATGGACAGAACATCACTAATTAGCTCATAGTAATGAAACCGGGGTGATACCAAACTCTCAGCGGCTATTCTTGGGAGGCATCTGATAGTTTATAAGTGACCATGGATTTCCTGTGGTGTTTTAAAGCCATTTTTCTGTGAATAGGCAGCGTGGCGGCAGATTGCACCTGGCACTTTGACGATAAATCACATCAGCTCAATTTTTGTCAAAAAAATCACTCAGTGATAATTTATTGCATCGCCTAGCATTATGCGCCCCTAGGTCCAGGCCTAGGGGACCTTGTGGTAAATCCAGGCCTGAGCGTGCAGATATTTCCTTTTGGTCAATTGATCTTCTCTTTTAAGGATTCTCTGAAACTTCAAACTTAATACCCAAATCTCTTATATTAATCATGTAATATATTTTTGAAATTAACATTATATAAAGATTTTGGCTTCCCTATTGCTTTATCAATGCCAAACTGCCGAGGGTTCGATTCTGATGATGATTAGCATATTAAATTTTGAGTATACATTTCATATTTATCAACAGGTTCAGTTAATTATAATTTTGCTTTTATTTATATATATATTCTCTCTGTGTTTGCTTAAATTCTGCGACTCTTGGATCCTACAAGGATTTCCAATCTGTATGATAAAAGTGTCTGAAGCAAGGCCTTGGGCCCGTGATTGTTGCAACTTCCCCTCCCCCAATTTGCATATAAGGATATGTACTTCCATTGATTTGCTAGCTTTTTTACTATTCAACTTGTCTTGCTGATTAATTCAATCCTGTTTTAGAATCTTCAGTTCATTCTTCTTCTTTTGATATATTTTTGGTGGGATCAAAACTGAACTTTCTCAAAGTACCTTACCTATTACTTTTCATCATTGCTCGTATTGCTTGCTTGCTTGCTTTTTTAGTAATAATCTATACCTTACTTTAGTTGTGTGATTGTCTGTGTCATGTATCGTCCTCTTCTTGTAAAGTTTGCTAAGATAAAGAATTTTAAAATGCATCAGTTTGGACATGTGTTTTCATTTTAAATTCAAAAATGTAGTCACAATTTTCCTAGCACCTGAACATTTGTGTGTAGTAATTTTTGAAAGGTTTCTTTTTGAATTTCATCTAAATGGATTTTAAAAACGTATCAGTTGTGGGATCAATACGCTAAATGGCACTGACGATTTGCTTCTGAACAGACACTTGTTCCGTCTCTTCAGTTTTCTGTACTCTTTTTCTACCACTCAAAAATTAAATTATGTTTTCAGAATATTTCTTTATCATTTTCAAGCGTTTCTGAAAAGCTCACTATCTTCTCGCCCTTCGTCTTTTTTGAAAGTAAAGGTCAAACATGCTCACCTTTCTCAGTAACTTATACTATATCTAACCAATGAACGGATTGCCTAATTTACGACTATTACTGTGAAGGCTGGGGGTGGACATTTCTAAAGATATAATTACTGGACCTTTCAACCATGCTGAAAAAACAAGTTTCTTAAAAATTTGTAGTACATGAATTGTATTATTGTATTGTATGCGCTTGCAATACAATGCAAAGAAATGTATTGCATGGGCGGGGGCTGGTTACCCTCCAATCACTTTTGACTTTTAAAAAGGGCATAAAAACTTTAAATTTCCAATGAAAGAATAAAACGTGATTAATAAACGTGATTGACAAAAAAAAACACAGTCCTTGGGGCAAGGGCTGTAGGCTGTTGCAAGTTACCAACTGTTAAAATTTAAGGTTTTTATTGAAGGGATGGTCTTAAAAACTTTGGAGGAGGCTCATTTGATTGTAAATCGGAAGTTGAAGTTCAATTTTGAAGAATTAACGGTAATAAGAGGACAATCAGTCTCTCCCTGTTAACCGCCATTTTTTCCCCAAATGCATCCGATCAAAGTAAAAAAAAAATTTTTTTTGTTCAGAATAGTTTTAAAGGTCAAAGAATCAAGCCTCTATGGTTAACAGCTCCACCAACAGCTCCAGGGGCAAGGGCTGAAATTCAAGCCAGTTGCTCATTGTTATCTCATAAGGTTCTTATGGAAAAGATTTTTGTATGAACTCAGGTGGGGGCTCATTTGATTGAAAATCAAAAGTTTCAGTGCACTTTTTAAGAGTCAAAAGTGATCGGAAGACTTCCACCCCCACCTTCTTTTTATCCAAATACATCCAATCTAAATTTTGAGATAGCCATTTTATTTAATACAGTTCAGAGGTTAAAATAACTATGCCTCCAGGGTTCACAATCCTCAGCCACTGGTGCAAGGGCTCTAAGTTATGCAAGTTTTCTATTGTTAACCTACAAGCTTTTTTTCCAAGAAAAAAGGGCACGTTTGATCCTAGAAATAAAAAAAATCATGGAGTATTAAGGTCGAACTTTAAAGATATGTCAAGAATAATGCCAAACACAATAAAAAATATTTTTTTTTATATTGGTTGTGAAAGAGAAATACCAGCAGTATCTAGAATGGCTGATGGTATCAGCCGTCACATCGTTCGGAAAATGTTTAGGAGCATCTTCAACTAAATCAAGAGGTACTATGTGCATCCAGTTTTACAAGAAGACCTGTCTGCAATGTATCGACAACAGCTGAAGATATACGTCTGAGGGTATGAAGTTTAAACTTTCAGGGCATGCTCAAAGAATGTTAAAAAAAAGGCTGGAGTGTAACCAGTCCCCCTCCCATGGCCTTCTTAGCCGCAATCTTCTCAAACACATATAAAATTCTTTATCTAGATTCACAAAGTTCAAATATTTTCGACTCAGATGTTTATTATTCATCTTTCAGAAAGGTCTGATTAATCTGAAAAAGAGTAATAAATCTGCTTTAATGGTTTGTGACATCTGATCTTCTTCTTTATTTGCGAAAATAAAACTAGCTTTTTTATTAATGATCTTTACAGGCTTTTATATCATGACTTTAAAAAACAAACAATTCCAACAAGGTTGGACGTGTAAAGATTCTAACTTGTGTTTTACCCAACGATGTTCCCTCATATTTTTTGAATAGCCAACTAAAAAACTGAGTTCAGTGGTTCAGTTGCACGAAGATTCAGTTACACGGTGGTTCAGTTTCACGGTGGTTCAGTTGCACATTGGTTCAGTTGTATTGGAGCTCAGTTACATGGGGATTCAGTTAAATAGGGTTGAGTTGCACGGTTGTTCAGTTTCACGACAGTTCAGTTGCACGGTGGTTCAGTTGCACAGGGGTTCAGATATACGGGGGCTCAATTATACGGGTGTTCGGTTATATGGGGGTTCAGTTGCACGATGGTTCTGTTACAGGGGTTAGGTTGCTTGGGGTTCAGTTGCACGATGGTTCAGTTACAGGGGCTCAGTTGCTTGGGGTTCAGTTACACGGTGGCTCAGTTATATGAACACCTATAATGAAGTTTCGTTCTGCCCGGAAGAATTGAAGATGTAAAATTTAGAATAACCAAGCATAAAAGATGGATTTTAGGATAAACACTCTTGGTTTCTTTTGGCAGTTAAAAAGAGTTTGGAAGACTAGCCGAATAGGTCTTAGAACTGAGATGAAGATACTAGAAGATATTATAATGATAGGTGTCAAGTATATTCTTGAAACGTGGGGGTTTGAAAACCTTAGGAAGGTATGCCGAGTGTTTTCTAGAAGAATTGTCTAATGATAATGTTGGGTAATCATTTCAGCAACTGTATAGAATACAATAAGCTTTATAAAAGAAAGATTCAATCCCACTGTTTAGGATTGAAAGAAATTTAAGAGGGTCGAACCTCCTGCTATAGATGAAAGATGATAGTTCGTTAAAATCTAGTTGTGGGGCCAAGCAAAAAACTAGACTTCCTTGAATGGAGTTGGAACAAGATGTTAACGACGACATCCGAAGCAAGTCGAAAGTTTAACGGAGGGAGTAAAGACTGATGTTTCGAACAGGACCTTGTGCAGCTGTGTTAGCCTTGGGTAGTTTTTGCTGTGGTGATTATTTTTTATTTTAGTAGTAATACTAAATAAATCTCATTAACTAAATATTAATTCTAAAGTTCTAATTCTAATCTATAATTAGAATAATTAGGCTTGATAATTCTAGTCTATTTATCCACCAAAATATTTTGCTGGTTCTGGAAAGCCATAAAATTATTACATCTTTCAATAGCAAATGTGAACCAAACCCAAATTGACTTTGTTTTCGGTTATTGCTCCCGAAGCCCTATGCCAACTAGAAAAATTATCATAGAAAATGGTTGTGGCGGTTTCACGTAGCTACAATCGATAATAATGGAATTTAACTGCTGAAATACTATCTTAAAGAGAATTTTTGCGTGTTTTGCGCTTTAGATGCGAATCTAGGATCAAACTATTTTGGAAGGTATTTCGGAAAAACTGGGTGCCCCAATAATTACACTACTTTTCTAAATTACATTATAATCTTCAATTGCTGTGTCAGGACTATGCTGGGTTTTAATTTTTTTTTACTAATTTTAAAACTTCACAGGGTATAAGCGGTGAAAAACGCCTTGGTCGCTGTTCATCTATCCATTTCAGTAGAGTGAAGTACATAATCACTTGAGATAAGTACCTTCCACTTATCATGAAAAATCAATCAATCACTTTATTAGCACTAAATCACTATTACAAACAGTGATTACTGTGATTCTGTGGAAATGATCTAACTATAGCAGGGTTGTAGTTCATCCAGCAGGCGCGTCCACAGTCATTTAAAGGAGTGCGAAGTAAAAATAACAGATTAGCTATATGAAAATGTAGTAATCGATTTTTTTGGCACTGAGTTCAACATAGCAGAGGGTATTTCCCATCATGAAGGTTTAGACAAGCTGTATTACTATTAATCTTTGTTGTTCATTAAGGTAATCAACAGTAACCGATTGAGGTACGGTGTGCTTACCAAATTACAAGACGAAAACACTCTTGTAATTAAAGTGCAAAAGCCAAACGCGCTATATGGTTCAATTGTCACAAACCATCCAAACAAGGACATTATAAATTCTAATTGTAGCCATTATTAACAATATCTTGCCTCTACTCTGCGCCTCGGTTCTTTCAAACTATGATTCGTTTTTTCACTCTGCTTTCTCTAACTCGTTTTGGAAATATGAAAGTGAAATTTCGCGTTGAACTTGAAGGCAGCTGGGCAGAGAGCGTTTCTAATTCTAAGTGTGTGGGGGGTATAACGTGCTGTCCGTACAACTAGTTCTTGAAGGTGCTTGTAATTAATTGATTCGTTACAGTGTCTTCACAATTTTTAGGAGGAAGACTGCCTTTAGCAACACCCTTTTTAGTTCAAGTGCAATAGCAAAACACTGCTGTTGAAAATTGTTAAACCTACTTACAAATACATTGTGAATTCTAGCTGAAAAGGTTATTACCAATATCACTGCCTTTGAGCTGTGGTTCTTTTCTTTTAAATTGTCATTTGTCTTTACTCTGATTTTGTTAAAAAAAAAAAAAAAAAATTGAAAATGGGAAGACGAAAACGAGTGTTGAGCTTGAAGTTGTCCGAGCTCATGGTTATTTCTCACGATGAGACGAATATTGTGCCGTTCGTGCATGGAGCTTAGTAGAGTAGCCTACTTGGCATTTATCGTTTGAGTGTGGCGTTTTTGCAAAAAAAAATCTTTTTCTGTTTAAGTGTGAAAGCAAAAAAAAAGTTTTTATGTTAATTATTGTTCAACCTTCAGAACAAAGATAATTCAATTGAAAATTACTATTACTATTTACAGTGTCTTTGCCTCCAAGTTGTGTTCACTCTCTTTAAAACTATAATCCTTTCTGTGCTGTAGTGTCCTTATTGCATTTTGAAAATCAATAAATGAAAATAAAAGTTGAACTTAGAAGTTTGTTGAAAACAGTCTTTGTCTTAAAAAGCATTACATTTATCCAAATCTTTGAAAAATGAACAATAAAAGAAACTTGCTAAAATTTAGATTCTTTTTTTAGATTTAATGTGAAGCACTCCTTTGCAAGTATAAGAATTACTGGAAATGGCACTAAATTAAATGGTAAAAAATGGTAATATAAGTAAATGGAAATGGTACAAGCTCTGCATGTGGCAACACTGATACTGCGTCTTCTCTACACTGTAAAATTCGTGCAGAGGAGACAGTACTTAGTGCTTATCCCTTTGGTATATCAAGTATAAATTTCTTATACTTGCAAAGGAGTATCTTGACATTTAATCTAAAAAAGAAGATTTCTTTTATTGCAATTTCAAAATTTTTTAATTGCTCTTTTTCATAAATTTGGAAAAAGATAGTACTTTTTAAGATAAAAAAACAAAAAAAACTGTCCGTTCATTTGTATGCAAGACTTTTTGTCCACAATTGCGCCTCAATTCCTGCCTACCGTTTCTCTGACCATACTTTATGACCCAGCGCCTGCAGCCGCGTACAGCCACTCCCAGGCCTCCAATCCTGTCGCTAATACACACGACAAAACTTAATGCTTATCCCTTTAGTACATCAAACTTTTGTGTACTTTTATTGATTTGTATTAACTTGTCAGAACGTCTTTGGTTTTCCCAATATGAAAAATAGAGTTCATGAACGTTTAAAGGAAATTCAAGTTTGAAATCAAATTAGATTTCCCTTCGACAACATATTTTTGTTCAAATTCCTATGCATGCACGATTTGAAATAGTGTTTTCAAATCTTCGATATGTTTGTGAAAGATTGTTTCACCTGACCAGATTAAGGCGAATCTAGTAATAACAATAACACTCTTAATAGATTCAGGTCGTAATTGGGATTAAATGTTCATTGGAATCCAGTTCCATAAAAGTCTTTTACAGACCTTTGTAAGACTATTTACTTTTAACTGTTCTCTATTTCAACCAGATTAAATTTGTGTTATATCTTCTTCTAGGCTTTATGGTGTGTTCATGGAGTGATAGCGTTGTTAAGCTCGCTTGAGTGATTTTTACTACTTTCTTTTCTCCAGCCTGAAGGATGAATTAAAAGCTTAAAAACTATCCCATTTGATATCCTACTCTAATAAACAAGTCAGTGCTCAAGGGCTGAAAACAAAAGGAAATCCTTAAAAAGTAATGTTCGAACGCTTTATCACACCACAGCAAGAATAGTCCATTGCTATAGAATAGAGGGGAAGCTTCTTAGCTTATATTACATAAAAAAAACTAGTTTTTTTTTAACTGAAAGTAAGGAGCGACATTATAACTTAAAACGAACAGAAATTACTCCGTATATGAAACGGGTTGTCCCCTCCGCAATCGCTCGCTCTTTACGCTAAAGCTTTTAATTGTTTTAAAAAGCAGAACTGTGGCAAAGAGTCAAACTTTAGCGTAAAGAGCGAGGGATTGCGGAGGGGACAAGTTTTGCTATAGGGTTTTCTGATACGCCGAATGCGATGGTGTGATTTTCGTTAAGATTCTGCGACCTTTAGGGGGCGTTTTCCCCTATTTTCTAAAATAAGGCAAATTTTTTCAGGCTCGTAACTTTTGATGACAAAGACTAAATTTGATGAAACTTATATATTTAAAATCAACATGAAAATCTGATTCTTTTGATGTATATTTTAGCATCAAAATTCCGTTTTTTAAAGTTTCGTTTACTATTGAGCCGGGTCGCTCCTTACTACAGTTCGTTACCACGAACTGTTTGATTTGCAAAATGAAAGCCTCATTGGTCTCTTGTGGCCACTGGGAATAAATAATACAAAAAAGAAAAAGTGTCAGTTCTATTCTAGAGATAATTATGTTTTGAATATAGTTGTCATGTTGATATTCAAATCTTTCCTGTGGTAATACGGTAGTGCACGCTGTTATTGCTCAATTGTTTACTTCCCCATGAACCACTAGACGGTAGTGGAATTTATTAAAATATGCTTATCTTTTAAACCTTTGCTCCATCCCAAAAACTATATATGTATATACCTTCATAGATCTAGTAGGAAAACAAATATTTAAGAAAATTCAATAGTAAGTAGCTTGACTTTGTTTCCATGTATACAAACATTAATGTTACAAAAGCTAAACAATTGTTTTAAAAAATTAAACAAAATTAGCCTGCAATCGAAGAATCGACAACAAGGCTGGATGGCAAAGTCTGAATGACCTTGGTTAAACTTTATAATAAGTATGCAATGCGCTCCCAGTTCCGTAATTTATTTTACCAGCAAATAAAAAGTCTGCCTTAGCGCACCTTTATTAGGTTCGCTGTGGATTACTTATGCAGAATACCTTGAAAAATTAGGCTTTTGGCTCGTATTTTTTTAAATACATCTACTGGGGACGTTAAGTAGATGGTCTATTTTCACTTTGGTACTGTGAGCAAAATGAACTGATAAGCTTTTTAGATCACCTTCATGCATACGACAGAAATTTACTGTTTTCTCTAGAAACTGAAAATAAGAAAATGCAGATTAGAAAATGTAAAATACCGTTTGAGATGTTTCTTTTATTTGTAGCTGTAATAAACTACATTTTATTGTATATGGAAAACCAATAACATATGCTTTCATTTTAAATCTCATCACGCCCCATAAATTAAAATAGGTGTTGTGATTTCTCTTGTCGACTGTGTTCTAAATATTTGCTCAGAATATTATATTACACCAGAAGCATATTTATGAGAAATATGCTTTTTGGAAACAGTTACCCTATTCTATTTATTGATAATAAAATTCATGGTAGGCTAAAAGGACATTCTCTTAAAATCTAAATCGCTTACCCGGTGATGCTTATAAACCTTCAAATGTAATTTACCTTCCTTATATACCGAAAATTACTACAAATCAAAAATAATTGTACATAGAGCAATATGTCTTTTATTTTTACCAGTAAATTACAAATCATGGATTTCCTTAACTCTGGTAAAAATAAGACCCCAGTTACTCGTCAAAGAATGTCGTATCAAATACCTTTAGGCTGTGGTAGTTATTATGTCGGTAGAACCATCCAAAATTTGAAAAACATTTAAAATAAAATCAGGATAGTATAATAAAGACTCCAAATTCAAGTGTGGTTCTTTTGATTCGACGCTAAGCAGTCATATTTTCGAAAACCCTAGCCATTCAATATTTGGATGTTCAAAGCAAATGGTTCGAGAGACAATAGAGATTAAACATCAGTTAAATAATAATACTGCTTGAAATAGAGACTTAGGAGAACACTCACTAAACACATTATCAACAAATTTAATTGAATATGATCTAACATAGACATCGCAAAACCAACGTTATTTCCAATGAGCCTGCATCAAAAAGCTCTATAAGGTTAGGTTGCCATAAAAGCAAGTATCATTAAAAATTTGCTCCTGATTAGTTTTCTTATTGACTGAATTTCCTTGTTTCATTTTTATCTGTCGTGGATGAACTTGCCTTTGATTTTAGTTTTCATTTTCACGCGTATTATGGTAAGTTTTATCGAAATATTCGTTCAGTTCCTTCCAAATTTCCGTCTTAAAATAATTTCTTGGTGTACTAATTTTTGTCGTTCGTGGAAAGGTAGTGTGGTCTGTGTCGTGATTTGCATCGTATTCATTGTCTTTAAACGTTTTAATTGTAATAAATAGCAAATGGAAAATTTTAGAAAAAAATAGAAACCATAACCTCTGTTTTGAAACAAAGATTTCCGGTATTACGTCCCATAAATCTAATAGGGATACGGAATTCTTACTTAGGTTGTCGAAGAGATAATATAAATTCCTATCTAAATTCAAGGTCATTTGATTTCGAAAATGTTTGATTTCATTTTCCTTAAACATAATGTAGGGAATTCGCTGAATTGAAATGAAAAAGCCATTTCATTTCATTTGAAATGAAAAATAGCCACAGAAACAATTCTCCTTTTGGTATGATAATGTAAGCTCCAGTTCTTAGAAGATCAAGATGTGTCTATTGGCATTAGAAATAAAATCCATACCTTGTCTAAAAACAAATTTACCTTCAGGATGTAAAAAAAAATCAATGTGTGATTACAAGTTTAGAAATTAAGTCTTATGTACAGTTCATTCATGGATATAGTAGACTGCATGTCTTCTTGCTTACTTTTCATTGCATTAGGTGTCTAAAATATTTTGAACATCATTTTGAGCTCTAGTTCTTAGAAGATTAATGTCTGTCTTTCCGTGTTGAAAAAAACAATTCTACCTTGTCTAGAAAATAAGTTACCTCTAGAATATCAACAAAAATTTCATACGTCATGAAAACTTAGGAAATTAATTCTAAGTGTGCGAAGTAACTTCGCATAGGAAAAATTTAATGTGATCATGCGTAATATTCATAGCACTACTCGATTATAATATAAGAGCCATCGAATAAAAAGTTTAAGAAAAGAACAAAAAAAAATCACAATTTGGCATTCGGGGTCGACTTTTCCAGAATTATTTTCGAAAATTTTAAAAGAAATATGTTTTTTTTTTAGACAGATAATTGAATGTTCTGCAGGAGTACATTACAGAATTATTCTTAAAAAGTTTACTTTCCCAGTCAGAATGGTTTTCTTTTGAATCCATGTACAACTTTAGGAAAAAACGAAAACTGCTGGAAACTTCACAAACTTCACTGGAACTTTTCTGCAACGTATCACAATTCCCGTAGACAGGACAAATTTTCTACTACCATTTTGTGGTCTCAGACCACTGATCAAGAAAAAACAAAACAGCAGCTAAAGGAACACAACTGAAACAGACAAGGATTCTGAATAAGTGTTCTCGTATATTTCTCTCTCGCTTCCCCATTTAGTTGGATATTCACTGGATTACTGGATATTCACTGGATGTTGCTCCCAAATCTAGATTAATGCGGATAATACAATTTGCTATTGCATTGGTGAATTATGTTTGTCATTTCCATTTTGTTAGTTTAGGTTTACAATGATTTTCAGCTGCGGATATTCGCCATAAGAAAGCTCAATTCTAAATTTACTGATTTTTGGTTCTAGGGACTCAAAAGAGGAATTGTAGAACGTTGTCATATAGTAGTCGTTAATAAATGTGATGGTGACCTCATTCCTGCCTCGATTAGAATCGCTACAGAATACACCTCAGCTTTGAAATTTATGCGGTCTCCTTCAAAAAACTGGAAGCCTTTGGTAAGATGTAATTCATTCATTTTTTTTTTTTTTTATTAATAGTTCATTTTCGCTATGAGGGGTTTTACTAAAAATGGATGGTCAGTGGTTTGCCCCAAAATGGATACAAATAGTTATATTTGTATATATATATATATATATATATATATATATATATATATATATATATATATATATATATATATATATATATATATATATATATATATATATATATACAAATATATATAAATATATATATATATATATATATATATATATATATATATATATATATATATATATATATATATATATATATATATAAAGTTTTGTCGGTTCTGTGTACTTCCAGATCTTGTCCATCATCAAAATTTGGTGTGGATAAGCTTCTGTTCCTTGAAAACCACTCACGCCAAGTAGACTTGTCTGCCATCTCCTCTACATCAGAAATGACCTATGTGATTCTTTATTCTGCAATCTAGCGATATCCATGATAACTAGTAGAATGTTTTATGCTAGAACCTGGTTGTGTCGATTACTAGATCATTGTCGATTACTCAGAGCATTATCCATCAGGAGGGTTCCGCTTTGATTCATTTCATCAATACCGAGGCTCGCTAGAACTTGTGAACAAAAGTTTCGTTCTGCTTCTACCTTTGCATTGAAATCTCCAGTAACGCAAAGGAGGTTGGGGGATGGAACAAACACTGATAGTAACTGCAGAGTTTCTTATATTGACTCATTTTTTATATCAAACGTATCGTTGGTTGTAGCATACCATGTAATGAATAAGGTTTTAGATGAGTAGTTGATAATCTTGCAAGTAAGCAGTTGATCCCGATCCGATTCACCGTAATTTGTTTAGAGCAAGGAGATATACTTAAAAATTGTTGTGTCTCTCAATTCTTGTTCAGGTTTTGTCAGATTTTTTAATGTTCTGACATTCAAAATCTAAATTTCGCGAGTTTTATCCTCGTCATGAATCCTGGGCGTGCGGGAGGGGAGGGTGCCTATCGCCCAACCAAGAAGTTAGAATGCCCTTATTAGACACCGTCTCGCCGGTGTGAGGCTTGATAGCGTTCCGATCCTACACCACTGCAGCTGCCCAGGAGCAAAAATTCAAGCCTCATTGTCTACGAATTCATCAATTGTAAACTCACTCTTTGCTCGCAAACTAAATCAGCAGGGCACGCGGCAGGCTTGTATATATTTGACTATCGCTGTCGCTTCTCCTCAAACCGCAGATAATGTGTTCTCTTTATGTCATGGCATCATAGGTCCGATACAACCGCCCTGCGAAAAATACGAATTCTTCCTTAAAGTTACGACTTATCTAGACCGTTTTTGCCAAAAATTTCGGTGTGCTAGTTTCCAAAAAAAGAAAAAAAACATGCGGCCAGTTTCGAGGAAAAAGAAAAACATGTTTACGCAAGAATTGTTCCTTGTTTGATTCATTTAAAAAAGGTATATATTATCAGCAAAAAAAAGGTTTCATTGAAAGTGTTCAATGCTTCCTTCGTCGAGCATTATATGATCATTGTTTGTTTTCAGGTGGCAGCAGGACTTCTAAGCTAGGTTGTCATTTAACACGAGAAATTGCCACGTACATCATACTGTGGTTTAAAACGGGCGTACGGAGGTCGACGCCAACAAATTGGAAAGTTTGCCCTTGCGATTTATGTATTGTCATCGCAAATACCGGTTGAAGTGAAAATTGATGTAGTTAACTGTACATCCTAGTTCACTTTTTCTAGAGTCGAGTCCAACTTGATACATGTGAACTTTTTTTTTCGGATTTTCTCCAGTAATTGTATGTGCTTTGATTATGTTAAGTTACCTTAATTGTTTTATCTTGTTACATAGTTCAGTAACAAAAAGGCGGGTTCCATTAAACATCCTTTCTTAAATATCTATGTTACACATAAGCATAACTATTGTTTGTTTTTTTTTCTGCCATGTGGTGGCAAATCTGAAGTCTCAATTGAATTGAGGAAATTTGAAGTGAATTCAATTCCTCCTTTCTGTTTATCCTTCACAAAATCATAACTTTTTATAAGTTTTTGTTTAGGCAGGCTATCGACAATTTTCACATTTATTTTACTAATATCTTTGTTAAACGAAACAAAAATAACGAGTTCCTTCATTAAATTGCAATTTTGATTTGCCAGACACTCTCCAAGTGCTTCCTCAGTTAAGATACCACTGGAAATCATATCTTCTGGCAAATCAATTACATTGAAGTCTTTTTTGGGAAGATTTTGATTTTCTTGGTCCAGGATGTATTTGGCAAATGCTTCCTGATCAGGGTCGACCCGCAAATTTTTTGTAAGGAAAATATAAAGTTTGAAATATCAAACATTACTTTTTTTTACTGGCAAATCAAGTCCATCACTGTGGTAGCTTTAAAGTTGAACAGGTAAGCACTGACGGAAATCACCTGCAACAACTAGAATTTTCCCTATCAACAGCATATTTTGACTTGCGATGGACCTCAATAATTGATCCATATTTCTTAAACCATGTTTGGGTAACATCAGTGCTTTGTCAAGAAAAAAACTTCCACTTGAGCTAGTTCTAAAGCTTTGTTTAAACCAGGTCTTATGCTGGAAACTGAATCTAAAGAAAGCGGAACTTTCAAACCAAATGTCTTGTGTGCTGTTTGTCCAAAAAGCAATAGAGTTGATGCGATTCCAGTAAACGCTGTTGTTTTACTTTACGATTTGCACTACACAGAATGTTTTACAAGTGTTTTTACCGATGTTACACAAATGTTTTACCGATACTGCCTGGTCCATCTATGAGAAAATGATTTTTTTTTTCCAATGAATAAAATCCTCTTCCAACTGATTTTGAATCTTTCCCAAAGAGCTTTTGGATCTGCAGGATTTCCGAAAACCTGAGCGAAGAGTATTCCCATTACAGAAGACATCATGGGTGCTGCAGTAGCCGCAATCTAGTAGAGAGCAAACCACAGCCCATAGTAACCAAAAGTTGAAAAGTGCATTTTGAAAAAAAAAACCTTCTAATGAAATAAAATTGCCATCTGTCATTGATTCAGGAATGATAACTATTATTTTGATTAATATTAAAGGTAAAAGTTTATTCAGAAAACAGATTTTGGATGATCGTGAGAGAGAGGCTGAGAACCCTCTAAAATGGTATCAGATCAAAATCAAAGTAGCACCATTGGGATTAGTATGGTCAAAAATCTAGATTAGGGTCTGCACCTTGAACAGCAAAGAAAATCACTTTTTTGCATGATTAGCATAGATATATTTTTTTTTAACCAGGGCTAGTGGGTTACCACAATAGACATAAAACATATGTTTTATGGCTAATTCGAACGGAAAAAAGGAAAAAAATATGAGATAGGCCTAAGATATATCCAAGGGACAAAGATTTTATTATTTTAATATCCTTGGAACTTTAAACTTTAGCTATTTTTAATTATTAGTTACTAGTTATTGCTAATATTGACGAAGTCAATAGCCAGTAGCCAAAAAAGCAATACATGACTATCAAATTACAATAACCTATTTTGTTTCTCCATTTTTCGTTTTTCCGTTTGTTTCAAGGAAACGACTTTCATTTTGTTATAGGTTTATAAAAGGAAATTGTGGTAATCCACCAATCACGAATTACTGAATTACTGTAAATCGTTTGTGGAAAGAGGAAATGACAACATTGTTCTCCTGCTGGATTGGATCAAGTAAGATAAACGAACCTTTTTCTTCTGAAATTTCAGAGTCTGCTACAGATTAAGGGTAAATTTTCCTTGGAAAGCTTTCTATTAAAAAGTCCTTAATACTTGATATATTTGCCTTTTAAACACTTTAAAGGATTTTATAGCAACACAGAAAGTGCCGTCCTGGTTAATAGTAAGCTTTCTTCTTCCTTCCCCATTTTCTCCCACAGCTTAAGCGCTGGTAAAAATGCATTTTTTGAATGATGAATGATCAAGATGGTGAGAGAAGCGTATTGAATGAGAGTGGGCTATCCAGAATTTTTAGGGCTTTTTTTCTTGTTTGTTTGCATTTAATGAGTTAGTATTATTGACGATTAAAGTAAAATGAATATAGTTGCTATTACAGGCCAAAACGGCCATTTTGCGACTCATTGTTATGTATATAATATAAAGGTTTTAAACAAAAATCTACCTACCTACTGACCTACCATCAACAACGGAGTACGGCAAGGATGCGCCACTGCAACAGAGTTGTTTAACTGTGTCATCGACCACATTCTGGACGAGACACACCTTGTCCGCCCTTTCGGCATCAGTTATGCAGGGAGGACCCTCCCTGATATTGTCTTCGTAGACGATGTAGCTGTCCTTAGTGACAATCTTGACCAACTTTAGTCTCACTTCTAGACACTCCTCCATAGCCTCTAGAGTAGGGCTGCAAATTAATTGGAAGAAAACAAGTATAATGCCCATAGATAAGAAGGCTTCGAGTTCACCCATAACCAGTGCTGTCACTTACTTGAAGTACTTTTACTTGAAGTACTACTTAAGTAAAATTTTCCATTACTTGTACTTGTACTTAAGTAAAAACTCTAGGGTGTACTTATTACTTGATACTTAAGTAAGATTACGAAATACTTATTACTTAAGATACTTTTAATGTACTTGTTTTTCAAATACTTTACCTTTGACACGAAAATTTTGTGTGTGTGTGCTTTGGCAATGTACAAGAAAACATAACCTTTAGATTTAGAGCAAACTCAGATACAGCTTTTGTGTGTGTGTGTTTCGGCAATGTTCAAGAAAACATCACACTTTAGATTTAGAGTAAACTCAGATATAGCTCCATGCCCTATTTTTGGATATGAAATAAGGTATTTGTTTTTGACGAAAAAAAATTATAGTATGGTTAACACTTGGTTTAATTTTTGTTTAAAAGTTATATAACAAAGAAAATTGAATTTATTTCACAGTTCACTGGTCGACAGTGAGCTAAAATCCCTTGTTTTGTGCTAAATGTTGCATACTGTAGTCCATTTGGGCTTATATTTCTTACATTAGTGTTTATGTTTTGTCATCTCGTCAGCTGAACCAGATTTCTACCATTTTATCATCTTCAGGACCATATTATTGGTAAAACTCCTGAAGCTATGAATCTTTGCCCATCTAAATGTTGTCTGCAATAAACAAGTCTAGGGGAATTTTAGCTGGATCCAATGCAGTGGTATTTTGTCAAATTCGTTCCAGCAAATTCGGGTATTCAGACGAATCTGACTTCAGATTTGTCACTCCATTCATAAGTTAAGTTACAGGCCCTACTAAAACTCAACTTTCTCAAGACTTGACACCCTACCCCTCGCCCTATTTGGGATAGGGTTTGTGATACCAGAACTTGATATGAGCCCTGATTTTAGGCATCTTTAGTCTAGTTTTCATTCGGATCCGTTGCTCCATTTGCAAGTTATACTAAATTAAACAGAAAACTTAAATTTTTCAGGAATTAAAACCCACTCCCCCTTGTTAAATTTGACCTAGGGTCTTTATCTCAAAACTTGATATGTGTCATGGTCTTAGACCTCTTTATTTCAATTTTCATTCAGATCCATCACTCCAGTCGCAAGTTACTGTGAATTAAACGAAAAACTGTTTTTAGCAGGTAAAGTCCTCTCCCCCCTGTTTTATTTTAGCTAGGGTCTTCATTCTTCAACTTGATGTGTCTTATGATCCTTGGCACCAAGTCTGGCCATCAAAATTTTCATCCAAATCCAACCAGCGGTTCTCCCCCTATACGTGATTATACAGACAGACTGACAGACAGACGGACGGACGGATTTTGCAACGTCTTAGGTAGCTATGTTGGCTCATTGGATCCAAAAAAAAAAAACAATATCATCATCCAGGCATCATCACCTATTTGGATAGTGGAAAATATCCATCAAGATAGGTTTTTGAGATCTGTCTGTGCAATCGAGTATAGCGGGAGAACCGCCAGTCAGGTTTGTATTAAAATTGAATTATTTGGATTAAAATTGAGCTTAATTAGGGCTATGGGGCTTTAAGTGTTAAAAAAAAATCGAGTTTCTCATTTAATTCACTGTAACTTACAAATGGAGATATGAATTACGATGAAAGTTGAATAAAGATGCCTAAGATTATGATATGCATTGAGTTCTGGGATGGAGACCAAAGATTAATTAGGGCGAGGGAGGTGGGGGCTTTAAGTGCTGAAAAAGTTGAGTTTTTTGTTTGACTCAGTTTAACTTGCGAATGAAGTGATGGATCTCAATGAAAGTCAAGCCAAAGATGCCAAAACCATAAGACACATAATGTTTGGAGATGAAGACCCTGGCTTAATGAGGGGGAGGGGGCTTTAAGTGCTAAAAAAAGTTGAGTTTTTCATTTAATTCAGTGTAACTTGCAAGAGAGTGATGGATCTCAGTGAAGATTGAACCAAAGGTGCCTAAGACCGTGACAGGCATCAAGTTTTGAGATGGAAGCCCTGGCTCAAACAGAACGAAGGGGAGTGGGATCAAGTGCTGAAAAAAGTCAAGCTTTTGGTTTAATCTAGTATAACTTGCGAATGGAGCAACGGATCCAAATGAAAGCTAGACCAAAGATGACTAGGATCAGGGCTCATATCGAGCTCTAATATCACAAGCCCTATCTAAAATAGGGCGAGGGGGAGGGGGTTTCAAGTATTAAGAAAGTCGAGTTTTCGTTTAGTTTAGAAGGGCCTGTAACTACTTCCACCCATGGCTTGCCCAAAGCCTGGAAATAACCCTTTTCCAAAATGAGTCATACTGAAGCCAACCTTCAACCAAATATCCCTCCCCAGAGAAAAATTACTTTGTATGACACTTGTATTTACCAAGTGACATACAGTGATCGCAAATTCTGTCGGTCTATCAGTCCCGGTCTGGCTAGTTTAGGCACTTCCAAATAAGCTAGGACGATGAAATTTGGCAGGCGTATAGGGACCAGACCAGATTATTTGAAATAGTTGTTTCCCCGATTCGACCATCTGGGGGGGGGAGTGGGAGGACGGTTAATTTGTAAAATTAGATCGGATCTTAATTAAATTTGATATTTAGAAGGATATCATGTCTCAGAGCTCTTATTTTAAATTCCGATCGGATCAGGTGACATTGGAGGGGGAAACCTAAAATCTTGGAAAATGCTTAGAGTGGAGGGATCGGGATGAAAATTGGTGGGGAAAATAGGCACAAGTCCTACATACGTGATTGACATAAACAGAGCGAATTCACTCTCCTTTGGGGAGTTCGGGGGAGGGTTAATTCTGAAAAATTAGAAAAAATAACGTATTTTTAACTTACGAAGGAGTGATCGGATCTTGAATTTTATCGGATGAAATTTCATATTTAGAAGGACCTCGTAACTCAGATCTCATGTTTTAAATCCCGACCGGATCCAGTGTCATTGGGGGGATTTGGAGGGGGGACCGGAAATCTTGGAAAACGCTTAGAGTGGAGGGATCAGGATGAAACTTGGTGGGAAGAATAAGCACAAGTCCTAGATACGTGATTGACGTAACTGAAATGGATTCACTCTCTTTGGGGGACTTGGAGGGGGTGTTAATTTGGAAAAATTACAAAAATTGAGGTATTTTTAACTTAAGAGCGGGTGACCGTTCGTGAGGTATTTTTGAATTTGATATTAAGAAGGAACTCATGTCTCAGATCTATTATTTTAAACCCCGACCAGTTCTGGTGACATTGGGAGAGAGTTGGAGGGGGAAACCGGAAATCATGGAAAACGCTTAGAGTGGAGAGATCGGTATGAAACCTGGTGGGTAGAATAAGCAAATGTCGTCGATACGTGATTGAAGAAACCGGACTGGATCCACTCTCTTTGGGGTAGTTAGGGGGGTCCAGTGCTTTGGCGAGTTCGGTACTTCTGGACGTGCTAGGACAATGAAAATTGGTAGGCGTGTCAGGGACCTGCACAAATTGACTTGATAAAGTTGATTTCCCCGATTCAACCATCTGGGGGGGGGGAGGGCTGAAGAGAGAGGAAAAATTAGAAAAATGAGGTACTTTTAACTTGCGAGTGGGTGATCGGATCTTAATGAATTTTGATATTTAAAAGGACCTTGTGTCTCAGAGCTCTTATTTTAAATACCGACCGGCATTAAGCCTCTGATTTTTCTTTTAAATTAATCTATTGATTCTTATAATTTTGCTAGAGGTCATGCCATATGAGCTCTTGGCTCTTCCGACCCCGTCACAAGTGCCATATGAGCTCTTAGCTCTTGTTTTATTCGTTTTTTCTCAGAAGATTTTCGACTTAGTCTCATGGTTTTTGCCATTTCATGGTGTGAACACTGATGCTAGAAATAGATAGGTTGCAATTTCTGCCGTATTGTCTTCTAGTATATTTAAATGTGTGCTTGCATCGTGCCTGCGTCCCCTTAAAAGTTCTGTTTCTTACGGTAATATTGGTTTGTCTTCTGTTGCATATGCAGACGACGTTCTTCTTGTTGCCCGGTTTCGCCGTGGATTGCTTTCCAATTTTACTATATTAACCAATGAACTATCTAAGATTGGACTGTCAGTTAATGCGTCTAAATGCGAGTTTATTTGTTTTAATAGCCCTTATGCGGTCGCTCCATCCGTTGCTGGGACTGCAATTCTGCCATGATCTTCTTTAGTTAGTTGGCTTGGTCTGTGTTTCGGTCCAACACTTTCCACTACCTTTTCATCCCTAGTGAATCAAGCCGTGAAAAACCTACGCATCGTTTACGGAAAAATATCCCCATATAAAAGCCGTTACAACCGCAACGGTTTGTGCGTGATTTATAACGCTTATTGCGCCCCCGTGCTTTTGTTTTTATCAGGCATGGCTCATCTGTTTCGTAAGAAAAATTGCCACACTGTACGTGCAGCTTATTTCAGATATTGCAAATATCTCCTCCGGCTTCCTAGATGGCACCAAAACAGAAAAATAATTGCTCGATTTGGTTTAATAGATATTCCTCCTTGGATTCGGTCCTCCAGTGATGATTTATGTAAACAAATTATCTACTTTTTTCACGTTTACGACCCTCTGCAGCCTTTTTTTCTTATTGATACTGGTTAATTAGTCCATGTTGTCTTTTGTTACTTTGAATTTTGTTTCTTGCTGTTTATCGTTTTTGTTTTTGTTTATTTATAGCACTCCGTACTTTGTGTGTTTTTTTTACTTTTACGGATAATAAAGTTCATTCACTCATTCATTTTGCAATTTGACCAGCCGTATGGAATGCGTCTGAATCAGCGGGCTTGCTTCAGGCCCGTGATTTTATAATATACGTTTGCAGGGAGTTTTACCGACCATCTGAATTGACTACACAGCATGCGGATTGCTTGAGTGAAAACCAGCAAAAGGATATAGATGGTATACATTTTCATAGCGTGTCTGAAATTTAACTTGAAAACTTGAGACAGTTTCCTTGTAAAAGTGCCGAGGGCGAGACATGTCATCAAAGTGTGAATCAAGACTTCATTTTCATACTCTTCTTTTCTTTCAGCACGCTTAAAGCCAGTGACCTTCAGCTAGCTGCCAAAAGTGTGGATTTTGCTGCTCCTTTTTGTTGAACTTTGATTTCTCTTATTGAAAAAGTCTGCAACTGACTCACTTGGCTCCTTACTTTTAAATTTGAGTTTTTTGTTGCTAAGGTTTTTACTTATTGAATCAGAGAATGAACTACTTTATTACCTTTTATCTGTTTTAAAGCCAATCCAAAGTTTATTTTTCTATTTTCAATATTTTTTCCACCATTCCGACATGTTTCAGAATAACCCTGTATTCTTTCAAACGTGACAGATTTGACTGAACACTAATCGCCAGAAGTTCAACTCTATGTGCACTGTATTAATCCTGTCACGTGATCTATCTGGTCCAATCAGAAGCTTTTTGACTGTACTTTTGATAGTCTTTTGATTGTTTTGATAGTCTTTTTCTTTCAAGCTGTTGTGTTGAAAATTGGTTGAGGTTATTTTTTAGACTTCGTTGGGTATCTACCAGCCAAACAAGGGAAAAAAATATTTTCAGTATTTTTTTTTTATCATTCCCACATGTTCCAGAATAACCGTGTATTTTTTCAAACGTGCCAGATTTGACTGAACACTAATCACCAGAAGTTCAACTCTACGTGCACTCTGTTAATCCTGTCACGTGATCTATCTGACCCAATCAGAAGTTTTTTGACTGTACTTAATTGTTTTGATAGTCTTTTTCTTTCAAGCCGTTGTGTTGAAAATTGGTTGAGGTTATTTTTTGGACTTCGTTGGGTATCTACCAGCCAAACAAGGGAAAAAAATATTTTCAGTATTTTTTTTTTATCATTCCCACATGTTCCAGAATAACCGTGTATTTTTTCAAACGTGCCAGATTTGACTGAACACTAATCACCAGAAGTTCAACTCTACGTGCACTGTGTTAATCCTGTCATGTGATCTGTCTGATCGAATCAGGAGTTTTTTGACTGCACTTAATTGTTTTGAAAGTCTTTTGCTTTCAAGCCGTTGTGTTGAAAATTGGTTCGGAGTATTTTTTGGAATTCGTTGGCTATGTACCAGCCAAACAATGGAAAACAATACTTTCAATATTTTTTCCATCATTCCCAGATGTTTCAGAATAACCCTGTATTTTTTCAAACGTGCCAGATTTGATTGAACACTAATCACCAGAAGTTCAACTCTACGTGCACTGTGTTATTCCTGTCATGCGATATGTCTGATCCAATCAATAGTTCTTTGACTGCACTTAATTGTTTTGATAGTCTTTTCCTTTCAAGCCGTTGTGTTGAGAATTGGTTAAGATTATTTTCTTGGACTTCATTGGGTGCGTACCAGCCGAACAAGGGAAACGGTTAAAAACGATAAAACGGAAATTCTCGTTCTTGATTAAGATTTCCAAGAGAGGAAGGACAGGGGGAATTTTGTAGGCAAGGGAAGAGGCTAAGAAGCCTTCAGAATGGCTTCAAAAAAAGGTAGTATGGGCTACTAGGGTAGTAACTAGTTATAGTTAACTAGTTATAATTAACCCTTGACTGGGCTGCCCACTTAATTCAACAATCTGTCTTGGCTTTTTTCTACAATTGGCCATGACTTCCACTTTTCCCACAACTATTCCCTCTTTTGTTAAATTCAAAAATCAACGGATCTCGGTCGAGGCCTTTTTTTTTTTACTTAGCTAGTAACTAAGTACTTAGCTAGTTAGCTAGTAGTAAAAAAAGGTAGTAACTAGTACTTGAAGTAATACTTAAGTACAATTTTGGCAAGTACTTGATATTTGATACTTAAGTAAGAATTTGGAAAGTATTTATTACTTGATATTTAGGTAAAAAAAAACAATGAGTACTTAATACTTGATACTTAAGTAAAAATTTGGAGTACTTGTTGCAGCACTGCCCATAACCATTGAGACTAACGACCAAGCTATCGACTTGGTAAAGCAGTTCACATATTTTGGATCAATTATATCCTCAAAAGGCACACTTGACGTCGGAATCTCTGCCGGATCAATCAAGGTGAAATCTGTATTTGGACGATTCCTGAGGGCAGTCTTCCTCAAACCATAAATTAGTGTCCAAACTAAAGCTGGAATTTACAACGCCACAGTTTCAAGCATCATGCTATATTCTTTTGAGGCGAGACCATTTAACTCAGACACAGCTACAAAAAGTCGATGCCGTTCAAACTAGACACCTGCGTCGAATAGAAGGCTTCAAATGGTATGAGAAGGTCTTCAAAATTAAGATCCTGGCGACCTTCAAGGTGGTATATCTCTCTACTCAAGCAGAAGCTTGTTCCCTGAGGTGGTATGGCCACCTTTTCTGCCTCCCGTCAAACACCCCTGCAAGGATCTTCGAGGATTTCAACCCTCGACAAATGGCTGGCAACGTTATAGGGAGACCTCGCATTTATGGCAAAAGAACGTAATTATAATGATGATTCCAAATATGACTTGAAATCCAATAAGTTCATTGTTACCCATCAATAGTTACGGACCTGATAACATTTCCCTAAGTTTAGGCAAAGGGGAAAGAACTCAAAAACTGGTGGGTAATCTTGATGAAAACTGCACAATCATGTTCAGCATATCAGAGAAGCCAGTTGCAGATATTATCTAAAAAAATATGACATTCTGTATTTAAATATCAAATTTGATATTAGTGATTGTGTAAATTTTAAAATTGTAAAATTTGAAAAGGAAGTGGTAGCCTCTCTTGCATTTAAGAAAGCCTTGGATTAAACAGTTTCACAAACTGTAAGTAAAGAGTTACTTTTGTAGACAGAAACCGAAATTCTAAAAAACGAAGCTTTGATTACCCTAACGAACAGAAATTGTCCTTTATAAAAGGGAGTTGTAACACAGTCAACTCCCTTTATTTACACCAAAAGCTCATATTTTGTTTCTTAGTGCTTCAGGGACGAAAGTAAAGGATCAAAACGGTCAATCCATTTCCTTTTGGAAATATGAGGAGGTTGAAACAGTTTCTACCGTCTTACGCTCTTCATTTGCTATATCATTAGTTGATTAGTCCTTACATTTGTTATGGCTCAACAACACATAACAAGCCAACCGTTTGCCTGAAAACCATTGCCTACCATTTGTCTACTGTATTTATGAATCATTCTGCATGAAGTGAGCAGTGCTTTATAATTTTGGGCTGTTGGCCTGAAGTCTGAATGGGTAGCGCAACCGTCACAGGTTTTTTTTTGTTTTTTTTTTTTTAAATCGTAAACTTTCTGAATAAAATGGCTAACCTGATTTTTTATGCGACAACGTAGTTGTCTAAGATAGGACGAGGGGGTGAGAATGATGGAGGAGGGGGCTAGTTCCATTACGACCACTTTCGGCTTTTGAAAAGGGCACAAAAGTTCATAACTACCATTTGGATGAGATCTTCGGTGAAAAAGACAAACAAAAAAACAGATAAACACAAACCGATGAAATCAAAAATATAGAATTGCGTCTTTTCGTAGTCAGGAGCTTGAAAAACTTGGTAGGGTTTTGTGGGCATCCAAAATCTGACGGTTCACTTTTCATCAAGGACTGAATCGTTTCAAGGGATATTTTCTCCCTTTTTCTGATCCATGCTAATTAAAAATTTGCACTGATTGCAAAATTTGTGCTAATAGATTTTGATGAACACATTTAAATTTAACAAGGTTTATATATTTTTAATCAGCGTAAAATAATTTCTTATAATACCAAATTTGAAGTTAAAGTAGCGTAAATAACAGCAAAATAGTGACAACAGCAGAATGGTGATCAGCAAATTTAACATCACTTCATTGGAATTTTGACAGACAGGGGCCCTTAGAGGGAAGTATAGCTCCCCCCATCAGAAGACCAGGAAACATATAAAGGTCAATATTTTATAGTATTTTTGCATAATTATGGCAATTTCTTGCCAAATGCTTTTACTTCTTTGCACCAAAAGGTCATGTTCAACAGAGACCCCATCCCCTTTTAAAATGTAGGTGGGCATTATTATTCATAATTGCAGCTAGAGTTTAAAAGACATTTGTCTTGAC
Organism: Artemia franciscana; assembly: GCF_032884065.1. NCBI lineage: Eukaryota > Metazoa > Arthropoda > Branchiopoda > Anostraca > Artemiidae > Artemia > Artemia franciscana. The sequence continues at coordinate 25,353,050 of NC_088883.1, read as the reverse complement.
GATCTTGCTCAGCAGGGTCACCAACGTAGAGGCAACTAATTGACAGCATCCGCCAGTCTTCTCCAGATGGACCTGTCCTGGGCTGGTGATGGGGCCTCGTTTGGGTTTATAATACGGCTAAGAAGTCGTTGGTTTATTTCATCCCCGCACCTGCTGGCTGTGTTTTATGGCTAATAAAAGACAACCATAGATTGCTTTAAGGGGTTTGACTCCCTCCCCTAAAATGTTCCTCCGACTCGTAACAAACGCAACGAAAATGAATATAAACCAATTTTTGATGTGTTTTTTTTAATTCTTTTTCTATAATTAAATATAATTATATACTTATGAATACGAATATATTTTTTAGTTAAGTTTTAAACATGTGCCGATCTTACAAAACGTTACAGCAAGACTAATCGGAGGATATTTAAAATAGGATAATGACGCTTTTTAATGCTTTAAGAAGCTGAAGATTATGAATGTACGCTAGTTAGGAGATTATCACGCCGCTGTTTTTGCTTATGAATATTGGAATGATGTATATCTGAAAGTATTTCAGTCACTTTATATAAGTAATGTGAATGTACATGGTTATATGCAAGAAACGCCGAGGATTTGGTCGAAAAGCAGTTCAGCAGTGCGCTGAATGGTTGTACGATCCGGCATTTAGGACCGAGGGCATGGAATCTTCTTCTCGCAAGAATTAGGGTGGCTGAACACAAACAGCTTTTTAAAAGTAAAATAAAAAGCTATTTGTGGTAGGGATTTTTAAGCCACATAGCTCTCTTTTTTCTCTTATTTACGAGAGAGTTAGTTCACTGGCTCTCTTTTTCATTGTTTCTTTATTAGTATATTGTTTTTGTAATTAGTTAGTTGTTCAGTAGTCGTTAGACTTCAGTCTTTAACGTATCTTCCTCACTGTGGCTACTGCTATTAATTACTTTAACACGTTTTAATGCTTTAAGAAGCTGAAGATTATGAATGTTCGCCAGATAGGAGATTATCACGCCGCCATTTTTGCTTATGAATGTTGGAATGAGTACTTCCATGTCTGGAAGTACTTCGTTCACTTTATATAAGTAAGGTGAATGTCCATGGTTATAGTTCGAGGATTCAGTCTTAGAGCACTTCAGTAGTACGCGGGGTGGTTGTTTGATTCGGCCCCATAAGGAGTTTTAGGCCCCTTTTTTTTAGTTATTGACGAGAGAGTTTGTTCACTGGCTCTCTTTTTCATTGTTTCTTGGTTAGTATATTGTTTTCGTAATTAGTTAGTTGTTTAGTAGCCACTAGACTTCAGAGGGCTTAACGTATCTTCCTTAGAGCGGCTACTGCTATTAATTGCTTGTTGAAGCATTTTGGTTGTAATTAAATATATTAACATTAATATTTTGCTTTAAACCGTATAGTCTTCATACTAAATGTTTTGAAAGACAAAGGTTTAAAATTACCAGCCGGCTATGCTGGTTATGAACTCGGAAATGCTCAGCACCAGTCGAACTTTATAGTATTAAATAAAAAAAACTAGTTTTTTTAACTGAAAGTAAGGAGCGACATTAAAACTTAAAACGAACAGAAATTACTCCGTATATGAAATGGGTTGTCCCCTCCGCAGTCCCTCGCTCTTTACGCTAAAGTTTGACTCTTTGCCACAATTCTACTTTTTAAAACAATTAAAACTTTAGCGTAAAGAGCGTGGGACTGCGGAGGGGACAACCCATTTCATATACGGAGTAATTTCTGTTCGTTTTAAGTTTTAATGTCGCTCCTTACTTTCAGTTAAAAAAACTAGTTTTTTTTTATTTAATTTCTGAACGTTTTTGAATTAATGCATGTTTGATTTTGGCTCTCCGCACATAAATTATTGAAATGAAATTAGTATATTAATTTTTTTTTGGCTTAATGGCTTTCTCTTAGTTTTGATCAGACGATTTTGAGAAATAAGGGGTGGGGAAGGAGGCCTAGCTGCCCTCCAATTTTTCGGTTACTTAAAAAGGCTACTAGAACTTTTAATATTCAACGAACGTTTTTATTAGTAAAAAATATACGTAACTTAAGAATTAACTTACGTAACAAACTTTTATATTCTTATATTTTTATTATGTGTACGAGGGGGTTTGTACCCTCGTTAATACCTCGCTCTTTACACTAAATCGTAAGTTTTGTCCCAATTCTTTAAGAATGACCCCTGAATCAAAAAGGCCGTAGAATAAATAGTTGAAATCACTAAAAATATTTTAGCATCAAGAGCGAGGTATCTATCTCCTCCTAAATACCTCGCTCTTTATGCTAAAGTATTTTTACAACCCCTCATATGCGTAATAATCTCTGTTCGTTTTAAATTTCAATGCTATTCCTTACTTTCATTTGAAAAAACGTTTTCATGTTTATTTTTTCATTGTTTTTTTTATAGTAATGCTAGAAAATCCTGCGCCCTTTTCATTGAATTTTTCTTCCCCCGTGACATATTCCTCAAAGGAAAGATCCTCCCACAAAGCCCTCTCCCATCAACCCCACCCCCCAAACCAAAAAATCCCCATGAAAACGTCTGTACACTTCCCAATAACCATTACTATATGTAAACACTGGTCAAAGTTTGTAACTTGCAGCCCCTCCCTCAGGGATTGTGGGGGAGTAAGTCATTCCCAAAGACATAGTTATTATGGTTTTCGACTATGTTGAACAAAATGGCTATCTTAAAATTTTAATCTGTTGACTTTTGGAAAAAAATGAGCATGGGAGGGGGCCTATTTGCCCTCCAATTTTTTGGTCACTTAAAAAGGCACTAGAACTTTTCATTTCCGTTAGAATGAGCCCTCTCGCGACATCCTAGGACCACTTGGTCGATAAGATGACCCCTGGGAAAAAAAACAAAAAAAAAACAAATAAATAAACACGCACTCGTGATTTGTCTTCTGGCAACAATTACAAAATTCCACATTTTTTAGATAGGAGCTTGAAATTTTTGCTATAGAGTTCTCTGATATACCGAATGCGATAGTGTGATTTTCGTTAAGATTCTGTGACTTTTAATGGATGTTTCCCCCTTTTTTCCAAAATAGGGCAAATTTTCTCAGGCTCGTAACTTTTGATGACAAAGACTAAATTAATTGAAACTTAATATTTAGAATCAGCGTAAAAATTCGAATCTTTTGATGTATCTTTTAGCATCAAAATTCCGTTTTTTAGAGTTTCGTTTACTATTGAGCCGGGTCGCCCCTTACTACAGTTCCTTACCACGAAGTGTTTGAAAAGAAAATAATTCGGTATTTCGGGGCTTCTGACATTATTACTCCTTTGCGGAAGTTAGGCTCAAAATTGAAAAAGGATTATATTTTTTCTCTGGGCCCCTTCCACCTCTTAGTTCGTTTATTTTCCCGTTAGTTTTCACCTGTTTTCGCTTTATAGTTGTGTTATCTCTTAGCAGTTCTTTCGTTAGTTGAGTTATGGTTGTGGTATACATGTTTTATCGCTCGTATAGTTGTGTTATTTTCAAATTATACTCCATAATAGAGAGGCTCCGAACACCCAGCATTGTATATTAAGCTCTTAATTTGACATTTTTTTTTCTAATGTGACCAGATTCGTCCTGCGCCCTTTTCATTGAATTTTTTCCCCCATGGCATATTTCTCCAAGGAAAGATCCTCCCACATAGCCCCCTCCCTCAACCCTACCCCCAAAACCAATAAAATCCCCCTGAAAACGTTTGTACACTTTCCAATAACCATTATTATATGTAAACACTGGTTGAAGTTTGTAACTTGCAACCCCTCCCCCAGGGGCTGTGGGGGAGCAAGTCATCCCCAAAAACATAGTTATTATGATTTTCGACTATGCTAAACAAAATGGCTATCTCAAAATTTTGATCCGTTGACTTTGGGAAAAAAATGAGCGTGGGAGGGGGCCTAGATGCCCTCTAATTTTTTTGGTCACTTAAAAAGGGCACTAGAACTTTTCATTTCCGTTAGAATGAGCCCTCTTGCGACATTCTAGGACCACTTGGTCGATACGATGACCCCTGGGAAAAAAAAAAAAACAAACAAACAAACAAACAAATAAACACGCACCCGTGATTTGTCTTCGGGCAAAAAATGCAAAATTCCACATTTTTGTAGATAGGAGCTTGAAACTTCTACAGTAGGGTTCTCTGATACGCTGAATCTGATGGTGTCATTTTCGTTAAGATCCTACGACTTTTAGGGGGTGTTTCCCCCTATTTTCCTAAATAAGGCAAATTTTCTCAGGCTCGTAACTTATGACGGCTAAGACTAAACTTGATGAAACTTATATATTTAAAATCAGCATTAAAATGCGATTCTTTTGATGTAGCTATTGATATCAAAATTCAATTTTTTAGAGTTTTCGTTACTATTGAGCCGGATCGCTCCTTACTACAGTTCGTTACCACGAACTGTTTGAAAAGAAAAGTGGTATAGAAAACAATTGTATAGAAAATAATTTTAATTATTTTCTGTTTTATTATAGATCTTCGCTTTCACTCGAAAAACTTTAATTTACCTTATTTAACTAAAAACAGCAACATTATCAAAAAGTTTGTGGTAACAAAACTGTAAGTATGGAGTGATTCGGCTCAATAGTAACCAAAACTCCAAGAAACAGATTCTAGATAATAATGGATATGTCGAAAGAATTGAATTTTGATGCTTATTCAAAATTTATAAAATTCATCAAGTTTAATGTTACCTATCATAAGTTAGGATCCTTAGAAAATCTGCCTAATATTTGAAAAAGGGAGGAAACACCCCTGAAAAATCAAGCGATGTTAATGAAAGTCACGCCATCAGATTCAGCATATCAGAGATCCCTACTGTAGAGATTTCACGCTCCTTTATACAAAGGTTTGGAATTTTGCATTTTTTGCCAGAAGTGAGATCACCAATGGGTTTTTCTTTGTTTGTTTTTACCAGGAATGATCTTATCAAACCAGTAATCCTAGAAGATTGGGAGAGAACTCATTTGATCGGAAATCGAAAGTTCTAGTGTCCTTTTTAAGTGATCAAAAATATTGGAAGGCATCTAGCCCCCCCCCCGTGCCTCTTATTTCCAAAAGTCGTCCTATTAAAATTTTGAGATAACCATTTTGCTTAGCATAGTCGAAAGATCTAACAACTGTGTCTTTAGAAATACTTGACCTCAAAGACATAGTGACTTTTAAAGAAGCTTATTATTCTAATTAAAGGCCTTTTTGTTTCATTGATCATATTTAAATAATTCGCACGAAAAGTCAAAATTTAGCACAAAGATTGGGGTATTGAGGAGTGGGTATCCCCCCGCATATACTTAATAATTTCTGTTTATTTTAAGTTTTTATGTTGTTCCTTACTTTTAGATGAAAAAAACTTGTTTTTTTTTATTATTTAATTACTATAGGAACAACAGAAAAAAATACAACATAAATGTGGTAAGGACTTTTCAAAATATATCCGCCAGCAGAAGCATTTCAAAACAAAGTTAGAGTAAAATTAAGCGGCTTGTCAACTGCAGACATAGAAAAATTGATTAAAGAACTGAGAGTTTCAATAAATGTCCGGGGGATTTTCTGTCACAGCGAAATTGCTAAGAAGGGACGTTAGTAATTGTTTTCTATTGTTAAATATTGTGTTCTTTAAGAAAAGCAGTCAACATCTTAATAATTGAAAAAAACTTGCTGTTTAAAGTTACCTCAGATGAAACTCCGTTCAATTTTAAAATTAAATAAAAAAAACAAGTTTTTTCAACTGAAAGTAAGGAGTGACATCAAAACTTAAAACGCACAGAAATTACTTCGTATATGAAAGAGGCTGCTTCCTCATCAACGCCCCGCTCTTTACGCTAAAGTTTGACTCTTTCTCTCAATTCTTCTTTCTAAAACAGTAAAAAACTTTAGCGTAAAGAGCGGGGCGTTGATGAGGAAGCAGCCTCTTTCATATACGAAGTAATTTCTGTGCGTTTTAAGTTTTGATGTCACTCCCTACTTTCACTTGAAAAAACTTGTTTTTTTTATTTAATTTCTGAACGTTTTTGAATCAATGCATGTTTTGATTTTGGCTCTCCGCAGAGGAATAATCAAAACGAAATTTGCATATTTTTTTTTTGGCTCAATGGCTTTCTCATAATTTTGATCGAATGATTTTGAGAAAAAAAGAGCGGGGGACGAAGCCTAGTTGCCCCCCGATTTTTTGGTTAATTAAAAAGGCAACTAGAACTTTTAATTTTTTACGAATCTTTTTATTGGTAAAAGATTTACGTAACTTATAAATTAGCTTACGTAAAGAACTTTTGTATTCTCATGTTTTTATTACATATATGAGGGGATTCGCCCCATCGTCAGTACCTCGCTCTTTACACTAAAGCTTAAATTTTATCCCAATTCATTAAGAATGACCCCTTGAATCACAAAAGCCATAGAATAAGTAGTTGAAATTACCGAAAATACTTTAGCGTAAAGAGCGAGGTATTAGAAGGAGGTGAGCCCCTCATATGGGTAATAATTTCTTTTTGTTTTAAGTTTTATTGCTGTTCCTTACTTCCAGCTGAAAAAGCTTTTTCACTTTTATTTTTTAATTGTTTTTTTTTAAATAATGCTAGTAAATCCTGCTCTCCCTTCATGGAAATTTTCTTCTCCCATTACAAATTCTCGAAGGAAAGTTCCCCCAGCATATCCCCCTCTTCTCAACTCCTCCCCCAAACCAAAAAAATCCTCCTGAAAACGCCTGTATACTTCCCAATAACCATTACTATATGTAAGCACAGGTTAAAGTTTGTAACTTGTTGCCCCTCCCACGGGGACTGTGGGGGAGTAAGTCGTCCCCAAAGACATAGTTATAAGGTTTTTCGACTACGCTGAATAAAATGGCTATCTCAGAATTTTGATCCGTTGACTTTGGGAAAATAATTAGCGTGGGAGGGGGCCTAGGTGCCCTCCAATTTTTTTGGTCACTTAAAAAGGGCACTAGAACTTTTCATTTCTGTTAGAATGAGCCCTCTTGCAACATTCTAGGACAACTGGGTCGATACGATCACCCCTGGAAAAAAAAAAAAAAACAAAAAAAAAAACAAATAAACACGCATCCGTGATCTGCCTTCTGGCAAAAAATGCAAAATTCCACATTTTTGTAGATAGGAGCTCGAAATTTCTACAGTAGGGTTCTCTGATACGCTGAATCTGATGGTGTGATTTTCGTTAAGATTCTATGACTTTTAGGGGGTGTTTCCCCCTATTTTCTAAAATAACGCAAATTTTCTCAGGCTCGTAACTTTTGATGGGTAAGACTAAACTTGATGAAACTTATATATTTAAAACCAGCATTAAAATGCGATTCTTTTGATGTAGCTATTGGTATCAAAATTCCATTTTTTAGAGTTTTGGTTACTATTGAGCCGGGTCGCTCCTTACTACAGTTCGTTACCACGAACTATTTGATGAAGTCTATCAATATTATAATTGAATAACATACCCAACATGAAGACAATTCATGTCGTGGTTGTAAAGTTAGAGATAAATTACTGAATGTTCTGAATAGGAGTTTTGGAAAATAGGGAGGTAAATAGCGTTTTTATGATGATAAGAGTGAGTGTGGCAATTATAGAGGCATTAACTTGGTTTCTGTAGGAAGTATAGTGTAGTATAGTATATTCGACACGAAAAAACGCAGATCCATAGCCACAAAAAGAGAGAGCAACATGCAAATAAAATTAGAAGATTCAGTATAAACGTTTAATCAAAACAACTAAACAAAGAAAACCAGTCAAAAACACTAATATAAACAAACAAAGTCATTATATAAAACCCTCATTGTGGGTTATACCCACACGAATAAACCGCGCCAGTTTCTTAGTACTTATAAAACACCCATTTCCCAATAATTTTTCCACCCAAGACTCATCCCTCTCATCCACTCCAAAATCTCCTTTCTCACATCACTTAATCCTTCACAGTTCCCCAAAAAATGTGACAAATTTTCCCCCTACTCTTCACACATTGTGCAGCTGTAAGGATCAGTCTTCATTCCAACCCTTTCCAAATATCTTCTTCTTCTTCTCCCAGGTGGGTACTTTTTCCTTTACAGTGTCTTTGATAGCGAACGATTGATAGCTTACTTAATGCAAATCACGGCAAAGGTATCTATTATGTAATCCGTCTTCTTAATTCTCCATTGAAGAATTTTGGGTTTGGGAAACATCATGTGTCGTGCATTTCTCCCTTGCTCTTCCTTAACGCGTGCGCAATGACGAATAGTGGTGGCTGGTCATACATGTAATTGGAATGTAGGAGAGCTTCTCTCTCCTTTCTGCGAATAAAATTTTAAACATTCAATAATCAGAATTGGGCTGTGATCTGTCCCATTTCTGAAACAAACATACATGACTGTATATCAGTGTTTCTACTTCAAATCTTTTCAAATCCCTAAAAGGCTGGTGGAAAATATTTTCAATAGTCTAAACTTCTTATATAACTCCTATAGTTCTAAACTTCTCTCCAAGTCACAAGTAAAGCCTTATTATGTTGTCTTTTAATAGCATTTGTTTAAGATGACTTATTTTGTAACTCAAATCCTTTTACTTGTACCGAAGTATCTTCTTTTCACGTTCAAAACCATGCTTTGTATTTATCTCCTAGTTAAGTTCGGTTTTGATTTATTGATTCCAGTGCCAGGTTGCAGATTCTGGACCATATAAATATATTTTATTTATTTGTTTATCTTTGTCATTATTTTTCCCTTGTCTGTTACTATTTTTTGCAACACCCTTGTTTTTATTTGAATCGGTACGGAGGATTGGCATGAATGATATCCCCCCGATTGCTTTTTCAAGCATTATTTTTGATAACAAAAAAAAATCTGAAAAGTTGTCTCAAATTAAGAAAATCCTATCTTCCAAGTGGGAGGGGTAGGGTAAACGCCTAGAGCCATCTCCAAGATGTCTCTTTCGAGGCTGCAACTCGGTCACTAGATTCTACTCAAAAATCAATAGATCAGCGCTTAAATCGCTAGATTATTAAAGAAAATTACTAAATCAACCAAAAAATCACTAGAATTATAATACTATTTATTACTGTAATGAATAGTTATTTTGCTTCTTAACCATGTTCTATACAGGCGTACGAATGGGTAGGTGGTAAAATTACTCCCCTAGATGTGCAAAAATACGTTTAGATTGGTGTTTTGTTTTTTCTCAAGCGAAAATTACCCTTGAAATTTTGAAAAATGCCTTTTCGTATGTTTATGCAGAGAATAAAACAAAATTTGTGCTTCCTCCCTGTATTTTCCTAATTTGATACCCTGGGTTTATCCCCTGATGGGTGAAAATTGGTTATCGGTCATCTAATCGAATAATTTACTTTACTTTTTAGTTTTTTCCTTGTCCATTCAAAGCCCCAGTTTTTCCCCAGCAATTATGGGAACTACTTTCCTTATACTCTAGTTGAGGTAGTATAACTACTGGACATCAGCAACGATTTCGAAAATGTTTTTTTTATATATTTTTATGGAAAAAAATTTCTCCCGCCCTTCACAGATTTTAATAAGCATCAGTCTTGTTGTTTCTTTAATGAAAAAAAGATCTAAAGAAAATGTTTTTCTCCGAATATATTTCCGTTTGTTCCTGACAATTAATAATCAAAAAATAAACAAAATAAGTTTTTCAAGGAAAGTAAAGAGCTCCATTAAACCTAAATTGAGCAAAAATAATCTACCAAGCGTAAAACTACCACAAATCAGAATTAAACAGTTCGTGGTAACGAACTGTTCAAACAGTTCCTGGTAACGAACTGTAGTAAGGTGCGACCCGGCTCAATAGTAACCAAAATTCTAAAAAATGGAATTTTGATACCAATAGCTACATCAAAAGAATCGCATTTTAATGCTGATTTTAAATATATAAGTTTCATCAAGTTTAGTCCTACCCATCAAAAGCTACGAGCCTGAGTAAATTTGCGTTATTTTAGAAAATAGGGGGAAATACCCCCTAAAAGTCATAGAATCTTAACAAAAAAGAATCACACCATCAGATTCAGCGTATCAGAGAACCATACTGTAGAAGTTTCAATCCTCTATCTACAAAAATATGGAATTTTGTATTTTTTTTGCCAGAAGGCAGATCACGGATGCGTGTTTTTTTTATTGTTTTTTTCCAGGGGTAAACGTATCGACCCAGTTGTCCTAGAATGTTGCGAGAGGGTTCATTATAACGGAAATGAAAAGCTCTAGTTCTCTTTTTAAGTGACAAAAAAAATTGGAGGGCATCTAGGCCCCCTCCCACGCTAATTATTTTCCCAAAGTCAACGGATCAAAATTCTGAAATAGCCATTTTATTCAGCGTAGTCGAAAAACCTCATAACTATGTCTTTGGGGACGACTTACTCCCCCACAGTCCCCTTGGGAGGGGTTACAAGTTACAAACTTTGACCAGGGCTTACATATAGTAATGGTTATTGGAAAGTGTACAGGCTTTTTCAGGAGGATTTTTGGTTGGGGGAGGGGTTGAGAAGAGGGGGATATGCTGGGGGAACTTTCCATCGAGGAATTTGTCATGGGGGAAGAAAATTTCCATGAAGGGAGCGCAAGATTTACTAGCATTATTTAAAAAAACAATGAGAAAATAAATATCAAAAAGTTTTTTTCAGCTGGAAGTACGGAGCAGCATTAAAACTAAAAATGAACAGAAATTATTACCCATATGAGGGGCTCACCTCCTCCTAATACCTCGCTCTTTACGCTAAAGTATTTTTTGTAATTTCAACTACTTATTCTACGGCTTTTGTGATTCAGGGGTCATTCTTAATGAATTGGGACAACATTTAAGCTTTAGTGTAAAGAGCGAGGTACTGACGAGGGGGCGAACCCCCTCATATATGCAATGAGAACATGAGAACACAAAAGTTCTTTACGTAAGTTAATTTATAAATTAGGTATATCTTTTACTAATAAAAAGATTCGTAAAAAATTTAAAGTTCTTGTTGCCTTTATAATTAACCAAAAAATCGGAGGGCATCTAGGCTTCCTCCCCCGCTCTTTTTTTCTCAAAATCATTAGATCTAAATTATGAGAAATCCATGTAGCCAAAAAAAAAAATATGCAAATTTTGTTTTAATTATTCCTCTGCAGAGAGCCAAAATCAAAATTTGCATTGATTCAAAAACGTTCAGAAATTAAATTAAAAAAAAACAAGTTTTTTTTAACTGAAAGTAAGGAGCGACATTAAAACTTAAAACGAACAGAAATTATTTCGTATATGAAAGGGGCTGCTTCCTCATCAACGCCCCGCTATTTACGCTAAAGTTTTTACTGTTTTAAAAAGAAGAGTTGAGAGAAAGAGTCAAACTTTAGCGTAAAGAGCGGGGCATTGATGAGGAAGCAGCCCCTTTCATATACGAAATAATTTCTGTTCGTTTTAAGTTTTAATTTCGCTCCTTACTTTCAGTTAAAAAAACTTTTTTTTTATTTACTCAATAAATAAACCAACCCAAAACAAACAGAAATTACAATAAATAACCGATTCAAACTCAAAACGAGCAAGAATTAACATGATTAGGGCTCGCAACCCCTGTGCCTTCTCAAGGCCTGGACAGAATGTTTACTCTACTGAAAAAATGCAAATGAATGTGTATTGTCAGTTTAATGTAAATATGCTCATATTTGTTCTTTAAAATCTTACTAAATTCGTATTTAATAAAGTTATTGCAGTGAAACTTTATTATGTTCTGGCCTTGAGTAGGCATACGGGTTGTGAGCCCCAATCATGTTAGGTTTTATATTATTTAAAAAAAACTAAACAAGTTTTTTCAACTGAAAATAAAGAGTAACATTAAAACTTAAAACGAACATAAATTACTATTCGATACCTCGCTCTTTACACTAAGGTTTGACTTTTTGCTCCAATTATTTCAGAATAACTATTAGAATAATAAGCTTTCTTAAAATTTTTAAATTAGACTTTTACGTAAAGAGTTAGATATTGAGGGGGGGAGCTAGGTGCCTTCCAAAATTTTTTGTCACTTAAAGAGGGCACTAGAGCTTTTTATGTTCGATCAAATGAACCCACTCCTAACGCTCCAGGATCACTGGTTTGATACGATCACCCTTGAAAATAGAACACGCATCCATGATCATTCTTTTGGCAAAAAATAGAAAATTCCACATTTTTATGTGTAGGAGCTTGAAACCGCTAAAGTAAGGTTCTCTGATATGCTGAATCTGATGACATGATCACTTGATGTTTCGAGGTGCTTCTACCCTTTTTCAAAATCTGCGCAAATTTTGTTCAGTCATCTAACTTTGGATGGGTACCATTAAACTTTATGAATTTTATATATTTTTAATATCAAACATTTCTTGGTAACAAACTGTAAGTAAGGAGCCACTCGGCTCAATAGCAACCGAACTCTAAAAACGGAATTTTAATATCAGCAGGTACACGAAATGAATCAGCTTATTATGGTGATTCCAAATATGTTGATTTCAAAATTTACGAGCTTGAGAAATTTTCCCCGATTTTTGAAATAGGGAGAAAACATCCACTAAAATTCAAGGAATCCTTATTAAAATCACGTCATCGTATTCAGCGTTCCAGAGAACCCTAATGTAGAAGTTTCAAGCTCCTATTTGCAAAAATGTGAAATTTTGCTATTTTTGCCAGAAAACAAATCACATATGCGTTTTTTTTTTTTTTTTTTTTTTTTTTTTTTTTTTTTTTTTTTTTTTTTTTTTTATGACGCTTTATATTTACCAAGTGACACATAGTTATTGCAATTTCTGTCGGTCTGTCTGACAGTCTGTCTGTCGGTCCCGCTTTTGCTAGTTCCAGGGCACTTCCAGATAAGTTAGGACGATGAAAGTTGGCAGGCATATCAGGGGCCAGACCAGATTTAATTAGATATAGTCACTTACCCGATTCGACCATCTAGGGGGGAGTGGAGGGATGGTCAATTCGAAAAAGTTAGAAAAAATAAAGTATTTTTAATTTGCGAACGAGTGATTGTATCTTAATGAAATTTGATATTAAGAAGGGTATCGTGCTTCAGAGCTCTTATTTCAAATCCCGACCAGATCCGGTGACATTGGGGGAGCTGGGGGGGGCCCAGAAATCTTGGAAAACGCTTAGAGTGGAGACAACGGGATGAAAATTGGTGGGAAGAAGAAGACCAAGTCCTAGATACATGATTGGCATAAACGGAACGGATTCGCATTCATTGGGGGAGTTGGGGGGGTATTTCGGTTAATTCGGAAAAATTAGAAAAAATGAGGTATTTTTAGCTTACGGAAAGGTGATCGGATCTTAATGAAATTTGATATTTTGAAGGACTTCGTAACTTTAATCTCTTATTTAATCCGGTTGGGTCCGGTGACATTGGGGGGAGTTCTAGGGGAAACCGGAAATATTGGAAAACGCTTAGAGTGGAGAGATCAGGATGAAACTTGGTGGGAAGGACAAGCACGAGTCCTAGATATGTGATTGAAACGAACGGAACGGATATGCTCTCTTTAAGGGAGTTGCGTGGGGTGTTATTGTGGTTAACTCGAAAAAATTAGAAAAAATGAGGCATTTTTAACTTACGAACAGGTGATCGGATCTTAATGAAATATATATTTAGAAGGAGATTTTGCTAAGGAGCTAAGGAGATTTTGATATTTGCTAAGGAGAATTTTTCAGGCTGAATCATCCGCAAGCATTTTTACAGAAGGGGGGGGGGTCTTCAGTGAAGATGCAACTGTCTGCTGGAAATTTGACGGGGGGAGGGCAACCTTTCATATACGGGATAAATCTGCCAAAATTAATATGTAAGTTTGTTTTTAGTTTCCATGGACGTTGAGGCAAATTTGAACCTGCATTATATGAAAAACACTAAAATATTAAATAGAAAAAACTAGTTTTTTTAACTGAAAGTAAGGAGAGACATCAAAGCTTAAAATGAACAGTAATTATTCCGTATATTAAAGGGGTTGTACCCTTCTCAACCCCTCGCTCTTCACGCTAAATTTTGACTCTTTGTCACAACTCTTTTTTTTATAACAATAAAAGTTTGAACATGAACAGCGATGCGTTATGGAGGGGACAGCCCCTTTTATATACGGAATAGTTTCCCTTTCATTTTAAGTTTTAATGTCGCTTCTTACTTTCAGTTAATTTTTTTTTTATTTAATAGACATCAAAGTTCGATTTTTCTGATGTATCTATTATTATCAATGCTCTGTTTCTTAATTAAGTTGAAGGTGGTAAAGAAAGTGTCAGTTACAGTTAAGGAATTTGATATCCAGAAATTCTGTGATAAGACTATTCGTCAAAAATATAATCTTACGCTAGAAAATAGGTTCGTAGCTTTGAGCCTTGATGACTCCGACGAGACAAGTCAGATTGTCTTTGGAAATCACTACCGGAGTGCCTAAAAGATGCTGCCGTAGAAGTTCTTGGATATAAGAAACGAAAGAAGGAAGAAGGAACTTGGCAGCTGATTCAGGAAAGAAAAAATCTGAAAGCTCTTGTTGATAAATACTCACCTAGTCATTCATCTAATCAGTATAGTGATAGGCATTACTGTGATAGTTTAAAAAAAATAGTATAAATGTGCCCATAAGCGAGTGAAAACGTCTGCCAGGAATAACAAGAGAGCAGGTGCTGAGAACATAGCAGCTGAGGCAGAAAGAGCAGCCAGACGGGGTGATAGTGAAACCGTCAATATGCTCACTAAGATGCTTTCCGGGGCGCAAACAAACCTTTGCCCCTTCATAGAGGATAAAAGTGGGCAGCTGCTTACCAATCGGAGGATGGCTCATTACTTACCTTTCGTTGACATGAACTGTTGGACCAATATCATTAAATATTCATACAATGAAATATGACGTCTGCATAACTACTGTTACCACTAATAATTGTATTCTGTATGTACCTCTTCCACCGGTTCAAAGGTTCAAACGGTTCAAACCGGTTTCAATGGTTCAAACCTCGATTCTAATCCTTCCCACGAAGTTCCAGTTTCCATTAAAATCTGTCTGATAGATGCTTCCCGACCCACTTGACAACGTCTTGGCTCCAGATGAATTGTCAAAAAGCACGATTTTGGGCAACATATTATCTTTTATTGAGTAAACACAATTTAACGAGTTTAATCATTCTTTTTCTACAGCCTTAGAAAGCGAAGAGGGGGCATACTACACTTTTCTTGCAGCTTGTTGTTGGATATACGATCAGTCAGATGAACACCTAAAACTGTCCTTAGAGATTTACTCTGGAAAATATTTATTATATCTACCCCAACCTTTTGAAATTATTTGAAATGCATGACAGCATGCAGGATAACCTATAAATAAAAATCAAGTAAATAAAATAAAGTCTTTCGTATATTACTTCCACATACAACAACTGCATAAAACATTACAATATTCCTCTTGATTGTCTTCCATTGACAACCAAAATCAGAGACGAGACAAGATAAATCATCAACAAGCAAATCTTTAAAAATTCTTGTACTTCTGTTCATTAATGTTGCTTGCAATTTTGTTCAATACAAGGCTACAGTATACTACATCCCAGAACTATATCCCCCCCCGGACACTCTGAACTAAGTTTGTCTACATGTTCGACACTATTTAATCTGTTGCTTTATAGTTTCTTTTCTAAAGGTTAAAAGGGTTTCTTCAACTACTGGAGATGGAATAGATGAATTATGGTCAGCTATAGAAGACTTTAAAGATGTCATGGACTCGACGGGAGAGTTGCACGAAACAAGGATAAAGCAGCATAAAACCTGGATGTGGAGACACATCAATAACCATATTATGGACGTAAGCAAACAGTTACTTTCTACATTTTGAATTTTACCTGTCCATTAGTTGTCAGTGTAGAGGGTTGCGGTTATTTTATCAAGTAAATATCGTACTCGCATCCCCAAAGTGCCGTTGATTGTTATTGTAGCTGAAATTTTATTTTTACAGGAACAGGAAGGTAAGTCTTCGAACTAAGGTTTGGATACTAGAAACCACGACGATGATAGTGGTCAAATAGGGCTCTGATTAGGATTATAGGTGTCCGTCCGATCAACTGTATTCAATGTCCTCTTTTTGGCTTGTTTCTTTAGTAACTATGTCCTGGATGTGAATGCAATGTACTTCTTTGATACTGACATCGAACAATGTGTCATTAGATCGTTGCACAGATGACGTCCACAGATGAGTCGTATGTTGTAGCGGACTATTGAAAGTTTTGGTGCCCATCAGGACCCATCCTCGAAGGTTGTGCCTCTTTTTAGCTTGACAAAATTGGAAATCTTCCTTTTAAACTGGAAGAGTTTCATTAACTCCTTGAAGCTTAATGGTTCAAGCTTGTGATTGTCACAGCTTATTTTCCCTTCTCCATAATGTCTTCCTTGTCTTCACGCCAGGCCACGTCTGTCTCCGTCCGTCACGTATTTTACATTTTACGTCGATCTCTTCCAATCCAGCATCTTAATTGTTTGAGTTTTGACATCTTATGCATCTATTGTGACCTGTAAATTCTGTTTCAGTCGTCGGCTGCTATAGTGCATCGTCGGTTTTTACAGCGCATTACTTCACCCCACCCCACCATATTATCCTATGCATTGAGCTGTTTTGGGAAAATTTTTCAAAATTAGACAGTCAAAGATCTGTTCACTTCATATCCGTCTCGCAGAATATTTACTATGTTCACCGATTTGGCTCGCAAATACACCAATCATTCGAAAATAAATTGAAATTTATATTTTGGGTTATTTAAGAACATAAAACAATAGTTTTGTGGGTTTTTTTTAGTTTGTTTTGAGCTGTTTTTAACGTTAAATATTTCGAATCTATTTTCTGGTATTTAATTGGTTTATCTTTCCTTGTGACAAATTTTTCAGTAAATATAACAATGAGATTTGCAAAAATATGTTCGATACTGTTTATATGATTATAATGAAAGAAAGATTAAAATTTTAGGGCAGATTTACTGATGAAGAGTAATAGATTACCAAAAATTGTACTTTTTTGGCAATTAAGTAGTGGCTAAGGAAAGTTAACCTGATAATCCAATAGGAAAAAAGAAAAAAATAATCTAAAAGGAAAAATAATCCAATAGGACGGGAATGGTTAAGTTTAATAGGTGAAGTTCAAACTTCATGGTAAGAAGTAAAACTCAAGCTTAGAACAGAGAGGGGTGGGAAAAAAATTGCACAGTTTTTTTGGTGTTTGTGTGGCTGGGTGCTTCAAAGAGTTGCTAGTAGTATCAGCCCGAAGGAAAAGTATGAGCTCGAAGGAAATCTTAGCATAAAATTTGTTTATTTTAGCTCCTTTGAGCTTCTTTGTCAAATAAAAAATTCAAGAGAGCTACAAATCTAGCAATTTGAGCTTGGGTTGATTATAATATACGTCACATCTTAAGGAAGCTGAACTCCCAAAATTGATCTTGAAGGTTTACCATCTTGAAAATTATCTCATTATAAGCTATGGAAGTGGGAAAGAGCCAAATTTTTAGCACAGCTTCCTGTTTGAAATACGGTCATTGAGACGGGTACCCAAAAGAATCCATAGACTCTTCCTCTGGAAAACATCTAACAGTTCCTCCTCCGTATTTCAGAGCGCCCAAGTTTCAGAACTATGCTTAACCACTATCATCACTTTAGCTTCCAATATTCTAATCTTAGTTATAACACTTAATTTCCTATTTTTCCAAACGTTTTCAACTGGGAATAAAATACTCGGCTTTTCTTCTTTTAACATCTTCATTACGTCCACCATTGTTGCTACTGATACTGCATATGTGAGTGAAGCTTTTGACTTGATCAATCTTCTCGTACCCAAGATCATATCTCCTTCACTTTTTCCCAATCTAAGCGACTTACTCTTCTAACATTAATTTCCATACCTACGCTCGCACCCTGAGCTCTTAAAACCTCCAAAAATTAAATCATTTTGCTAAAATTTTCATCTAGGATACTCAAACCATCATCAAGATCTAAGAGTTTTATCTTTCCATGTGATTCCGTGCTCTCTTACATACCGTTTGCCGTGTTCGTTAGGATAAAGTCCATCAGAATGATCTATTTAAATGGGGACAGAACGCAATCCCGCTTAACTTCTGATTCAAGACAAAAGCAGCTACTTTAACCGCGGCAATGTTGTGCCCGCACATACCACTAATCACTTTGATGTATTTATCTGGTATACCACACAAAAATTGTCGGTTAAGGGTCAAAATATCGCCGTGTGAAAATTGTGAATGAACAAAAAATCGATTCAGCATTATTTGAAAACTTTTGCAGTTTGGTGTTTCGGGTTGTAATGCTGGGTTAATTCTTCTTTCAAAATTGAATATGTTTTGGTGGTTATCTACGTAAGTTTTTGAATAAAGAGAATATGGATATAGTCGTTATCAGTGTAAGAATATTGGAAAAGAAGTGTTGTTTAATTGTATATCGAGAAGGGTTGATAATATCAAGAAGGACTGATAATGTAACGAATGGTTGCTTATCCACTGGGATTTGGTCTACACTTTTTCTATCCTGTCTTCAGCTCTTACCGAGAACACAGCTATGACAGTATGGTTACGTTTTAATGGTTATAGTGCGGTTATGGTTATGGTTACGATTGGAAGCTACAGTGATTACAGCGGCCAAATATGGCTCTAAAGCATGGGCGCTCCGAAAAGCGGACGGAAATTTACTAGATGTTTTCCAGAGAAATTGCCTACGGATTGTTCTGGGTACCCGGCTGACTGACCGTATTTCAAACAATAGTTTGTACGAAAAATGTGGTTCAATCCCACTTTCCTGGGCTATAACGAAAGAAAGGTTGAGATGGCTAGGCCACGTTCTGCGGATGAAGGATGACAGATTGCCGAAGATTGTACTTTTTGGCCAACCGTCACGGGCTACACGGAATGCAGGTCGTCCTCGTCAGGTTTTGGAGGATGTCATAAATGAAGATTTAAAAGGAATGGGAACTTTCTGAGTGGGTGTAAAGAGGGAGGCCTTGAATAGATTAGGTTGGAGGAGGAGCGTGCATAGCTGTGTTGGTCTCAGGCGGTTTGGTGCTGCAGTGGGTTATTAGTAGTAGTAGTAGTAGTAGTACTAGTAGTTATGTTTAATTGTTTGAATGACTGTATATTTAGGTTTTCTTAAAAAAAAAATTCCTAAATCCAGTGAAGATCTCTCATTACTTAAGCTGCTACAGAATTACTGGACTTCAAAGGTCTCGTGGTGTCACGGATGCACATCTCAAACGGGATTTCCGGGCTATACCTCGAATATCCCCTTAACAATTTAATTTTGAAACCCTGTGATTCTTCGTATTTTTTCCAAGTTTGGAACTGAATGGGAAAGGCTACAAAGCCGTTCCTAAGTCATCCAGGTCTCGTAAGCATTTCCAGCATATCATTAAATTCATTTTGACAGGTGGAATCCTCGTGTAACAGTTCTAACAATAACTAAAACTCTTTTATGGTACAACTCTGGTACTTTGTAAATTACAACTAAGAATATAATTAATTACAGTAGCAAGTTTGTTACAACTCTTGTTAACGACACTATTAATTCTACCTCTCAAATTTGATTAGTTCTTAGAAGTTTCCACGTAAGCATAAAGATACAGCTTGAAATGAAACTTCACTTTCAAACATAATGAGAGATCAGCAGCTTTTGACATGTTATTTGATTGCTTTACAGGTTCTTTTCTATCTGTATATCCTTTCTAATGGACACTGCTTTTGTTTGTTTTTCCTATCTTTTGTGCTAAACCTTCTGGAGTGACACAATGGATATGTGACACAATAGAGCAAAATTTGATGAAAGCAATTGCAACATTTTTCATCAAACAGTTCGTGGTAACGAACTGAAAGTAAGAAACAGACCTGTGTAAATGTATTTTTCAAGCAAAAATTGAAATATATAAAATATTCTAAGCTTGAATTTATCCTTCAAAAGCTATTAATCTGAAAAACTTGCGTAATTTTAGCAAAAGGTGAGAAACGTCCATGATGAAAACGACGATATCGGTAAAAATTACACCATCAAGTTTAGCATATCCAAGAACCCTATAGTAAAGGTTTAATCAAGGCAGTATCCAGGAAGGGGGTAGGGGGTTTGAATCCCGTACCATCGAAATTTGTGTCCTTCTTGTAAAAACGTAAGAAAAAAATAAACAAATTTTGATGCCTTTTCGAAAGTTTTCTGGTATAAAACTCCCATAAAAAAAAACTATTCTGTAAAACACCCCCCGGTGTTTACAAAACAGGCCCTAGGTTTAACCCCAATGTACAAAAATACAATTTTCGTGATTTTCCAATAAAGGCTGACAACTCACTGGTGTTAATTTTTTTCAGAGGTAGTAGTATCGAACTAATTGTCCTAAAATACCAAGAAAGGATTGATTTGAACGGAAATAAACGATTTTACTGCCATTAGGTGACAAAAGAGATTGTGCTTCAAAGAAATGGTGTTTTCTGCCATTTTGGGGGTGAAAAAATCAACTTTGGCCAGGAGAAGGCCTGAACGTTATTGAGTATACAATTTAGAAGCCAGTCTATTAAAAAAAAAAAAAAATAAAAAAATATATATAAATATAAAAATATATATATATATATATATATATATATATATATATATATATATATAAAAATAAGTTGTCTGTCTGTCTGTGGATGGATCAGGTGACGTCACCTGAAAAAACTGGATCAGGTGACGTCAAAACTGAAAAAACTAAAAAAAGGCAAAAACTACAAAAAAAACTAAAAACTAATAAAAAAGCTAAAAAACTAAAAAAACTAAAAAAAGGCAAAAACTACAAAAAAAAACTAAAAACTAATAAAAAAAATAAAAAAGCTAAAAAACTAAAAAAACTAAAAAAACTAAAAAAAGGTAAAAAACTAAAAAAACTAAAAACTAAAAAAAACTAAAAATAAAGGAAAAAACTGAAAAATAAGCTAAAATAAAGGTAAAAACCAATAAAAAACTAAAAAAAAACTGAAAAAACTAAAAAAAGGCAAAAACTACAAAAAAAACTAAAAACTAATAAAAAAAGTAAAAAAGCTAAAAAACTAAAAAAACTAAAAAAACTAAAAAAAGGTAAAAAACTAAAAAAAATAAAAAATAAAAAAAAAATAAAAAAAAGGAAAAAACTGAAAAACAAGCTAAAATAAAGGTAAAAACCAATAAAAAACTAAAAAGAAAAAAAGGAAAAAACTAAAAAAAATTTTCATCTAAAAAACTAAAAAAAACTAAAAAAGGTAAAAACTAAAAGAACTAAAAAAGAAAAAAATAAATGACGAAACTCAAAGAGAAAGCGACCAGGACAAAAGGAATGTTCGATTAGCAATCAACAAAGCACCGGGACACAGGGAGTATAAATGACGACCAGGACATAAGTAAAAAAAAAAAAGTATCTATATATATAAAAATAAGTTGTCTGTGGATCGTGGATCAGGTGACGTCACCTGAAAAAACTGGATCAGGTGACGTCAAAACTGAAAAAACTAAAAAAAGGCAAAAACTACAAAAAAAAACTAAAAACTAATAAAAAAATAAAAAAGCTAAAAAACTAAAAAAACTAAAAAAAGGCAAAAACTACAAAAAAAACTAAAAACTAATAAAAAAGCTAAAAAACTAAAAAAACTAAAAAAAGGCAAAAACTACAAAAAAAAAACTAAAAACTAATAAAAAAAATAAAAAAGCTAAAAAACTAAAAAAACTAAAAAAACTAAAAAAAGGTAAAAAACTAAAAAAACTAAAAACTAAAAAAAACTAAAAAAAAGGAAAAAACTGAAAAATAAGCTAAAATAAAGGTAAAAACCAATAAAAAACTAAAAAAAAACTGAAAAAACTAAAAAAAGGCAAAAACTACAAAAAAACTAAAAACTAATAAAAAAAGTAAAAAAGCTAAAAAACTAAAAAAACTAAAAAAAACTAAAAAATAAAAAAAAACTAAAAAATAGGAAAAAACTGAAAAATAAGCTAACATAAAGGTAAAAACCAATAAAAAACTAAAAAGAAAAAAAGGAAAAAACTAAAAAAAATTTTCATCTAAAAAACTAAAAAAAACTAAAAAAGGTAAAAACTAAAAGAACTAAAAAAGAAAAAAATAAATGACGACACTCAAAGAGAAAGCGACCAGGACAAAAGGAATGTTCGATTAGCAATCAACAAAGCACCGGGACACAGGGAGTATAAATGACGACCAGGACATAAGTAAAAAAAAAATTAACAAAACTAAAAAGAAGGTAAAAACTACAAAAAAACTAAAAAGAAAAAAAAACTAAAAACTAATAAAAAAACTAAAAAATCTAAAAATCTAAATAAACTAAAAAAGAAAAAAAAAGGAAAAAAATAAAGGAGAAAAACAAAACTAAAAAACGAATGTATATACAGACCGGTACACCGGGATACAAATGACGACCGGGACACAGGGAATATAAATGACGACCGGGACACAGGGACACAACTACAACGGGGACACCGGGGGAAACAGGGGGATATAAATGACGACCGGGACAAAAAAACTAAAAAGAAAAAAAAAACTAAAAACTAATAAAAAAACTAAAAAATCTAAAAATCTAAATAAGCTAAAAAAGAAAAAAAAGGAAAAAAATAAAGGAGAAAAACAAAACTAAAAAACGAATGTATATACAGACCGGGACACCGGGATACAAATGACGACCGGGACACAGGGAATATAAATGACGACCGGGACACAGGGACACAACTACTACGGGGACACCGGGGGAAACAGGGGGATGTAAATGACGACCGGGACACCGGGACAGGGAATGGTCGATTAGCAATCACCATCAACAAAGCTCAAGGGCAATCATTAGAATCATGAGGTATAGATCTGAATACAGATTGTTTTCCCATGGACCATTATATGTTGCATGTTCAAGAGTCGGTAAACCTGACAATCTATTTATATGCAAAGACAATGGGACAGCAAAGAATGTTGTATATTCGCAAGTTTTACGTAGTTAAAACCATATATATATATATATATATATATATATATATATATATATATATATATATATATATATATATATATATATATATATATATATATATATATATATATATATATATATATATATATATATATATATATATATATATATATATATATATATATATATATATATATATATATATATATATATATATATATATATATATATATATGTATATATATATATATATATATATATATCTATATTCACAGGTGGGACATAGGGACACAACTACAATGGCGCGTAACTATTATGGCGCGTAACGACTTACGCGCGCGGGGGGGCTATATATATATATATATATATATATATATATATATATATATATATATATATATATATATATATATATATATATATATATCTGGCACGTACGCAGGGGGGAATTTTGTGAAATGTTTAATTTCCCCATGGTTTCTTGGGATTTCTGGCAAAAGTAGGACATTTATTAAGCAAACAAAAGCAAAGCAAACTTTCGCATGCAAACCGATAAGGGTTCGCGTAGCGCAGGTGCCGATCTCCTGATTCTCCGCCCTCGGCCGGGGTTCATAAATGTGTGAAGCCTTTTTCGGTGTATTTTACAGCATGCAATTATCCGGTCAAGTCACTGCCCAATTATTAACCCATTTTCTGTCTAACTTTTTACCCTCTTCGAAGTAATTAGCAATTGTACTGTTATTTTTTTGTAAAGAGAGTTTGCTTTCCACAGCAAAATGGAATTATCCTTGATATTAGGGCGTTTTTCCCCCCTTTTCAGGATAAAGTACAGCTTTTAATGGATCAGTTTTTGGAACTATCTTTTTTCATTAAAATCTACGTTTTTGCGATAGAAGAACTACCCCCCACAGTACCCATATTGCACTTTTAACCCTAAAATTTCCCTTTCAGTGGGATATAATAGATTAATCACTGGTTCTAAATCGCTATGAACATAACCTGAGCCTAAAATGTACTTCTGAGGCTTCAGTCTTCTTCCCCCCATCCGCTACAATACTACAGATTAAAGTTAATCTGTATTTTCCGATATACGTACTTTTTGCATTTATTTAGTTACTAAAAAAAAAGTGCTTTTTATTGTTTAAAAAAGTAGAGTTGCGAGAAAGAATCAAACTTTAGCGCAAGGAGCGGGGTGTCGAGGAGGAAAAGCCCCTTTCATATACGGAGTAATTTCTGTCCGTTTTAAAGTTTTAATGTCGCTCCTTACTTTCATTTAAAAAAATTGTTTTTTTTTATTTAATTTCTGAAAGTTGAATTAATTAATGCATTTGAATTAATGCATGTCTGATTTTGGCTCTCCGTACATGAATTACTAAAATGAAATTTGCATATTAATTCTTTTTTTGGCTAAATGGCTTTCTCTTAGTTTTGATCAGACGATTTTGAGAAATAAGGGGCGGGGAAGGAGGTCTAGTTGCCTTCCAATTTTTCGGTTACTCAAAAAGGCAACTAGATCTTTTAATTTTTAACGAACGTTTTTATTAGTAAAAAAAAACGTATCTTAAGAATTAACTTACGTAACAAACGTACAGAACTTACGTTACGTTTTATCCCAATTCTTTAAGAATGACCCCTGAATCAGAAAGGCCGTAGAATAAATAGTTGAAATTATTTAAAAAATGTTTAGCATAAAGAGCGAAGTATTTATCTCCTCCTAAATACCTCGCTCTTTATGCTAAAGTATTTCTAGAACCCTTCATATGCGTAATAATCTCTGTTCGTTTTAAGTTTTAATACTTCTCCTTACTTTCAATTGAAAAAACTTTTTCATGTTTATATTTTCATTGTTTTTTTTTATAGTAATGCTAGAAAGTCCTGCGCCCTTTTCATTGAATTTCTCTTCCCCCATGAAATACTCTTCCAAGGAAAGATCCTCCCATATAGCCCCCTCCCCTGAACCCCACACCCAAACCAAAAAAATCCCCCTGATAACATCGGTACACTGCCCAGTAACCATTACTGTATGTAAACACTGGTCAAAGTTTGTAACTTGCAGCCCCTCCCCCAGGGACTGTGGGGGGTAAGTCATCCCCAAAGACATAGTTATTATGGTTTTCGACTATGCGGAACAAAATGGCTATCTCAAAATTTTGATCCGTTGACTTTGGGAAAAAAATGAGCGTGGGAGGGGGCCTAGGTGCCCTCCAATTTTTTTGGTCACTTAAAAAGGGCACTAGAACTTTTCATTTCCGTTAGAATGAGCCCTTTTGCAACACTCTAGGACCACTTGGTCGATACCCTGACCCCTGGGAAAAAAAACAAAAAAAAAAAAAACAAATAAACACGCACCCGTGATTTGTCTTCTGGCAAAAAATACGAAATTCCACATTTTTGTAGATTGGACCTTGGAATTTTGTGTATAGGGTTCTCGGATATGCTGAATGCGATGGTGTAATTTTCGTTAAGATCCTATGACTTTTAGGGGGTATTACCCCCTATTTTCCAAAATAAGGCAAATTTTCTCAGGCTCGTAACTTTTGATGACAAAGACTAAATTTGATGAAACTTATATATTTAAAATCAGCATAAAAATCCGATTCTTTTGATATAACTTTTAGTGTCGAAATTCCGTGTTTTAGCGTTTCGTTTACTATTGAGCCGGGTCGCTCCTTACTACAGTTCGTTACCACGAACTGTTTGAAAATAAAAAAAACAAGTTTTTTAAATGAAAGTAAGAAGCGACATTAAAACTTAAAACGAACAGAAATTCCTCCGTATATGAAAGGGGCTTTTCCTCCTCAATGCCCCGCTGTTTACGCTAAAGTTTGACTCTTTTTCTTAACTCTACTTCTTAAAACAGTAAAAAACTTTAGCGTAAAGAGCGGGGCGTTGAGGAGGAAAAGACCCTTTCATATACGGAGTAATTTCTGTTCGTTTTAAGTTTTAATGTCACTTCTTACTTTCATTTAAAAAAAATTATTTTTTTTATTTAATTTCTGGACGTTTTTTAATTAATGTATGTTTTGATCTTGGCTCTCCACACATAAATAATTAAAACGAAATTTGTATAATAATTTTTTTTTGGCTAAATGGCTTTCTCATAGTTTTAATCGGAAGATTTTGAGAAAAAAGGAGAGAGGGAGGAAGCATAGTTGCCCTCCAATTTTTTGATTACTTAAAAAGGCAACTAGAACTTTTAATTTTTTTTACGAACATTTTCATTAGTAAAAAATATACGTAATTTACGAATTAACTTACGTAACAAACTTCTATATTTGTATGTTTTATTGTGTATATGAGGGAATTCGCCCCTCATCGATACGTCGCTCTTTACACTAAAGCTTAAATTCTGTCCCAATTCCTTAAGAATGACCCTTGGATAACAAAGGCCGTAGAATAAATAGTTGAAATTACTAAAAATACTTTAGCGTGAAGAGCGAGGTATTACGAGGAGGTAAACCCCTCATATGCGCAATAATTTCTGCTCGTTTTAAGTTTTAATGCTGCTCCTCACTTTCAGTAGAAAAAAACTTTTCATATTTATTTTTTCATTGTTTTTTCTTAAATAATGCTAAAAAATCCTTCGCCCCCTTCATTGAAAGCCTCTTCCCCCTTGAGAAGTTTTTCCATGGAAATATCCTCCCATGTACCCCTTCTCACCTCAACTCTCCCTCCCAAACCAAAAAAATCCCCCTGAAAACGTCCGTATACTTCCCAGTAACCATTACTATATGTAAACACAGGTCAAAGTTTGTAACTTGCAACCCCTCCCACGGGGACTGCGGGGGAGTAAGTCGTCCCCAAAGACATAGTTATTAGGTTTTTCGACTATGGTGAATAAAATGGCTATCTCAGAATTTTGATCCGGTGACTTTGGGGAAAAAATGAGCGTGGGAGGGGGCCTAGGTGCCCTCCATTTTTTGGTCACTTAAAAAGGGCACTAGAATTTTAATTTCCGTTAGAATGAGATCTCTCGCGACATTCTAGGACCACTGGGTCGATACGATCACCCCTGGGAAATAAAACAACAAAAAAACAAATAAACACGCATCCGTGATTTGTCTTCTGGCAAAAAATACGAAACCACACATTTTAGAGATAGGAGCTTGAAACTTCTACAATATGGTTCTCTGATACGCTGAATCTGATGGTCCGATTTTCGTTAAGATTGTATCTTTTTTATGGGGCGTTTTCCCCTATTTTCTAAAATAATGCAAATTTTCTCAGGATCGTAACTTTTGATAGGTAAGACTAATCTTGATGAAAGTTATATATTTAAAATCAGCATTAAAATGCGATTTTTTTTATGTAGCTATTGGTATCAAAATTCCATTTTTTAGAGTTTCGGTTACTATTGAGCCGGGTCGCTCCTTATTACAGTTCGTTACCACGAACTGTTTGATTAAAAAGATCTTTGTTAATACTAAAATATTAGATAAAGAAGATAATGATGAATCTTGATAACAGGCCTCTTAAACTATATGAAGGGATTTCCAAAATGGAAAGCATTCGTTTGACATTAAAATCAGCGGACGTCAACTTCGGAATTTTCGTAATGGGGCCAGTGAAAGTAAAAAACGAGGTGTCTTTTGAACATAATACAGTTTTAAAAGACCAGAATACCAAAAGGTAACACTTTGTTCTTCTAACATCATTATTTTTCAAATTTCAAATCTACTTTATCTTGCCTTAGTATTCGTGTCAATTACGAAAATAACTGCGGAGGTCAAAAACAAAACAGCAGAGGTCCAAAATATTCTTACGAAGCAATGCTTGGTGAGGGGTGGTAATATTTAAAATTTTGGACTAGTAAAGAGAACTAGTAAAGAGAAGCTAAAAGAGATCGGGGTTTTGACGCTAGTGCTGCTTAGTAAAATACCTCTGATCAAACAGTTCGTGGTAACGAACTGTAAGTAAAGAGCGACCCTACTCAATAGTAGCCGAAACTCTAAAACACGGAATTTTAATACCAATAGATAAATCAAACGAATTGGAGTTTTTTGCTGATTTCAAATGTGTGTTTTATTAAGTTTAATCTTACCCATCAAAGATGACGAGCATAAGAAAATTTACCGGATTTTTGAAAGAGGGAGAAACGACCCCTAAAAGTCACAAAATCTTAATGAAAAGTGCACCATCAGATATGACGTATCAGAGAACCCTACTGTAGAGGTTTCAAGCGCCTACCTGAAAAAATGTGGGATTTTGTATTTTTGCCAGAAGAACGGATACGGATACGTATTTTTTCAGGGATGATCGTATCGACCCAGTGGTCCTAGAATATTACTAGAGGGCTCATTTGAACGGAAATTCAAAGTTCTAGTGCTCTTTTTAAGTGATCAAAAAACAACTGAAAGTAAGGAGCAACATTAAAACGTAAAACGAACAGAAATTCTCACGTATATGAGGGGCTACTCCTCCAAAACACCTTGCTCTTTACGCTTAAGTTTTAATTCTTTCCCAATTTTTCAAGAAAGACTCCTGAAACACTATGTTCGTTTAACTAAAAAAATAAGAAGCTTTTTTTAAGGTACTAAAAAACTTTAGAGTAAAGAGCGAGACGTTTTGGAGGAGTAATCCCCCTCATTTATGTAATACTTTCTGTTCGTGTGGCTCTTTACCTTCAGTTGAAAAACTGGATTTTTATTTATTTTGTCAATTGAAAGGGTAACTAGAAGTTTTTTGACCTTACTTTCCTGATATCATACTTCAATCCGAGCTCTCAACGAACGCACAGTAGTTGTGAACATCAGTAGTTGTGATCCTCTGAATGTTGCTCACACGCCGACTAAAATAGTCATCTCGTCCTAGTTGGTCTTGTGCAGTGAAAAATCCTCCTGTCAGGTAGAAAATAGGTTCAACAATGTTCCTGGTCACAGTTTATGTTATGATTGATGAGATGTGTGACCTTTCACACATCACATCTCCCTCATTTATGTGATGTCAATCCCTTCATATAGTTTAAGAGGCCTGTTATCAAGATTCATCATTATCTTCTTTATCTAATATTTTAGTATTAACAAAGATCTAATCAAACAGTTCGTGGAAACGAACTGTAGTAAGCAGCGACCCGGCTCAATAGTAACCGAAACTCTAAAAAATGGAATATTGATACCAATAGTTACATAAAAAAATCGCATTTTAATACGGATTTTAAATATATAACTTTCATCAAGATTAGTCTTACCTATCAAAAGTTGCGATCCTGAGAAAATTTGCCTTATTTTAGAAAATAGGGCAAAACACCCCCTAAAAAAGATACAATCTTAACGAAAATCAGACCATCAGATTCAGCGTATCAGAGAACCATATTGTAGAAGTTTCAAGCTCCTATCTCTAAAAATGTGGAATTTCGTATTTTTTGCCAGAAGACAAATCACGGATGCGTGTTTATTTGTTGGTTTTTTTCAAGAGGCCTGGTGGCCTCTTGCCACCAGGCAAGAGGCATAGGTCACTAAATATTGTTAAAAGAAACAATATTCTGGTTAGAAAAAATGAATGATCTTAGGTTTTTTTCTTATGCCCATTTCTTCTATTTGTTTAATGTCCTATTAACGTGTTTCCTAGCGTATTTAGAGAATTACGAAGCTATTTATCTCAATTCAAAATTTTAAATATATTGTTCTTGCGCTGCAAGGTTTTTCTTCTTGTCATTCTAACAAAACATAACCTATACTTAATATTATCGTACCATAACTAATCTCTATAGTGCATGAGTTATATAGTAGTCATTATTGTAATCAAACAGTTCGTGGTAACGAACTGTAGTAGGGAGCGACCCGGCTCAATAGTAACCGAAACCCAAAAAACAAAATTTTGATACCAATAGTTAAATCAAAAGAATTGTATTTTAATGCTAATTTTAAATATAAGTTTCATCAAGTTTATTCTTACCCATCAAAAGTTACGAGCCTGTGAAAATTTGTCTTATTTTAGAAAATAGGTGAAAACACCACATAAATGTCACAGAATCTTAATGAAAATCACACCATCAGATTCATTGTATCATAGAACCCAACTGTAGAATTTTCAAGCTCCTATATACAAAAATGATGAATTTTGTATTTTTTGCCAGAAGACAGATCACGTATGCGTGTTTTTTTTTCCAGGGGTGATTGTATCGACCCAGTTGTCACAGAATGTCGCGAGAGGGCACATTCCAACGGAAATGAAAAGTTCTAGTGCCCTTCTTAAGTGACTAAAAAATTGGAGGGTACCTAGGCCCCTCCCACGCACATTTTTTCCCCAAAGTAACTAGATCGAAATTTTGAGTTAGCCATTCTGTTCAGCTTAGTCTAAAACCTTAGTCTTAATAACAACATCTTTGGGGACGACACCATCTCACGTATTTAAGGGGGTTCGTCTTCTGCACAATACCTCGCTCTTTACGCTAAAGTATTTTGAGTAATTTCAGCTATTTATTCTACGGCCTTTGTGATTCAGAGGTCATTCTTAAAGAACTGGGACAAAATTCAAGCTCCCTTTTGTTTTATCAAAATCATCCGATCAAAACCATGAGAAAGCTATTTAGCAAAAAAAAAAAAATGAATGTACAAATTTCGCTTTAATTATTCATGTGTGGTGAGCCAAAATCAAAACATCCATTAATTCAAAGACGTTCAGAAATTAAATACAAAACAAGTTTTTTTTTTTTTAATGCAACTAAGGAGCGACATTAAAAATTAAAACGAACAAAAATTGTTCCGTATATCAAAGGGTTGTCCCCTCCTCAACGCCTCGCTCTTTACGTTTAAGTTTGACTCTTTCTCACAACTCTACTTTTTAAAACAATAAAAACTCCTTACTTGCAGTTAAAAAAAACTTTTTTTTTAATTAATCAATTTAATCCTTCTAATTTATTTAATCTATAGGCTAGTATATAAAAAAAGAAGAGAGAGATCTAGACATAGTAGCTTACTCCTAAATCGCTCTAAATACATTATGGACAGAGAAACAGTATTGGAGCTTCGTCCATTCCAGTAAGAGGAGTAAAACGCTTAGATTAATAATCAAGATGAATAAGTAAGGATAGTCGGGTTAAAAAAATTGATATGACGAATTAGAAGTGTTTACAAAACACTTTTATAGCTTTCTGGTTATACGGATAGATTTTATTATC
The DNA here is from genome assembly GCF_032884065.1 of Artemia franciscana. NCBI lineage: Eukaryota > Metazoa > Arthropoda > Branchiopoda > Anostraca > Artemiidae > Artemia > Artemia franciscana. The sequence goes on along the minus strand of NC_088883.1, from coordinate 25,322,034 downwards.
AAAATTTTGCAAATAATATCTGCTTATATGTTTTATCTTCTTGCTTGTACTAAATCTATTTTCGTTTGTGTATTTTTCATATCTTTTCTTTTTGTCATAAAAAGGAGAAAATAGGAATCAGCCATGCAGCAGAGAAAATGTGTCTCATAATCTAGTCGTTATTTCAAGGATATTAGATAGTAAAAATAAATATTGCATGGTATCTTTGAGAGCTGCTCCTAGCTCATTTGTTGGGTTTTTAATTGATGCTTCTTTCTGTCCATGACTGCTGTGAGTTCTTTTCCTTCAAATATTCCTTATCCAGAATATTCTTCACCACGGTCGGCTTCACAGCTTGGGAACTGTGTCTGAATAATGATTCATTCTTCCTTCTTCTTCTACTGCTGATAGTACTACCACGACTACTACTAATAGTACTTCTGCTACTATGACTACTGTTAATGCTATTATTACTAGTACTGCTACTACCTCGGCTACTAATACTAATGCTAACAATAATTTAACGCAGTACTAAGGCGCCTGGAGCCAACACATTTGCGCACGCTCCTTGCTCGTCCCAGTCTGTTCAAAGCTTCGCTTTCTGCTCTATTCATGCAAGTTGCAATTGCCTTCTAATTCTTTCTCATGACCTCTTGTCAACCAATCATTTGGCCCCAGGTCAACTCATCATCCTTTATATGTAAAACATGGACTATTACAGGTTTCTTTTAAAAAGATTTAGAAGTGTATTTAGGGACCTGTTACAGCATTCCTATAGAAGCCAATCTTAATCAGGGGGAGAATTGGATATCAGATCTTTTTAAACGTGCTCACGTAAAATCTGCACTAGTTGATAATTTGTCAAAAAGTTACTCGTTCACAATGAACAACCAGGAGCTATATATTACCATAATTTTTCTCCAGATATATTCTCGGGGAGCTCGAAAGAGAAAAAAAAAATGACAGATGTGATCACCTCTGTCACCTCTGAAGAAAACTCGGTTTATTGTGCTAGAGTAGTATGATTGGATCGGTTCCATCGACTAAATTATATCTTAGATCGGTTCCATCGACTAAAGTGTTGCTGGAGCAACACGATTTTGTTTTTTTGCCTTTGACCAGAGGACCCAACTGTCAGCCCTCAAAACTTTGAATATGATATGTAAATGAGTTTCTCTTTAAAAATGCAAAATAAAACTGTAGACAGGGCCCTTAAACATGGTCTCTGATTAGGCTGTGCTGTATTCTTAAAACGGCCCTTTTCCTCTATTTTTGACATCCGATCAACGTTATTAGTTTTATAATGCTCTCTAATTACTTTGCCCCGAAAATTAAAACCTAAAATAGACAACGTTGTTATTTATAAAATTTCGGCATGTATAAGCTAATCCTATATTACTTTACCTCGAAACATAACACCTACTAATGTTTGCATGTGTACTTATTCGATTATTTGATTTTATGTCTTTAACTGGGTAATTGCCACATAAACACTTAACCAATAATTACAAAAATAGGTTTCTTTGAACGGCTACGCGTAAAATCTACACAAGTTGAGAATTTGTCAGGAAATTACTCTTTCGCATTCAACAACCACGAGATATACATTAACATAAATGTTCTCCAGAGATATTCTCAGGGAACTCATAGGAGCAAAAATTTAAAAATAAATGAAAGAGTAATGTGAAACCTTGTAGCAACCCTAGATCGATTCTATCGACAAAAGTGTTGCGGGAGCAACATTTAGATTTTTTTTTTCTTTGACCAGATGAAGCAACTGTCAACCCCCAAAATTGTAAATATCCTATATCTTAAAAACAAGTTGTTCCTTAAGCATGAAAATAAATATGTAGACATGGTCGTTCAACATAGTCTCTCCGTAGGCTACTCTGTATTCTTAAAACGAACTTTTTCCACTATTTTCGACACCCAATCAGCGTTGTCAGTTTTATAACGCTCTCTAATTACTTTACACCGAAAATTAAAACCTAAAACAGACATTGTTGTTATTTGTAAAATTACAGCATGTACATGGTAATCCTTACTTTACCACGTTAACGTAATTTTACGTACGTATATTTTACGTTACTTTACCATGAAACGTAATACCTATTAAGGATTGTGTCGATTCTACGTCTATAACCGAGTAATTCCCGCATAAGCAAATTACCAGTAATTGTAAAAACATGTTATTACGTTTCATTATTCTTTATAACAGATACGTAACGAACTGCATATGGCAGATTTTTGCTATTCCAAAAGGTGCCAAAAATTAATAAGAGATAGACCAATTAGCAAAAGTATGTGATGCCTAGTCCCTGAAAATGAACAGTTTCTACTATGATTGCTAAAAAGTCATTTTTTTATAGGGAAGAAATCCTATATTATTTCCAGCCTGCTGTATGTACCCTCTTAAAAGAAAAAATTGATCTGACCCAGACACTTTAGTGAGAAAGGTAGGTGGGGCTCAGGGGTGATAGACGCTTCTGAAAATCTGTTTGCTTTCTTTTCATGTCCCAAAATTATTTGTTCGATAGATTTTACAGCCGGCGGAGGTTGGGGAATGGGAAGATGCCACAGAAAACCAACATTTTCATGTCCTATTGGTTTAGTGCACTTGCCCCCTAAACTTCAAGCTGACAAATAAAATAGATCCTTGTCTATCTATCGGCAGACAATTTGCTGCTGGGAGGTGGTCATGGAGGGTTCAAAGACCGACTCTTTGCCTACAATCACGCTAGTTTAATTTTATTGCTTGACTCAGCAGTAAGCAACTTAAACGAAAAGAAATTACTCCGTATATGAAAGGGGCTGTTCCCTCCTTAACGCCCCACTCTTTACGCTAAAGTTTGACTCTTTCTCTCAACTCTACTTCTTAAAACAGTAAAAAATGAACTTCTATATTCGTATGTTTTTATTATGTATATGAGGGGGTTCGCCCCCTCGTCAGTACCTCGCTCTTTACACTAAAGCTTAAATTTTGTCCAAATTCCTTAAGAATGACCCTTGAATCACAAAGACCGTAGAATAAATAGTTGAAATTAGTGAAAATACTTAAGCTTAAAGAGCAAGGTATTAGGTGGAGGTGAACCCTTCATGCGCATCATAATTTCTGCTCGTTTTAAGTTTTAATGCTGCTCCTTACTTTCAGTCGAATAAAATTTTCATATTTATTTTTTCATTTTTTTTTTTTAAATAACGCTAGAAAATCCTAAGCCCCCTTCATGGAAATTTTCTTCCCCCTTGACAAATTCCTCCATGGAAAGTTCCCCCCACATAACCCTTTCACCTCAACCCCCCCCCCTCCACCAACCAAAGACGTCTGTACACTTCCCAATAACCATTACTGTATGCAAGCACTAGTCAAAGTTTGTAAGTTGTAGCCCCTCCCATGGGGACTGTGGGGGAGCAAGTCATCCCTAAAGACATAGTTATAAGGTTTTTCGAATATACTGAATAAAATGGCTATCTCAGAATTTGATCTGGTGACTTTGGGAAAAAATGAGCGTGGGAGGGGGCCTAGGTGCCCTCCAATTTTATGGTCACTGAAGAAGGGCACTAGAACTTTTCATTTCCACTAGAATGATTCCTCTTGCAGAATTCTAGGACCACTGGGTCGATACGATCATCCCTGAAAAAAAAAAAAAAAAAAAAAAAAAAACAAGCAAATAAATACGCATCCCTGTTGTGCCATCTGGCGAAAAAATACAAAATTCCACATTTTTGTAGATAGGAGCTTGAAACTTTTACAGTATGATTTTCTGATACGCTGAATCTGATGGTGTGATTTTCATTAAGATTCTTTGACTTTTAGGGGTTTTTTCCCCCTATTTTCTAAAATAAGGCAAATTTCCTCAGGCTCGTAACTTTTGATGGGTAGGACTAAACTTGATGAAATTTATATATTTAAAATCAATGTTAAAATATAAATCTTTTGATGTAAGTATTGGTATAAAAATTCCGTTTTTTAGTGTTTTGGTTACTATTGAACCAGGTCGCTCACAGTTCGTTACCACTAACTGTTTGATTCAAGACGTATATTTTGAGATCTAAAATTATCTTTGGTAAAAAGAAAAAAAAGACTTTTTAAGGCTTGAGATGTGTGAATTATGAGGGAAAATCTATTTTGAAAGGTGAATAATCGGACGTGCCCTTGTTTTGCACCCCCTCTCCTCCCCGCCTCTAAGAAGATTTTGTTTTTACCCTATTACATAAAAAGGAAAGGTGTCTAAGGCATCATAACGAAAGGTACCATAATTATCTGGCTTATATATAAAAACAATGGCTTTATATATATATATATATATATATATATATATATATATATATATATATATATATATATATATATATATATATATATATATATATATATATATATATATATATATATATATATATATATATATATATATATATATATATATTTATATTTATATATTTATATATATATATATATATATATATATATATATATATATATATATATATATATATATATATATATATGTTTGTATTTGTGTGTGTGTGTGTGTTTCTGTGTGTCCTGTCTACGTGTGTTTTCGATTCTGTAAAACCTGTTGTCCAGCTTATGGAGATGGTATTCTTTTGATTAGCAAGATTAGAAAGAGCCTTTCTCTCTCTGCATTGATTGTTATCCCCAATTTTCGATACATAGGACCGTCACTTAACCTATCAAAGTTTGGGTATCTTATCATTTAATAGTAATAATACGAACCCTCTCGTCTATTAATCCTTCTCTATACTTTTGACTTAATCTTTTCTGTGGTTAGGAATAACTACTACTATAACAATAGAAACAACTATTATTATAACTTTACAATCTTCTTGGACTTGCGCCGTCGCTGATTGCCATAATAAAATTATTTTTATGTATTCTAAAATTATAGCTTGCCGAAAGAGATATAATAAGAAAGCTTTGACTAATTGATATTCAATTTTTATTGAATTTTCGTTTGTTTCGTGAGTTTACCTTATCCTTCGTAACAAAAATATACATTCAATCCAATCATATTATTACCGTTTTCTCTTTTGATTAATGCTACCTTGACGGTTTAGAAATTGAAACCTCATATTTTTATCAAAACCTCATATTATTATCAAATCCGCAATTACGGACTTCTTTGTCTTGAACTGTTTTCATTCCATTTTGTTTTGTTTTTTTGTTGTTTTTTTTTGTCTTTTTTTGTATTGAGTAACGAGTAAATTATTATTAAAGATTATAAAAACGTAATAATATTTCTAAAATAAAAGAAAAATAAATAAGGAGCGATTGAAAAATTGCAGTGTTGTTTTCGGAATCAAAAGATGAAGCTTTGTAAGAACAAGAGGGGATCGATTTGACTTTTCTGATTTGTAATACACATCTTTCTAATCTGAACTTTTTAAGTCCAATATTTAACGTCGGCTCTCAGGAAATGTCTCCAGCAGTCTGTGGTTTCTTCAGTCGGATGGAACCATTGGGATGTTTTTTCCATGTTCCTTCATCCGTCCTCTACTGATGCTAAGAGATTCCTTACTGGATGAAATGAGAACATAAATTCTTAGTTTCAAGAAAAAGCACGCTTGAATGGCGTTGCTACGTGCCATATTCATATTTACAAACGTAAAAGCACTTAGATCCTCTTGGTAATTAGTCTCTTAAAGGGGGGATTGGTACATCAGATATGGAAGTTTCTTATTACAGATAAACTATCAATTGATTTCGTCTAGTGAGAGCTGATCCGGCACGAACACAGGAATTTGAGTGGGCAATAAATTAAACCCAACGTGAAGATGGCCAGATTATTTTAAAACGCTGGAAGGCCGGTTTCGGGGAGAGCATGATCCCAAATCTCCAAACTTGTCCCTCCATGCAAGGGTCTGTATTTGGTTTTGGTTTGATATCTCAAAGGTGCAAAAGTATAAACTTCCTCAAGAAACTTTTCACAGGCCCTTATACAACCGATCAGGCTTGATGGAGTCTAGACTATTCATACTATTCGGACTACAGACTTTTCAGACCATTTATAAGACGGCGTATAAACTTCAGCTTTTTTACCAGCCTTTTACTTTTTTTGACCAATTGTCTTTTTCTTGTTTTTTTTTCAGTCTGACGTTGGGTAAAAGCTCTCTCTTGTCTCTTGGTTTAAATTCTTTAAATAACTTAAATTTAAATCTTGAATTTCAAATGAAATTAAAAAAGCAACCTTAAAACTTAATCCGTAATAAATAATCCCATTTACGGGAGGGGGGTACCGACCCCTACAACTTCACCTCATCATAAAGTCTTACTAGTACCTTTCTAGAATTAAAACTAGACCTATATAGCCAGTCAGTAATTGTAAGGGATTCTTATATAACCGATATTTTTCACAAAATTGTGTTCTATATCTGTTTTATTTAAAACAAGTTTCAATTAAAATAGCTCTTTGATTTTCAAAGCAACATAATAAAAAAGAAAAATAGAATATCAAAAGTAAATGATCTGGTTCATTTTTCTCAGGGAAAGGGTCCTTTAGACAAAACTACTTATTGTAACCTATTGTACCTTCCTGCTATCTCTACAAGTAAGGATAAGAATCTACTTTTATTTAACACTCAAACACTTTTAATATTCTCTTTAATCTCTGCTTTTAACTCATTCCTGCACCACAGCTAGATTTTTCACTCTCTATTTAAATGCTAGTTTACGGTTGCTGATGATACTCTTTCCAAGAGACATTTTATTATTCGTGCATTCTTCGTATTCTTGCGTATTTCTTATTTTTCCTAATGTGCAAAAATTTCATTGCCTGTTTTTTGTGTTATGAAAGAGACATACTCTCCAATGCTGATATAATCGACATTTTGGGTTTGTGGAAGATTGGTCTTACAAGAGAACATCTGGGCGTTTCCATATCAATACATGACTTTAAAGCAAGAACTTGAAGACGCTTTTATCCAATCTCTTGAGGATAGTTCGTCAAGATGACGAAAGAAGAAAGTAAATAAAGTCAAGAAACTTCACAAACTTCAAATCAGTTAATTTTACATGGAATTCACTGCTTCGTTTCCATTGCAATCCCTCAGGGGTTCTTTAGAGGACGTGAGCCTAACCATCTAGCAAATAGACAGGGTTTCAATTTTAGTGCAATTTGAGTTACACCGAAAGAGAGTTAAGTTGCTAAATATTAGCCTTGAACGAAATTAAATAAAAAAAAAGAGTTTTTTAAGTAAGGATCTGCATTAAAACTTAGAAAAGATTGATTTTGTTGACTGTATAAGCAGGGTTCCCCCCTTCTTAGCTCCCAACTCTTTGCGCTATAATTTGACGAGTACTCTACTAAAGGTATTTTAGAGTTATTTTCATTTAAGACCAACTTGTTACTACATTCCTTAAAAATTTAAAATATATTGTTTAACGCTAAAAATCGTCGCTTTTATTATGAAAGGGCAGCTGACACCCCCAGAGTTCCATACCGCACGTCTAGTCCAAACAAATTCCTCCGACCTATTGGAAGTCAGTGATTAAATCCTCTCCCTATGCTTATCTGAAGCAGTTCCCGTTGAAAGTTTTAAAATTCAACCTTGTTGTGGAACATTCTCTTTTGCTACTTGAAAAAAGACCTACCATTTTAGATTTCTAGTCGAATGACCCATTTCCCGATTATCTACGAAAACTGCTCTATTATCACGGCTTCTTAAGACAGAAGAAGAATAAAATGGTCATGCGTATCCGCAACCATTGTTCTCGAGTCTCTGTTTTTGGTTTCTCTGGCGTCTTGAATTTCGTGGTATAAGTATTGTCAACATCATACCACTTTTTGAGGCTGTTTAGCCTTTCTTTCTAAAATTGTGCAAATTTCCCAATGCTTATAACTTTTGATGGGCGAGTATAGTTTTGAGTCAATAATTTATATATATATATATATATATATATATATATATATATATATATATATATATATATATATATATATATATATATATATATATATATATATATATATGTCTTGTGTATATAATAAATATATATATTTAATATATAAATATATATATAATATTTAATATATAAATAAATATATAATATTTAATATATAATATTTAATATATAATATTATAATGATATAATATATAAATATATATATATATATATATATATATATATATATATATATATATATATATATATATATATATATATATATATATATATATATATGTATGTATTTATATATATATGTATATAATAAATAATAAATAAATAGTTTTATTGCCCATTACAACTAGACATAAAATGTCACACAATGGAGTATGAAAAGATAATAAAAGGAAAAAGGAAAAAGCACACAAACGAATGACACACAAAGTTAACAGCAAACAGTTTAAACAGAAAATAAATAAATTTAAATAAACAATACATTCAAAGGCGCAGGCTAACAGCTTGAAAAAGACTATGCTAACGATCGATTGATGAAGCAAACCGGTGCTTTCGTCTCATTACAATCATTAAAGGGTCGCACAAATTATACTTAGCTAAAATTCTAGTGTTACGTGTCCAAGGTGGTGAACCCAAAATATACTTGGCATACTTAAAGAAGAGGGATCTGATACGCTTCTTATCCCTAATCAGTAAAAACAATCCAAAAAGGCGAAAGCGCTAGCAAGTGAGGGGATACACAAGCATTATATAAACGCGAGCAAATGCTGCGGTTATAACGCGCTCTACAAAATGTCAAAGCACCATAAGCCTTTCGAGCCTTTTCAACGAAATTTTCGATCAGGCCTTCACGGGCGGTCTTCATATTGTGGCCAATAGGGAGCCCAAGATAAGTCATTGATTTGGAAGAAGAAATCGCCTCATCACTGATCTTCCCCTCATAGGAAACATCATCATTGCCCTTGGGGTCAAAAACAAGTAGAACGCTTTTACTAGCATTAAATGATAGGCCAATTTTAGCATAATGAACATTTAAGATGCTAAAATTTTCCTCTATTGGAGGCACAGACCGGCTTAAGTTTAAAACATCATCAGCATAATTCAGTACTGAAACATCAAGTCCACGATAAATACAACTAGTGATCGTATGTGACTGCGCCTCAAGGACGCTATTATTATAAAGAAAAGGAGAGGTAATAGCACATTGACGAATTCCTTTTCGTACAGGAATCATACTCTCAGACAAAACAAAACCCCCATCAACAGGTACCTTATTTTTAACATGGAGCTTTCTATACATACTTTTAAAACACGTTACAATGAAATGATCAAGACCTCGAGCCAGAGCCAAAATTAGCAAATGTGAGTGTATACTAGAGTTGAAAGCTCGATGCACATCATGACTACCAAAAACTCGGGGCTTCCCAAGCTCCCTCTATTCAATGAAAAGAATTGCAATAAGGCTATGGATATGATCTCTGCTTACACCCTTTTTAAATCCAAACTGTGAATCTGGGAATAACAACATACATTTATATCATTAATCACAAGCAACTCCATTAATTTACATAAAACAGAAGATACGGTAATTGGACGGTAAGAACCACATACAGAGGGATCATTACCTTGTTTTAAAAAAGGTGTCAAAATGCCAGTACAAAAAGAATCAGGAACCAGACCCGAATTAAAAATAATCTGGTATAGAATTTCTAAATGTATCAATAGACTATTACTCCCGTGTAATAAATGCATACCACATAAACTATCGACACCACGGGAAGTCTTCTTCTTAAGCTGTAAAATCGCAGCACTTATTTTAGGCATTGACACTGTAAAACCGATATCATATGAAGTAGAAAGATTCGCATCCAACTCTTGTTCATATAGAAGTTCCAGATTTGTATCGGGCAAAGAAAACTCAGTTGCGAAATGTGATACCCATTCAGGCTCAGTGGGAAGATCACAATTAACCATGTCCCTTATAGTTGCACCTTTTGATTTTACAAATTTCCAAGCAGCACTAAGGTCATTACCAACTGACTGGTTAAGCTTCTCTACTCTACTAGACTTATGTTTTCGAAGCAACTTGATGAACTTCCGCTTAGTAAACAGTCGTACATAGTTAACTGTAGAATTTCTAGGTCGTCCACACTCACTCCGAAGTTGATGCCAGAATTTAGACCGATTACACGCTTCAAATAATGCACTATTTTCAGACCATTTAGGAATTTCAGTGCCAACTCGGACCTTACAAGAAGGGCCTGCCGAAAATTCCGCACAACGCAGTGCATGACTGATTTCTGCACAATAAATGTTCAATAGAATTTGTTTTTCACTCACCGGAATCGCTGTTTTCTAAATGAGAAGTTGATAGGGAACTCTGATCTTCTTATGACTATCATCTAAGACAAATCGGTAAGTAGATTCATCGATATCCTTCCAAGTAGTCTTAACAGTCCATTTTTTAGGTGGTCGCTTAGAGAGAATACCATTTAATTCAACACTGTTCAAGACAGGGAAATGATCAGATGCATAGACACCAAAATCAACATGAGATAGCCCCTTTGGTTTGATATCACTGGTGCAGGAAATAAAATCAAGTTTTGAAGTGGAGCCTGAAGTATGGACATATGTAAAAGGCGAATCGTTTTGGATAACATGTAGATCACTGCAAGCGGCTAGAATCATCTGGGATCTAGGAGTACCAGAGTTAGAGAGTTAAACACAGTTAAAGTCACCCATCAAAATGCAGCCTATACCGCTCGAAAAACATCCAGTAACAATATTAGAAAGTTTCGAACAAGCTGTAACAAACTTTCCTTCGGAAACATTATCTCTGTAAACAGTCGGCATATAAACTGAAATGACAACTATATTACTTCGAAAAACTATATTTTCGCTGCAACAAAAAAGTCAGTCATCTTGTATAGGGCTGGATCCAATCTAGTGCTTACAAGAACCGCCACTCCACCAGAAGGTCGTCCCCTACCAGAGTTGAGTTCAGGGGAGCAAAAACCTTACTTCCCTGAATTTCCAGAAGCCTAAGTGACTCTGCTGATAGAAAGTGTTCTTGAAGGGAAAGGATATCACTAGAACACATGAAACTTTCTAATAGGGGCATTTTTTCAACAGCACCACCATTAAGGTTCCAAGATAGTAAGTTTAGAGTGGGAGCATTCATTTCAGTAGTAGCTTTTGTGCTTCAGGACATTTAAAACTGTAGGTTGGGTGATTTGAAGACCCAGAGAGGGCGCATTTTATGGTATTCTGGCAAGGGGTGGTTTTGGTACTCAAGTGAGCACCGGCACATCCGGAGCATTTCGCAGGGTTTGTGCACGACTTAGCTGCATGGCCAAAGGACTGGCATTTATAGCAACGCATGGGTAGGAACTTGTACTCCGACAACAACAATTTTTCATAACCGAAACAGGGAGGTGACTGAATTGCCCTCCATAGACTCTCCTTTGATCAAACTCTAACTTAAATGACCGGGTTACTCCTCTATAAAAATTTAAACATTAGATTTTTGTGAAAGAAAATAGAATTTTTCTAATATTAATAATGCTTTTGGTTTAGGTTTTTTCTCGGCGACAATTTTACTCTTATGCTTTACTGTGGTTTGGCTTTCTGTTGTACTCCCAAATTCATTTATTTTAGGTTTTCCGGAGCCACCCATCAGTAAGAGCAAAGGTGCCAATATTAGAGACAGAAGTGGCCAACGGCACAAAAACTCCTGGTTATGCTGCAGATTTATTACTCCGAGAATTTTTCAAATAAGGGACTTCATTCTTATTGCAAACTTCCACTTTTCTTGTAGATACTATCTTGAGAGTTTGTGTTTACTTTTGCGAAGGTTTTATAGCGTTTATGAAATATTTTGAATATACTAGTGCATCCCATTTTTTAAAGCGATACTTTAATCCATAATTATTTTGTATAAAGATGAAAAAAACAATGATGGGGGAGGTGAAAATCAGGATTTCAGAAGTTGCAGAAGGAAATTAAGAAAAATAAATTCTAGTGTTAGCGATAATTCAAATAAAGTATAAAGTATAATAAAGTATGGATATATCGATAATTTTACTTTCGATATTCGATAATCGATATATTGATTTCGATATTTCTGATCAGTTTTTTGCTCAGATTAACTTTACAACCTCTCCTCAAAACCTTGCTCTTCGCACTAAAATTTCTTTTTGTGTTTCAAAAATATCCTTACTCCAATTAAGTGGCTCTTTTTTCAGGAATTGTTCGTACATAATTGAGGGGAAAAGTTACAATTTTTGTAAAAAACGAGGTATTGAGGAGAGAGACCCATTCCTCATACACGTGACAATTTCGGTTCGTCTTAAATTTGGATGTTGCTCCTTAGTTCTAGTTGGAAAATTGGGATTTTATTTAATTATTTTTCAAATCTTGCCCGAAATCCTCCCTCCGTGGAAAATGTTTTCTGGACATTCTCTCCTCTGAATGTGCTAATCGAAAGTTTCTCCCGCGTAAAACTCCCCTTAGAGAAGCTCTCCCGTAAATAAATACCCCCTTCCCACGAAAATCCCCCAGACAATTCTTTCAACTCCTTTGAAAATTTTCCCTAGACAATTTTCTCTTTATATCTACACATGTAAAATTAAACTGGCAAGGAGAAAGTAAGTCAAATAAAATAAATTTAGTCTATGAATTCTGGTTAATTTCCCTGTGTATGATATCCCTTTAAAAGTTCATCCCGGAAACTTCCTTTCCCATGGATAAATCTCCTCTTGAAAAATCTCCACTGCAGAAAATTCACCCTCCAAAATAATATCTGTTTACTTCCCAAATACAAATTCTAAATCTAGTCACTAGATATATTTCATGGCAACCTTTTCCCCTGGAATTTGCAGGGCCGGTCATCCCCAGAGGCATGATTGATTGGCTTTTCAACTCTGCATACGTGATTCTTCTTTGGAATTTCAGATAGAAGTTAGAAACCCTTACAGTAAGATTCACGGATATGCTGAGTCTGATGGTGTGATTTCTATCAAGATTCTTTGGCTTTTTAGGGGCATTATTGCCCTTTCTCAAAATTTATACAAATTTCTCGGACTTCCATGGCTTGTGATGGGTACATGAGACTTGAAGGATATTATATATCTGGGGTCGGCGTAAGAGCCAATTCACTTGATGTACCTATTGCTATCAAAATACTGTGCTTTGAAGCTTTTTTTTGTTATTTGGCCGAGCTGCTCTTCACTTAGAGTTTGTTGTCACAAACTATATGATTAATTGACCAGGCATGGGATCCACTCCCAGAAAGGGCATTGGTGGCGGACATGGGCGTTAATTTTATGGCAAATTTATATAGGTACCTCTGATACCCATATTACAAAACTTCCATGTCAGTTTTCATGATCAGTATTTTTTGGAACTAAAGACTTCCTACTGAAAATCTGGAAAGCTCTAACAGATGGAACTACTGACGAAGCTATCCTTGCACTGACTTCTGAAACTTCATCATGTAATCCCCATAAACTGGCTTGATCCTGTAGCGGCTGAATCTCAGGGTCTGTTATGGCACTTGCATTTGTTGATACGGATTCCAGAAAGACCAAATCCATGTCTCCTGCTATTTTACTCTCAACTTAGAGAAGATCGTGAGGGGTAATATATAATTTCTTTAAACCTGAATTGAAGCATGTGGCAATCGTGACGAGTGTGATCTGAACAAATCCTATAAGCCTAGAAGGTATTTTATCTAGCCAAGCATTTCGGATGTTCTCAGAAATAGTCGAGAGTCCTTACTAAACGTAGTTTGCGAACAGTCTATGGCAACTTCTGGATACAGCTGTGTATCAGCATAAATAAGCTAATGAATTGAATACATTATTCTTCTTCTCGATCATTTACGAAACAATTTTCTCTGTCAGATCTTTTCTGCTGGATGTTCATCGGCAGATATAAAAAAGCCGAAATAATAACGTTTTTGATATTGATATTTATGCTTCAATATTCGATGTCAATATACGGTGCGATATATCGATATCGATATTCAGTATCGGTCAACACTAGTTATGCCATTGTTTAGATCTAACTTCATACCATCACAATCTTAGCTAATTTTCAATATTTCTCAAAGATACAGAAATTCACAGAGTAGGTCCATGGCCAGACAATCGGTGTATTCTCCGAGAGAATTCTTAGTACAAGTTTTTGCTTTTCTTGTTGATTTTATCCGAAAATTTTGACACTGTGTATTTTATTTTTGCAAAGGTTTGGTACAAGATTTCATGTTGGTATTTTTTTGAAATTCTCTGTTTACTTTTGCGACGGACTTCTGGACATCCTGATATTTTTAAGTATACTAGTACATCCCGTATTTTTTAAACAATACATTTACAAATAAATGTCTTTAACTAAGGAAAAGAATCATAATGAACGGCAGAGGTTGGGGAGATAGTTGTTAAAAATCAGAATTTCAGCAATAGATTTTTGAACTTATAAGATTTCTGATAAGTTCAAAAATAAAAACTCACAGAGTTGATCCTGGGCTGCTGATAAAAACTGTTTACTAAAATTTAGACGAGGAGTTCCTTGACCACACAAACCGTAAAAAAACGAATCTGGATTTCTGACTGCACCATAGAGCTAGTTGAAAAGAAGCGCCCCTCGTTGGTAGTACAAAAGAACCCTTAAAAGCAGCCCGCAAAGCAGTTATACTGTCAGTGAAATAGGACCAAGAAAAGCACTGGTTCAATCTTGCAAATGAACAGGAGCATGTGTCCAAAATTCATAGCAGCAAGAAAATGTTTAAACTGCTAAGAGAAGCAACGGGAAAAGCCTTTTCAGCAGCTGATGCGCTGATAAAAGGGCAGGGAAACCAGTCGGTCCGAAAAAAGACGATAGGAACGCCTGGGATAACACTTTTCTGAGCTGCTGAATCCCATGAAAGCCCTATGTGGTCTGCCTTCTTACTCAGGTACTGCTAGGGAGTCTTACAATGTAAATCTAGACCCACTGAGCATCGCAGACGTACTGAAAGTGCCTAGGTGCGTAAAGAGCAATAAGACACCAGGAGAAGATTATATCCCTACTGAAATTTACAAGGCCTCGCCAACTATAACACACCACCTAATTGACCTGTTTGTACAAGTTTGAACGACAAAGACTTTACCAAAAGACTGGGAAGAATAAGTCTTCATTCCAGTTAACAAAATAGGGGACAAGACTTGCATGCGAAAATTATAAAGGCATTTTCTAAATTGACAATCCGATGAAATTCTTCTATGCCATACTATTGCATATGTTTAAAGACGCATGAGACAGGCTAATCTGTCATTAACACGCAGTCTTCAGACATCGATCTGGCTCATTCAGCAATAGAAAAACAGATATCACCAACCACAGTTTGGTGCTTTTATTGACTTCGTTGCTCCTTTCGACTCCCTCTTGAGAAGAACTATGGAAGATTGTGGAATAAGAAGGAACGTCACAGGATCTCATTGACATTCTTCGACACGGGTATATGGACACCGAGACCTGTGTTCTTATCTTGGGCAACCACGTTTTCAAGTTACCAGTTGAATTTGAAGCCAAACAGGATGTTCCCTATCGTCCCCATTGTTCAACTATACGGTAGGCTGAATAATGAATAGTGAGTAATTAATAGTTATTTTTGGATAAATGGATGGTTTTCTTCAATCCCTGACAGGCTTAGTTTTTACAAACGATGTTGTCTTGCTTCAAACCACTGTGGACGGCTTGCAGAATATGGTTGATGATGTGTCAAAGGCTGCGAAGCACATGCCGCTGCCTTCGCTATATACTCCGAATCATCAGGTGGTCTAGAATTCCCAATAGCAAAGTAAGAAGCTGTTGTGGCTATTCTGAAAAGCTATTTCTCGTCATCAAAAGTCGCCATTTCTAGCTATTTGGTCACATCTTGTGTCAACTCCATATATGGGATTGAATAGAATGACCAAGTTTTTTTTTTAACTGAAAGTAAAGAGCGACACTAAAACTTAAAACGAACAGAAATTATTGTTTCAATGTAAGGGGCTGTTCCCTCTTCAACGCCCATCTCTTTATGCTAAAGTTTTTATTGTTTTAAAAAGTAGGGTTGTGACAAAGTCAAATTTTAGAGCAAAGAGTGGGTCGTTGAACAAGGGGAGGCTGCTTTCATATACAGAATAGTTTCTGTTCGTTTTAAGTTTTAATGTCGCTCCTTGCTTTGAATTAATTCAGATTTTAAATTTGGCCTACCGTACATGAATAATTAAAACGAAATTTTCTTATTCATTTGCTTTTAATAAGGTAAAAATTCAAAGAAGACCTTGAACCATGCGGAGGTTTCCAGAGCCGTAGTCCAAGATAGGACAGAGACAGGTGGAAGATCACGGGGAAAGCTGCGACCAACTGATCAAAGTCGTTGGCGGAAGTGATTTGAAAGTATATTGGTGCTGGGCAGGACAATCCCTCGTCTGGTTCCTGATGAAAGCAACTAAGTAAGAAATGACAAGAAAAATAACAATGGCGGGGAAGGGAGATCACAGGTGGAAATGTAATTTTCACATGTTATAGAAAAAAGTTTAAACAAAAGCACGTGCAATTGGACGCTGCATTCGAATATCTAACTTCATACCATCTCATTCTTAACTAATTTAGAAAAAAATTGAAATTTTGGTTTTGCGAAAGCCTCGTAGCGTCCATGAACTAGTTTTAAGTATGCTAATGATATATTCAAGTGTATCACTTAAGTATTAAAAATACTAGTCACTTTTGAAAAACCTTGGCCCGCGCAAGTTTCAACCTTGTGATTTAATTGTAATGATTTTGTGGTAGACTACTGAACATTAAAAATACATCAATCAACGGACTGGTGCGTTCAATTCTTTTCTAATGCAAAACGATACCCCATAATTGTTTTATCTTTGTTTGTTTGTTTAATGACTGTTTATTATATTTTAATTAAAAAAAAATCCAAAAAAGAAGTTTTACAGAGAAAAGTAAAGACCATATCAAACTTAAGGTCAGAAGAAATAGAAACCTACAATAACTCAAACTCAAAACAACCAGAAAATACTATCAAAGAATAAACGAAACCCAAAACGAACAGAGATTAAGTTAACAATCATAAAAAATAAACGTACAATTTTAATCAATAAATCCTGAAACGTTTGAAACCTAAATTGAAAATGCAAATCAATCTTGAGAAGAACAAAAATCGCTACAGACAAGAGTTTGGGTATTGCCTCCTCCTCTCACTGTAAAAGTCTAAAACCTGGAGCATCATTGGCGCTTTTCTGAAAACTATACGTGTTTTGAAGATTCTTGGAAAGTACAAATAAAATCAAACTGAATAATTGATATATAATTATGTTAATTGTAGAAAGATCAACAGTTCAATATTTTATCTCGCTGTAATTTTTATTTTCATTTTCAATGCTGTAATAATTGAAAAAATATTATTTGTAACATAATTTGTTTTCAGTGAAGCGTCAATGACGCAGTATACTTTAGACTTTTACAGTTTGGGACAGGGGTAGGATCCAAACTCCTGTTTGTAGTGAAACTAAATTTGTCTTGAACAGTCTTGAAAAGAACTAATAAAATTAAACTGAACATTTGTTATATAATGATATTATTTGCTGGTAGCTCATCAGTTCAAAATTTAACTTAATTGTTTATTTTCAATGTTGTTTTTTGTGGAGAAGAAAATATTTGTTATATAATTCGTTTTCAGTAAAGTGCCATTGACGTAGTAGGTTTTGAACTTTTACAGTAAGAGAAAGAGGCGATACCCAAACTCCTGTTTGTAGTGATTTTTGTTCGTTCGAATTTTTATTCGAATAAAATATTGTTGATTAGTTGTTTTTTTGTTGTTTTTTTTTGGGGGGGGGTTGATTGGACCATGAAGGGAGGGCTAGGGGTCAGCTCCCATGATATTTGTTAAAAACTTTTTTGCTGGAAAACCTGTCCACCGTTGATTTTGCTCAAGTTGTTAGATTAGAAAGGAATTTGTTTAGCCACGATTTTCGCTTGTCCAAGGAACGCCTCTATAAAAAATTGGAAGGCTTACGAAACGAATCTTCGATGAGAAACCGTATTTATTCTCCAAGATTCACTCCTGGACCTGCTATCGTTAACCTCTCTTCTAAAACATTGGAACCCCAGGAAATCGAAACACTAGAAAAAGGTCCAAAATTTTCTTTTCTACCGAAACAGGTTCCTGTGGCAGATATAGTTTCCTCTCTAGAGTCCGCTTTGCATAAACACTATCCTTCTGTCTCTAACCCAGATGAAGTTAGATCTGGTCTTATAAATATCCTCTATAACAGCCAAAAAAAGTTTAAGCCTCCTATCAATTCCACACCGGAAAATTTGCATGACAAAAATACTATCTAATCTCCGAAAAGATCCTTCTGTTATAATAACTAAAGCAGACAAAAGCAATTCACTTGTTGTCATGAATACGACAGACTATGACAACAAAATTCTTTCGTATTTAAATGACACAATTACATATCAAACAATAACTCATGATCCTACTGATCAGTTCACTAATAATATTATAAATGAATTAAAGCAGCTAAAACAAAATGGTAAAATCACCCCACAACTATACAATAAATTTTTTCCCCGTGGTAGTTTCTGTCCTAAACTCTACGGTTTACCAAAAATACATAAACAAGGTATTCCCTTAAGACCTATCGTAGCTTGTACTAAATCCCCCACTGCCAATATTGGAAAATGGCTTTGTACAGCTTTCAAACCTTTATTGTATTCTCAAAACTCCTATATTCGTAACTCGGCAGATTTGGTTAAAAAACTTAGCAACACAAGTATTTCAGAAAACACAATAGTTAGTAGTTTCTACATTGTTTCAATGTATACAAATATAGATGTAACTATTTCAGAGGAATTATTAAAAAACAAAATAGAAGAAAATTACCACTTGATCGATACTTCAGCGACAGGAATTGATTGTGAAGTTTTAATGACTCTTGTTAAAATTTGTAATAAGTTTTCTATGTATTTTCAATTTTGCGATTCTATTTATCAGCAAAAAAATGGGTTACCCATGGGAGCACCTTTATCCGGGCTACTAGCAAATATTTACGTCGAGAATCTTGAGATTTGGGCATTGAATTCTTATTTTTTAAAACACGTCTATTGGGGTCGTTACATGGATGACGTAATTTCACTTTGGAATTATGTGGAAGCTGAGCTTCGGGGCTTCTTAGATCATCTTAACACTTATGACCGAAATTTGCAGTTCACCCTAGAAGTTGAAATTGAAAATAAACTTCCGTTTTTAGATGTATTAATTATTCGTAATTCTGATGAACTGGATTTTACTATATATCGAAAGCCAACACAAAACAATAGATATCTTCACTTTAATTCAAATCACCCCCCACAAGTTAAAAGAGCAGTTGTAACTTCCCTCATTGATCGTGCCCTGAATATTTGCTCCAATTCATATATAAATGCAGAAATAAACTTTATCAGAGATATTCTTTTTGGTAATGGATACCCCCTTCCTTTTTTCAATAAAATAATTAACCGTAGAATAAAAAGACATTCTTGTAAAATCGAAGAAGATACTTCACAATGTGAGGCTACTGATAAGCCCTCAAATATTGTCTATCTTCCGTATATCCCAAAGATCACAACAAAATTGAAAAATATTTGAACAAAAAATAATCTGTACGGAGTTTTTACTAATAATTTTAAAATCATCAATTTCTTAAACTCGGGTAAAGATAAGACCCTAGTTACTCGCCAAAGAGGGGTCTATCAAATACCATGTGATTGCGGAAAATACTATGTCGGCAGGACCCATCAGAATCTAGACAAACGGTTACAACAGCATAAAAATGACATAGACAAGGCCTTAATTTCAAATAGTTCCAACAACTCTTTTGATTCTGCTTTAGGTTGGCATATATATAATAATAATATGAAAAAAACTTCGTTTTCTTAAAGAGTTAAAGAGGCTGCGTCCCAAAGTCGAACCTTAAAACGTACAGGAATTAGAAGAGGCAGTTGGGGGGCTGCCGCCCCCCAAACCCCCAGCTTTTAAAGACTCTTTTGTACAGGTTTTTTTTGGGGGGGACTTCATTGTTACTAATTACTAGTTTCGGCGCAATGGTTCTCCTGTCCTCTTGTGTTTAACATTTTTCGAAGTTATTCCATTATTCATTCATTTCAATTTTTCGTTAATTAAAAGAGGGCCTTTCCGAAGCCAAGAGCTGGGGGTTAGCAAAAAAACAAAAAACCTGTACAAAAGAGTCTTTAAAAGCTGGGGGTTTGGGGGGCGGCAGCCCCCCCAACTGCCTCTTCTAATTCCTGTACGTTTTAAGGTTCGACTTTGGGACGCAGCCTCTTTAACTCTTTAAGAAAACGAAGTTTTTTTCATATTATTTCTGTACGTTTTTCTACAATCCATGGTGGATGTAATTTAATAATTCCTGTACTCCTCGTACAGGAATTAGGAGAGGAACTTGGGTGGCTGCCCCCCCCCCCCCGCTTTTAAATCATTGTATAAAATAGAAAAAAAAATAGATAGAATGACCGAAATGTTTCTTTTGCTCATAAGAAGCTAATATTCTGTTATCTCTCAAATGATAAGCTGTCCAGGTGTTATCAAAATTTTTTTGATGTTGTGAAAAAAAACCGCCCGTAAGGGACTTGAACCCTTGACCCGAGGATTAAAAGTCTCACGCTCTACCAACTGAACTAATAACTTGCATGTGTGTAAATATAACTTCTCAATAACTTTTAAAAATTTCAAATTAACATGGGCTCTTATGGAGAGAAATCCGTTAATTAAATAGCTAATGAGTGGTTTCTGGAAAACAGGGAAGGAGTTATCGGATCGAGCTGAAATTTCGCGGATAAGCTCCTGGGCCGTAGGGGACCTTAACTTGTGAATTTCAGCCCGATCGGACAACGTTAAAAGGGGGGGGGGTGGAGGGTCGAAACTTTCGGAGGGTTAAGATTTTCCTACGAAACTTTCCAGGAAAATTACTCGGAGAATTCCGCATCGAATGAGTCTTCGTACACCCAGATCCGATGTCGGATGTGACCTGTAGGCGTCTAGAAAAAAAAAGTAAATGAATTTTAAGTGGCTATGCGCGGTTTCTGGAAAACAGGGAAGGAGTTATCCGATCAAGCTGAAATTTCGCGGATAAGCTCCTGGGCCCTAGGGGACCTTAACTTGTGAATTTCAGCCCGATCGGACAACGTTAAAGGAGGGCTGGGGTTGACGGGTCGAAACTTTCGGCCAGATTTTCCCCATGAAGGAAAAGTTGGAGGGGGATGAAATTTTGCAGGTTTCTTAGTTGGAGCTCGGGCTACGAAATGCATCCCTCCCCATCCCTCTGCGACCACTGGAACCGAAGATCGCTTAACATTGTCGTGTGTCGCCTCTTTATAGAGGCACGAGTGTGCCTCCTTGATCCGTCCCACATGATACTTTTTGAAAACTTTTCACTCATTAGTAATGATTTGGGAATAAAACAGGTGGTTCGAGAATCAATCGAAATTAATCTCAATATAAATAATAATATTTCTTTGAACAGGGACTTGGGGGAATACTTACTAAATTCTTTATACTCCAATTTAATTAAAAATGATCTAACAAAATATTTTACTAAACCGATTTATAATAGTACTGAACCAACTACGAAAAGGCCTTTGAGACAGGATGCTAAACAAGCAAGATTAGCTTTAAGAAATTGCATCTAATCATTTTATTCTCTTCAGTTTGAATGAGCTTATATTCTCATTTCATTCTTTTCGCCAGTCCTGGTTGAACATCGTTGAAGTAAGGATGCTAGGGCTATTTTTAAAAAAAGGTTTAAAAAGTATTTTTAATTATTCAGTTTTAATCCTCACAATTTGATGTAAGTTCTTTTATATATATATATATATAGTTTCTCTCTTATTCTTGTATTGTGCTGAAGACGGCCCTTGAACATAGGGCCGAAATATCTACAGAAATCATTTCCACTGTCTTGAAATTTTCCCTATTGTCTCTACGTTGTATTTGTTTGAAAATGTCGTTAACCGTTTTGTGGGGGAGTGAGTCCGGCCAGGGGTCAGCTCCCATGATTTTTGGAACAAAATATCGTTAAAAAGTTGTTTATTGGGAAAAGGAGGGATTGTTTAGGCATTGAGGGAGGCCCAAAGGTCAGATCCCATTTGGAATAAAGTATCGCAAATGAGTTTTTTTGGATTAGAAGGGGTCAGGCCATGATGAGAGGGCCAGGTGTCAGTTTCCATGATTTTCGGAATAAATATCATTAATAAGTTTTTGTTGATTTTTTGGGGGAGAAGGTCAGGCCATGGAAAGATGGCCAGGGGTCAGCTCTCATGGTTTTTGCAATGAAATATCGTTGATAAGCTGTTTTTGGAGCGGGGGAGGGGGGTTTATAGAGGGAAGACCAGGGGTTGGATCCCGAACATTTTTTTTTTATTCTAAAGAGTTTAGATATCTAGAAAAAGAGGAAGCGCATTTTAGTAAAAACAAAATCTTCTTATTATCCTGGAAATCAAAAGAGATACTAGAAAATCGATTTTGGCTAAGATCAAAGTATTCAAATGGAATATTTCAATAAAGCTTCCTTTTGACCAACAGTTTTGTCAGAAGTCACACAAATAAATTTTCTTTGGTATTGCCGAACTGTTTTGCAAATATTCATGGTTTGGGCTTGAAGGATATATTACATTGTCATTATTGAAAAAAAGATATTCCTCGAGGTTTAGCTTGAGTTTGCTCTTGTTCTTTGGTTAATAAAAAAAAAAATCTGAGAAAGAAAATTATCAAAGAAAAGTAGAGAGCCGTGTTAAATTGAAGACCAGCAGATATAAAGTACTATTATATTATATAGACGAAACAACCAAACGTAAACGAAACAAAAAAAAAACTAAACAGCCAAACATTTACGTTTAAACATTTTGGTTGTTTCAACGTAAACAACCAAATGTTAACTTAAACAAACAGAAATTACTCCGTAAATGAAATGGGTTGTCCCCTCTGCAGTCTCTCGCTCTATACGCTAAAGTTTTTAATTGTTTTAAAAAATAGAATTGTGGCAAAGAGTCAAGCTTTAGCGTAAAGAGCGAGGGACTGCAGAGGGGACAACCCATTTCATATACGGAGTAATTTCTGTTCGTTTTAAGTTTTAATGTCGCTCCTTACTTTCAGTTAAAAAAACTAGTTTTTTTTATTTAATTTCTGAACGTTTTTGAATTAATGCATGTTTGATTTTGGCTCTCCGCACATAAATTATTGAAATGAAATTAGTATAATAATTTTTTTTTTTGGCTAAATGGCTTTCTCTTAGTTTTGATCAGACGATTTTGAGAAATAAGGGGTGGGGAAGGAGGCATAGCTGCCCTCCAATTTTTCGGTTGCTTAAAAAGGCTACTAGAACTTTTAATTTTCAACGAACGTTTTTATTAGTAAAAAATATACGTAACTTAAGAATTAACTTACGTAACAAACTTTTATATTCTTACATTTTTATTATGTATACGAGGGGGTTTGTACCCTCGTTAATACCTCGCTCATTACGCTAAATCGTAAGTTTTGTCCCAATTCTTTAAGAATGACCCCTGAATCAAAAAGGCCGTTGAATAAATGGTTGAAATTACTAAAAATATTTTAGCATAAAGAGCGAGGTATTTATCTCCTCCTAAATACCTCGCTCTTTATGCTAAAGTATTTTTAGAAGCCCTCACATGCGTAATAATCTCTGTTCGTTTTAAATTTCAATGCTATTCCTCACTTTCATTTGAAAAAACGTTTTCATGTTTATTTTTTCATTGTTTTTTTTTTATAGTAATGCTAGAAAATCCTGCACCCTTTTTCATTGAATTTTTCTTCCCCCATGACGTATTCCTCAAAGGAAAGATCGTCCCACAAAGCCCTCTCCCATCAACCCCCCCCCAAACCAAAAAATCCCCATGAAAACGTCTGTACACTTCCCAATAACCATTAGTATATGTAAACACTGGTCAAAGTTTGTAACTTGCAGCCCCTCCCCCGGGGATTGTGGGGGAGTAAGTCATTCCCAAAGACATAGTCATTATGGTTTTCGACTATGCGGAACAAAATGGCTATCTTAAAATTTTGACTTTTGGAAAAAAATTAGCGTGGGAGGGGGCCTATTTGCCCTCTAATTTTTTTATCACTTAAAAAGGCCACTAGAACTTTTCATTTCCGTAAGAAAGAGCCCTCTTGCGACACTCTAAGACCACCTGGTTGATACGATGACCCCTGGGGAAAAGAAAAAAGAACAACAAACAAACAAATAAACACGCACCCGTGATTTGTCTTCTGGCAAAAAATATGAAATTCCACATTTTTTTAGATAGGAGCTTGAAATTTTTGCTATAGAGTTCTCTGATATGCCGAATGCGATAGTGTGATTTTCGTTAAGATTCTATGACTTTTAGGGGATGTTTCCCCCTTTTTTCCAAAATAGGGCAAATTTTCTCAGCCTCGTAACTTTTGATGTCAAAGACTAAACTAATTGAAACTTATACATTTAGAATCAGCGTGAAAATTCGATTCTTTTGTATGTATATTTTAGCATCAAAATTCCGTTTTTTAGAGTTCCGTTTACTATTGAGCCGGGTCGCCCCTTACTACAGTTCTTTACCACGAACTGTTTGAAAAGAAAATAATTCGGTATTATCGGGGCTCGGGGCTTCTGACATTATTACTCCTTTGCGGAAGTTAGTCTCAAAATTGAAAAAGGATTATATTTTTTCTCTGGGCCCCTTCCACCTCTTAGTTAGTTTATTTTCCCGTTAGTTTTCACCTGTTTTCGCTTTATAGTTGTGTTATCACTTAGCAATTCTTTCGTTAGTTGAGTTATGGTTGTGGTATATATATTTTATCGCTCGTATATTCGTGTTATTTTCAAATTATACTCCATAATAGAGAAGCTCCGAACACCCAGCATTGTATATTAAGCTCTGAATTTGACGTTTTTTCTACCGTGACCAGATTCGTTCTGCACCCTTTTCATTGAATTTTTTCCCCCATGGCATATTTCTCCAAGGAAAGATCCTCCCAAATAGCCCCCTCCCTCAACCCTACCCCCAAAACCAAAAAATCCCCCTGAAAACGTCTGTACACTTCCCAATAGCCATTATTATATGTAAACACTGGTGTTTGTAACTTGCAGCCCCTCCCCCAGGGACTGTGGGGGAGTAAGACATCCCCAAATACATAATTATTATGATTTTCGACTATGCTGAACAAAATGGCTATCTCAAAATTTTAATCCGTTGACTTTGGGAAAAAAATGAGGGGGCCTAGATGCCCTCCAATTGTTTTGGTCACTTAAAAAGGGCACTAGAACTTTTCATTTCCGTTAGAATGAGCCCTGTTGCGACATTCTATGACCACTTGGTCGATACGATGACCCCTGGGGAAAAAAAAAAAAAAAAAAAAAAAAAAAAAAAAACAAATAAACACGCACCCATGATTTGTCTTCTGGCAAAAAATGCAAAATTCCACATTTTTGTAGGTAGGAGCTTGAGACTTCTACAATAGGGTTCTCTGATACGCTGAATCTGATGGTGTCATTTTCGTTAAGATCCTACGACTTTTAAGGGGGTGTTTCCCCCTATTTTCCTAAATAAGGCAAATTTTCTCAGGCTCGTAACTTTTGATGGCTAAGACTAAACTTGATGAAACTTATATAGCCTATTTAAAATCAGCATTAAAATGTGATTCTTTTGATGTAGCTATTGATATCAAAATTCCATTTTCTAGAGTTTTGGTTACTATTGAGCCGGATCGCTCATTACAACAGTTCGTTACCACGAACTGTTTGATCAAACAGTTCGTGGTAACGAACTGTAGTAAGGAGCGACCCGGCTCAATAGTAACCGAAACCCTAAAAAATGGAATTTTGATACCAATAGTTACATCAAAAGAATCGCATTTTAATACTGATTTTAAATATATAAGTTTCATCAAGATCAATTATACCCATCAAAAGTTACAAGACTGAGAAATTTTCCTCATTTTAGAGAACTTGGGGGAAACATCCCCTAAAAGTCATACAATCTCAACGAAAATCACACCGTCAGATTCAGCATATCAGAGGACTTTATTGTAGAAGTTTCAAGCTCCTATCTACAAAAATGTGGAATTTCGCATTTTTTGCCAGAAGACAGATCCTGGATTCGTGTTTATTTGTTTTTTTCCCAGGGGTGATCGTATCGACTGATTGGTCTTAGAATGTTGTGAGAGGGCTCATTCTAACGGAAATTGAAAGTTCTAGTGCCCTTTTTAAGTGACCAAAAAATTGGAGGGCACCTAGGCCCACTCCCACACTCATTTTTTCCCAAAAGTCATCGGATCAAAATTCTGAGACAGCCATTTTATTCACTATAGTCGAAAAACTTAATAACTATGTCTTTAAGGACGACTTACTCCCCCGCAGTCCCCGTGGGAGGGGCTGCAAGTTACAAACTTTGACCTGTGTTTACATATAATGGTTACTGGGTTACATTACCCAGTAATGGTTACTGGGAAGTGTACAGACGTTTTCAGGGGGATTTTTTTTTGTTTAGGGTGGAGAGTTGAGGGGAGGGGGGGTTACATGGGAGGATATTTCCATGGAGAAACTTCTCATGGGGGAAGAGAATTTCAATGAAGGGGGCGGAGGATTTTCTAGTATTATTTGAAAAAACTGAACAAATAAATATGAAAATTTTTTTCTACTGAAAGTAAGGAGCAGCATTAAAACTTAAAACGAACAAAAATTAATACGTATATGTTATACCTCACTCTTTACGCTAAAGTATTTTTAGTAATTTCAACTATTTATTCTAAGGCCTTTGTGATTCAGAGGTCATTTTTAAGGTATTGGGGCAAAATCTAAGCTTTAGTGTAAAGATCGAGGTATCGACGAGGGTTGTACCCCCTCATATACGCAATAAAAACATACGAATATAGAAGTTCGTTACGTAAGTTAATTCTCAAGTTACGTATATTTTTTGCCAATGAAAACGTTTCAAAAAAATTAAAAGTTCTAGTTGCTTTTTTAAGTAATCAAAAACTTGGAGAGCAACTAGGCCTCCTCCCTCCCTCCTTTTTCTGAAAATCTTCCAATTAGTTGATATGCAAATTTCATTTTAATTATTTATGTGCGGAGAGCCAAGATCAAAACATGCATTAATTCAAAAACGTCCGGAAATTAAATTAAAAAACAATTTTTTTTAAATGAAAGTAAGGAGCAACATTAAAACTTAAAACGAACAGAAATTACTCCGTATATGAAAGGGGCTTTTCCTCCTCAACGCCCTGCTCTTTACGCTAAAGTTTCTTACTGTTCTGAAAATAGAGTTATGAGAAACAGTTAAAGTTTAGCGTAAAGAGCGAGGCGTTGAGGAGGAAAAACTGTCCGTGAAGTGATAGGATATAAAAAAAAGATACAAGTATAACCAATTTAAAAAGTAATAATGGAATTATTCATGATAAATTGGAAACAGCAAATTACATGGGTTATTATTCTCGAAGATTGGTAGTGTTATACAGAATGAAGTGTCTAGAGGTAGTGGTGCCGTCAATATTACCACACATCCTTTAAGCATGCAGGATGGATTTGAATTTTTAGTTGAATTTTTACTGTTGAAGAAGTTGAAAAAATTGTTTGTAGCCTTAAATCAAATTCTTCTGGTGTATATGAATTGAACTAATTTTGTGTCGGTGTATCTTTTGCCGGTACTGGTTTATTTAATTAATCTCTCAATGGTTAAAGGACATTTCCCGTCGGAACTGAAACTGTCTAAAATCATACCTTTACATAAAGGTTGGGCTCGGACCCCTGTAACTGGCGACCAATTTCCATTTTACCTTTATTTAGTAAAATTTATGAAAAAGTTATTTATAAGCGATTGTATGATTTTTTGGATTTGAAGAAAATATTGTATAATGGACAGTATGGTTTCAGAAGTAAACAGTCCACTAGTCATGCAGTACACCATCTGCACTACACCATCTGCACTACACCAAGTTTTGTTGATAATGCGCTTGAAAATAATATGGCTCCTTTAACTGTTTTTGCAGATTTCCGTAAGGCTTTTGACACTGTTGATTTAATACTCTTCAAAGTAGACTAAGTGGGCTTGGGTTAGGTAGTACTTGTGTAAAGTGGTTTTCATCGTACTTGCATGGCCGGACTATCAAAGTTGCTTTATCAGATATATTAAACAGAGAGTTCGGTGTTAAGTGTGGAGTGCCTCAAGGTTCCGTGCTGGGACCTCTACTTTATCTTATTTATGTTAATTCGTTGGCTTCACATGTTTGAGTTGAGGCGCTGACCTCTTTCGCGGACAGCACTGCGATAATAGTAATAGGCAGTTGTTTGGTGCAGGTTGTACATAAGGCTAATTTAGCACTTGAACGTTTGCGCAGTTTTACAGTAGGTAGTTCCCTAGCAGTTAACGCGTCTAAAACAAGTTACATTATCTTTAGTAGAATAGGTATGTTTATTAATGATAATAATAGCATTTTTTTGGACATTTACCCATTAAACAAGTTTTTGAAATTAGGTATTTGGGGTTTTATTTAGGTAATAATATTAGTTTGAAAAAGCATTGTAGCATTATTGGTGCAAGAATGGCTTGGGGTCTAGTAATTCTGAGAGGTGTAAAAAAAGATTTCCCTTCAAGATTTAAAAAATCTTTTTTTTTTCATGTTCATCCTTATATAGATTACGGTTGTGTTCATTGGGCTAGCAATTTTTTTCTAATAATAACAGGATGCAGATTTTGTAAATAAAAGCATTCGATTGATTGCGGACATAAAAGAGCAGGTTGAATCCAAAACTATTGCTAGCTTTAAACGGTGCAATGTTTTAAATATTGGTTAGATTCGTTTGAATCTAACTACCAGGCATTGATTTTTGTATTCCAGAGCATGAAACATGTATGTCCTGTGTATTTTCATGATTATTTTCCGTGAATCAGGAACACCATAATTATGATACAAGAAATTCACAACTTTTAAGCCATGAAAAAAAAAACAGTCAGATCATCATATGACGTTCCTAATCTGGGGCCTTCTGTTTGGAATAGTCTGCCGGCTGGCATTAGGGAGTCTGTCACTTTATACGGGTTTAAAAATAAATTGAAAACATTTTATTTAACTAATAGATTTTGAAGGGCAGGAAGGTTTTGATGTCTTTTCGCACTTTCTTGGGGTGAGGGGGGGGGGCTGAAACCGGTAAATAATATTTAATAGGATTATTTTGTTGCATTTTGTTCATGTGTATGTGTTGTTGTTTTTTATATAAGATATGCTAGGTGGATAATCATGAGATGTTATGTTTAGATATTTATTTATAAGAAAAAAATCATAACATGAGTTAGCAGCACGACTCCTTAGGATATTCTTTTTACTGCAATAATTTAATAGTGTTTTCATTTTCATTTATGTTTATATTGTGGTAAAACATACCTACCTACCTACCTATTTAATTTCTGATCGTTGCTTATATAATGCTGGGAAATCCGGTGCCATCTTCATAGAAAAGTCTCTTCCCCAATGAAAATGTCCTCCATGGATATATTCTCCCACGTAACCCCTTCCTTACGACACCCCCACCTCCCAGCCAGAAAAAATTCCCCTGAAAATGTATGTACAATTCTCAATAACCAATACCATATGTAAACAATGGGCAAAGTTCATAACTGGCCGCCCTTCTTTCGGGGACCGTGGGGGATTAAGTCGTCTTCATATACATAGTTTATTAGATTTTTTTACTATGCTGAACAAAATGGCTCTCTAAAAATTTTGCTCGGGTAACCTTGGGGAAAACTGAGCGTGGGAGGGGCCTAGTTGCCCCTCAATTTTTTGGTCCTTTACAAGGGCACTAGAACGTTTAATTTTGGTTCAGATGAGCCCTCTCGCTATATTCTTGGACGACTGGGTCGATGCAATCATCCCTAGAAAAAAAAAACAAATAAAAACACGCATCTGTGATCTCTCTTCTGGCAAAAAATACGAAGTTCCTTATTTTTGCAGATATTGGCTTGAAACCTCTAAAGTAGGGTACTCTAATACGCTGAATCTGTTATTGTGATTTACATTTGATTTTATGCCTTTTAAGGGGTGTTACCCCCTTTTTTCGAAAATAAGGATAATTTTCAGGTTTTTAACTTTTGATTGAGTGAGACTCAGCTTGATAAAACTTATATATTTGAAATCAGCAAAAACATCCAATTCTATTGATGGATCTATTGGTATGAAAATTCCATTTTTTAGAGTTCAGTTACTACTGAATACTACTGAGCCAGGTCGCTCCTTACTTGTAGTTTGTTCACACGAACTATTTGATCGTACTAAGATAAGTGAAGCTGTCCACCTGATCAATCTTTTCGTTACACAACGTCACCTTTTCATCTTCAGTTTATCTTAACCTTAGCGACTTAGTCTACTCAACACTAATTTTCAAACCTATTCTAGCACCCTGAACTCGCAAAATCTCTGAAAGTTCACTCATTTTGCTTAAACTTTCATCTAGGTTGCTTAACTGATCAGCATAATTAAAATCCAGGGGAGTTTTTCCTCCCCATTTGATTCCGTGTTCTTCCATTGCCTTCCCTGTGCTCCTTAAGATAAAGTCCATCATAATGACCCATATACAGGGGATAGAACCCTACTTAAATGCCATGCAAGGATAAGACCTTCGCTAAAGCTCTTCTATTAACAGAATCGAACGCTTCCTCATAATCTATAAAACTGATGACCAAAGTTGTTTAATAATTCAGACACTTCTCATTTATTAACCTACGAGTGAAAGCTTTCCCGGCACATCGTCTATCTTTTCTACAACCGTTCATTGTTCTTCTCTTATAACTTTGTCTACAGCATCTCTTTGTCTAAAAAGTGTCATATTACTAAGTAAGTTGCTTCCTACAGACACCAGGCTAATGCCACGATAACTATCACACTCATTGTTATCAATTTTCTTTTACATTGGTTTAATTAGGGTTTTGCTAAAATCGCTATGTACTTTTCCTTTTTTGAAAACCATATTCATAATCCTCAGTAACTTATTTCTAACCTTAGAGCCAACATATCTAAGAAACTTATTTATCTCACTGTCAGTACTAGGAGCCTTATTATTTTTTAATCAATTTTTCCTCACAAAACAAATCTTCCTTCACCTTTTTTTTTAAAAAACATGTTTTCCGGAATTTGTCAATTATTTGATGTTTTTTTTTCGATTGCCTAAGTTTCATCATTGGTTAATATGATGAATGTGTCTCCTGTTTATATATCTTAGTCTTAGGAAATAAAATATCTGATTCTAATTTATTAGCTCTAATTAGTAATTGATATATTTCAACATCTTCCTCAACATTCCATAAATTCTCAACTAAATCCCATTATCCATTCCTGTCATATTGCAGATATGCATTTTTGAAAACTGGGATGTATATAGTGTCTTGTGATCTAGTTCTTCATCACCCTGAACATTTTCTGGAAGTCTCAACTTAATACCCTTAACTGTTCCGGAAATATTGTACTCACCATTCAAACAAGCTGTAGGCCTATGTATATAATATAATTTATTTTGATTTAGTTGAACATACCCGAAAGTTTAAAAGAGACACCCTTACCTGATCCTGAGATATTACTAATATCCCTTTTAACATGTAGGATGCATATAGTGTCTTCAAGTTCAAATTTCCCCTCAACATTCTTTGAGTGTTTCAAATTGTTACCCTTTCCTAGCTTTTCTTGAAGTATTGAAAATATGGAGTTTTAAACAGCCTGGATGCAGATACTGTGTTTTGATTTTGTTTAATACCCCCGTAGCATTCCAAAAAAGTTCCAACTTAATATCCATAGCCGTTTCTGAGATCAATATCAATGCGCCTAGACAAATCCTTTTGAAACTTGGATCCACTATGCCAGGTTGAAAAACAGGAATCATTTAAATTTTTGATTTAGTTAAAAAGTTCTTGTTGTAATTAAATAAAAAAACATTTTTTTTTAACTGAAAGTAAGGAGTGACATTAAAACTTAAAATGAACAAATATTATTCCGTATAACAAAGGGGTTGCTCCCTCTTCAACACCCCACTCTTTACGCAAAAGTTTGACTCTTTGTCACAACTCTACTTTTTAAAACCATAAAAAAAAATTAGCGAAAACAGCCAGGTGTTGAGGAGGGGACAACCCCTTTACTATACGGAATAATTTCTGTCCGTTTTAAGTTTTAATGTCGCTCCTTACTTTCAGTTAAAAAAAACTTGTCTTTTTAATTAATTTCAGAACGTTTTTGAATTAATGCATGTTTTGATTTTGACTCTCTGCACATAAATAATTAAAACTAAATTTGCATATTAATTTTTTTTTGGCTAAGTGGCTTTCTCATAATTTTAATCGGAAGATTTTGAGAAAAAAAGTAGCGGGGATGGAGGCCTAGTTGTCCTCCAATTTTTGATTACTTAAAAGGGCAACCATAAGTTTTAATTTTTTACGAACGTTTTCATTAGTAAAAAATATACGTAACTTACAAATTGACTTACGTAACGAGCTTCTATATTCGTATGTTTTTATTACGTATATGAGGGGCTCACCCCTTCGTCAATACCTCACTCTTTACACTAAAGCTTAAATTTTGTTCCGATTCTTTAAGAATGACCTCTGAATCACAAAGGGCGTAGAATAAATAATTGTAATTACTAAAAATACTTTAGCGAAAAGAGTGAGGTATTACGAGGAGGTGAACCCCTCATAGGCGTAATAATTTCTGTTCGTTTTAAGTTTTAATTCTGCTCCTTGCTTTCAGCTGAAAAAAACTTTTCATATTTATTTTTAATAATGCTAGAAAACTGCGCCACTTTTCATTGAAACTCTTTTTCCCAATGACAAATTCCTCCATGGAAAGATCCTCCAACATAACATCCCTTCAACTTTTCCCCCCAAACTATAAATATCCCTGTGAAAACGTCTGTACACTTCCCAATCATCATTACTATATCTAGAAACTAGATATATCATTGTTGTACTATATCATTACGACACTAGTCGAAGTTTGTAACTTGCAGCCCCTCCCACGGGGACTGTGGTTGGAGTAAGTCGGCCCCAAAGACATATTTAATAGGATTTTCGACTATGGTGAATAAAAAGATTATCTCAGAATTTTGATCCGATGACTTTGAGCAAAACATGAGCGTGGGAGGGGGCCTAGATGCCCTCCAATTTTTTGTCACTTAAAAAGGGCACTAGAAATTCTAAATTCCGTTAGAATGAGCCCTCTCACGACATTCTAGGACCACTGAGTCGATACGATCACCCCTGGGAAAAAAAACAAATAAACATACAACCGTGATCCGTGATGAAATTCCACATTTTTGTAGATAGGAGCTTGAAAATTCTACAAAAGGGTTTTCTGATACGCTGAATCTGATGGTGTGATTTTCGTTAAGATTGTATGACCTTAGGGGTTTTCACCCCTATTATCTAAAATAAGGAATATTTTCTCAGGCTCTTAAATTTTGATGAATAAAACTAAACTTGATGGAACTTATATATTTAAAATCAGCATTAAAATGAGATTCTTTTGATGTAACTATTGGTATCAAAATTCCATTTTTTAGAGTTTCGGTTACTATTGAGCCGGGTCGCTCCTTACTATAGTTCGTTACCACGAACTGTTTGATGGTAAAAGATGTAGTGATGTTTACAGTCACAGTCACTGTCACATTAGTAGTAGCAGTAGGCTACAAATATTAGTATTCACAGTTGTAAGTAGTAACAGTTGTTTGCACAAGTTATGTTATTCGTAGTCGCATGTTGTCACAGTCATAGTCACATGTGGTGGCAGTCACAGATGAAAGTAGTTAGAGTCATAAGTAACCGTAGAAGCAATGGAGTTGCATTCATATTGGGAGACTTAAGTAGTTGCAGTAGCAGTCAGAAGTTGCATAGTTGTAAGTAGTCATAGCCGCAAGTATTCGCAGCATTAATTAGTCTCAGTAGCAAGTAGTCATAGTTACCAGTAGTCATGATCACACGTAGTCGCAGTTCTGGTCGGAAGTAGTCGTAATCGAATTCACAAATAGTCACACTTTGAAGTAGTTGCAACCAGTCGCAGTCGCAGTCGCAAATAGTTGCAGTCACAAGTAGTCGCAGTTGTATTCATAGTTGTAGTCACTGTAGTAGTAGAAATAGTGTTCCTGAAATATTCTAGCTAATACCTTTAGCTGCTCCTAAGATATTGCAGATGAGTCTTTTTGATGATCCAGATGCATATAGCGTCTCTTGATTCGGTATTATATCCCCCTTAACATTTCCAGAAGTTTCTTCTCGATGTCTTAGTCTATTCTGAGACACTAAGGATCAAATATTCCTCTTGTTTCCCGATGTTAATGTAAACAATGGGCACATTGCATAGTTTACAACCCCTTCTCTGGGGGCTATGGGGGTGCTTTCCCCGGAGGCATAGCTATTAAATCTTCTGAATGCATTGAAGAGAGCAGCTATGAAGCTATGTAGTAGTATGAAGTTAGTAGTAGTATGTACTTATGAAGTTAATGGTAGTTATGAAAAGCTACATTCCTGTCTTTAACTTGGACACGTTTAATTTACTAGCTTTCCAATTAGAAATATAATATAATTTTGTCATGTCAGGTCATTCCTGGGTGTATAGCTATAGGACTTTCCAACTTTTCTGAATCAAATTGCCTTCTCATAATTTTGATCGGATGTCTTTCTAGAAAAAAAAGTGTACGAAGGCTTAGTTGCCCTTTAATTGTTTTGTTACTTAAACAGGGAACTAGAACTTTTAATTTCAGTTGGAATGACCCCCCCCACTATTTTAGTATTTTTTCAATATAATCACCCCTGGAAAAAAACACATACCTGTGACCTTTCTCCTGACAAATTTCATAATCTCACGTTTTTATAGATTGGAGCTTGAAAAATCAACAGTACTGTGGTTTCTGATATCCTGAATGTGATGATTTGATTTTCGTTAGGATTGCTTGACTTCTTGGGGATGTTTCCCCCTTTTCGAAATTCAGGCAAATTTTCTCAGGCTCATAGCTTTAAATGGGTAACAACAAACTTGTAAATTTTATATATTTAGTATAAGCATAAAAAAACAATTATTTTGGTTAATTAATTGTTATAAAAATTTCTGTTTTTAGAGTTTCGGTTATTATTTGGCCGAGACGCTCTTTACTGCCATGGACTGTTTGGAAATTGTATATGTTTATTAGTTACAGAAAATCAACTAGCAATTTTTCATTGTTAATGTTTAAACCAATATTTATTGGAGTGCTTCTGGTAATTTTTTAAGCCCGACTCATTTCGTCATTGTTATGAAACTGCTTGGCTCGGAGTACTCAATGAGCATCTTTGTTTCTGCGTTTCATGGTACCACAGCTGTTTAACTCTCTGATGTAGGGCATAAGACTAGAAAATAATGTTAGCCAGTTCAAAAGTAAGTTGAAACGTTACTTTTATGAAAGTTAATGATTATGTTGATTTTTTAATTTTTTAAGTTTTTTTTTATTAGTTCTTTTTTTTTGTTTTGCAATTTTTGGTGTATAAATTAAATTTCTGGATTTTTTAGGAATTTTAAGGAGGAAAAAACAACCGTCATAAACAGCCCAGTGGGTTTCCCTAGCGGTTGTTGACAGATAATTTTAGTATTGTTTTATTAATAGTTTTTATCTTATCCATCTATCTTCGAAAAAGTGGAACAAGAGCGAATGTAGTAATTGTGAGGCATTAGGTTATTTTTATGGGAAACAAATTACTTAGCATGACGATACTTATTAGACTAATAGATGTTGTGGATGAAGTTTCATGACAGAATGTCCATGTTCAGGTTAATAACTGTGAATTAACACACCCTTTTAGTCCCGAATCTTATAGATATGAACACGCAATAGATCCACCTCATGCAACAGTTCTAGTGAAAGTCCTATTCTTGTACGATATTTCAGACTACGACGCTATAATGCAGTTGGTTCAGCATAGAATCAGGGGTTAATTAGGGTTGTATCTTATACCCTTTAAATTTATTATTTTGAGGAATTCTGTCTTAAAGAGCACAGCAAAGGCTATGGGAGAACTCACGTACTACTGAATTGTAAGGCAAAACTCTCCTAGGGCTAGGCTATGCAGATGATTCGATGATTTGAGTGTCTTAGGTAAATATTAAATAAAAAAAAAACAAGTTTTTTTAAATGAAAGTAAGGAGCAACATTAAAACCTAAAACGAATAAAAATTACTCCGTATATGAAAGGGGCTTTTCATCCTCAACACCTCGCTCTTTACGCTAAAGTTTAACTCTTCCTCTTAACTCTATTTTTTAAACAGTAAGAAACTTTACCGTAAAAGAGCGGGGCGTTGAGGAGGAAAAGCCCCTTTCACATACGGAGTAATTTCTGTTCATTTTAAGTTTTAATGCTGCTCCTTACTTTCATTTAAAAAAACTTGTTTTTTTTTATTTGGTTTCTGGACGTTTTTGAATTAATGCATGTTTTGATCTTGGCTCTCCGCATATAAATGCGGATATAAAACGGATATATGCGGAAATAAATAATTAAAACGAAATTTGCATATTAATTAATTGCAGTTAATCGGAAGATTTTAAGAAAAAGGAGCGAGGGAGGAGGCCTAGTTGCCCTCTAATTTTCTGCAAACGTTTTCATTGGTAAAAAATATACGTAACTTACGAATTAATTTACGTAAGGAACTTCTATATTCGTATGTTTTTATTGCGTGTATGACGGGGCTCAACCCTCGTTGATACCTCGCTCTTTACCCTAAAGCTTATAGGTCGTCCCAATTCCTTATGAGCTCTTAATCACAAAGGCCGTAAAATAAATAGTTGAAATTACTATAAAATACTTTAGCGTAAGGAATGAGGTATAACGAGGAGGTAAGCCCCTCATATGCGTATTAATTTTTGTTCGTTTTAAGTTTTAATGCTGCTCCTTATTTTCAATAGAAAAAACTTTTCATATTTATTTTTTCATTGTTTTTTCAAATAATACTAGAAAATCCTGCACCCCCTTCATTGAAATTCTCTTCGCCCATGACAAGTTTCTACGTGGAAATATCCACATAACCCCTCCCCCCTCAAATATCCCCCTTAAACAAAAAAATCCCCCTGAAAACGTCTGTACACTTCCCAGTAACAATTACTATATGTAAACACAGGTCAAAGTTTGTAACTTGTAGCCCCTCCCACGGGGACTGCAGGAGAGTAAGTCGTCCCTAAAGACATAGTTATTAGCTTTTTCGACTATGGCGAATAAAATGGCTATCTCAGAATTTTGATCCAGTGACTTTTGGAAAAAAAGAGCGTGGGAGGGGGCCTAGGTGCCCTGTAATTTTTTGGTCACTTAAAAAGGGCACTAGAACTTTTAATTTCCGTTCGGATGAGCCCTCTCGTGACATTCTAGGACCAGTCAGTCGATACGATCACCCCTGGGAAAAAAAAACAACAAAACAATAAAACAAACAAAAAAACAAATAAACACGCATCCGTGATCTGTCTTCTGGCAAAAAATGCGAAATTCCATATTCTTGTAGATAGGAGCTTGAAACTTTTACAATAAGGTTCTCTAATATGCTGAATCTGATGTGTGATTTTCGTTAAGATTTTATGATTTTTAGGGGGTGTTTTCCCCATTTTCTAAAATGAGGCAAATTTTCTCAGGCTCATAACTTTTGATGGGTATAACTGATTTTGATGAAACTTATATATATATATATATATATATATATATATATATATATATATATATATAAAATCAGCATTAAAATGCGATTCTTTTGATGTAACTATTGGTATCAAAATTCTATTTTTTAGAGTTTCGGTTACTATTGAGCCGGGTCGCTCCTTACTACAGTTCGTTACCACGAACTGTTTGATATCTCACAGAAATATCTCACCGGAACAAATGAATTTTTGGAGGTATTGACAGTTCAGAGTTCGTGAGTAGGTTTGAAAATTGAAGTGTAGATGACAACGTCACTTCGATTAGAAGTAATTAAAGATGATGAGGTTGGCCCAGAAAATTGCTTCATTCGCCTGTTCAGCATTATTAGTAACGATGGCGGAGGTAGTAGAGGTTTCAAAATCAGAAGAGCCAAGGTGCTGAGTTTTTTCTACAGCTGAAACCCTATGCGAGACACCGGAAAGTACAGTAAAGACAGTGGTCAAGGTGGATCTGGAACGCGGACGCTCCGGAAGGACGAGATACCTTCTGGAAATTAACTGAAGTAGGATTTCATGCCAGGGGTAAAGAGTAAGGCTAACAGTAGATTTTGACGGAGGAACACCGTGTGCAGCTTTATTGGCCTCAAATGGCTTAGTGTTCCGATATAGAAGTAGTAATAGCAGGAATAAACACGTACTCGTGTGTATTGCCGTATGAAATTTAACCAAAATAAAAGGAATGTTGAATTTAACCAAAAATACCTGGATCAAGAACAGAAAATGCTTAGGTACATTGTCATTTTGGAGGAATCTACTTTTCGTTTTTTGTGAAAGCGGCGTTTTTCTGGCAGAAAGTTTGCATTAATGCTGCGGGACAGTATTTCCGTCCCGTAGTGTGTATTATGTCTGTTTGACTATTTTTCCCCTAGAAGTAAATTCACATAAACATGCAAGTAGTGTTTCACATGCAATGTGAAGACATGCAAGTTAGTGTTTTCACATTGGAACACCTTTTCACACTTTCTTAAGTCATGATGAATTTGGCCTTGCTTGTTTCTGGATCATGCCCAGACAACGATGACTCGTCATCTTTTATTACCCTGTTCAAGAATTGTGGGTCCATTTTCGCGCGATGTACAAATTCATTTTCACAAAAAGACATTTCAAGCTATTGCTGTTCGTCAGACAAAAATTTTGGAATAGATTACGTGTAACATCCATACAGGTTCAAAATATTAAATGAACTCTTTAGATTGAATTAAATAAAAAAAAAATAGCTGAAAGTAAGGAACGACATTAAAACTTAAAACAAACAGAAATCACTCAGTATATAAAAGGGGCTGTTCCAACCTTAGTCCCCCGCTCTTTACGCTAAATTTTGACTGTTTCTCTCAATTCTACTTTTTGAAACAGTAAAAAATTTTACTGTAAAGAGCAGGGTGTTGAGGAGGGAACAGAACCTTTCATATACGGAGTAATGCTTGTTACTCCGTTGTTGTTACTATTTATTGTTACTCTATTTATTTGTTTTAATTTCTGAAAGTTTTTGAATTAATGCAACTTTTGATTTTGGCTCTCCGCACATGAATAATTAAACAGAAATTTGTATATTAATTTGTTGTTTCTAAATAGCTTTCTTGTAGTTTGGATCGGACGGTTTTGAAAAAAGGAGCGGGACAGGAGGCCTATTTAACCTCCAATTTTTTGGTTACTTAAAAAGGGAACTAGAACTTATAATTTTTTATGAACACTTTATTAGTAAAGAAATACATAACTTACGAATTAACTTACGTAACCAGCTTCTATATTTGTGTTTTTTATTACGTGTATGAGGTGGTTCTCCCACTCGTCAATACCTCGCTCTTTACACTAAAGCTCAAATTTTTGTCTCAATTCCTTGAGTCATCATGGCCGTAGAATAAATAGTAAAAATTACTAAAAATACTTTAGCGTTAAGAGCGAGGTATTAGGAGGAGGTGAACCCTATATGCGTGATAATTTATGTTCGTTTTAAGTTTTAATGCTGATCTTTACTTTCAGTTGATAAAGCTTTTTCATATTGATTTTTTCATGGTTTTTTAAATGACACTAGAAAATCCTGCGCCCCCTTCATGGAAATCTTTCCCCCATGACAAAATTCCTCCATGGAAACATCCCCAACAGAACCCATGCACTCAACCCCTCCTTCCCCCAAACAAATAGAATCCCTCTGAAAACATCTGTACACTTCCTAATAACCACTACTACATTTAAACACTGGTCAAAGTATGTAACTTGCAGCCCCTTTTACGGGGACTGTGGGGGAGTAAGTCATCCCCAAAGGCGTAGCTATTAGGCTCTTCAACTATGCTGAACAAAATGGGTATCCCAGAATTTTGATCCGGTGACTTTGGGAAAAAGATGAGTGTGGGAGAGGGCCTAGGTGCCCTCTAATTTTTTTGTCACATAAAAAGGGTATTAGAACTCTTAATTTCTGTTAGAATGAGCCCTCTTAGGACATTCTAGGACCACCGGGTCGATACGATAATCCCTGAAAAGAACGAAAAAACAAATAAACACGCAACCGTGGTTTTTCTTCTGGCAAAAAATACTAAATTCCACATTTTTGTAAATTGGAGCTTGAAACTTCTACAGTAGGGTTCTCTCATACGCTTCATGACTTTTAGGGGGGGGGGGTCCCGTATTTTCTAAAATAAGTCAAATTTTCTCAGGCTCATAACTTTTGATGGGTAAGACTAAACTTGATGAAACGTGATAGGCCTATATTTAAAATCAGCATGAACTGGCAATTCTCTTTTTGTAACTATTGGTATTGAAATTCCTCTTTTTAGAGTTTCGATTACTATTGAGCCAGGTCGCTCCTTACTACAGTTCTTTACCACGAATTGTTTGATCATTAAATTGACTGAGTAGGTAGGTAATTTTATTCAAAAAACAATACAATAAACTTTCTTTCATCAGCTAAAAAAATAGGCCGCAAAGGCCTATAAGCATAGCTGACATCAAATACGATCCAATTCTTTAAAAAAAAAAAATCTTTAAAATTCCCTTACATCAAAAAGAAAAATAAATAAGATAAATAACTACAAAAAAGAAAAAAAACACAAAAAAAGAAAACAAAACAAAAACTAATGATCAATTTAACAAAATGGGGGGAGATACCCTTCTCTCATTCTAAATACTCAACATTACTGATTGTTCAGAAGATGGGTCTTGAGGCGACGTTTCAGCTTAGGCAGACTTTCTGATTCCTTAACTACAGTTCTTTACCACGAATTGTTTGATCATTAAATTGACTGAATAGGTAGGTAATTTTATTCAAAAAACAGTACAATAAACTTTCTTTCATCAGCTAAAAAAAATAGGTCACAATGGCCTATAAGCATAGCTGACATCAATTACGATCCATTTCTTAAAAAAAAATTCTTTAAAACTCCCTTACATCAAAAGGAAAAATAAATAAGATAAATAAACTACAAAAAAGAAAAAAACACAAAAAAAGAAAACAAAACAAAACTAATGATCAATTTAACAAAATGGGGGGAGATACCCTTCTCTCAATCTAAATCCTCAATATTACTAATTGTTCAGAAGATAGGCCTTGAGGCGACGTTTCAGCTGAGGCAGACTTTCTGATTCCTTAACTTGCTGTGGGAATGGAATCCAGACAAACGGTCCCATGTATCTGATGACATCAGCCGACCGGTAAGTATTCCGAAACTCATGAAGAAGATTATTTGAATTTCGCGTGTCATAATCATGATAAGAAGAACCCAAGTTAAAAAAAAACATTAAAAATACCAGGCCCTAAATTATGTAGATACTGATATACTAAAATACCAATCTGCATGTCTCTGATTTTTCCAACATCCAAAATATCAAACTTCTTATATATAGACACAGTGCTAGCGCTTCCACAATCATAATTCCCTAGATTTCTAATTGCCTAATTCTGTTGCACTTGAACTCTCTTATAATTAAACTGAAATAGTAGCCAGATTAAACAACCATACTTTATATACGACGCTATTAAAGTATGGTACAGTATGGTACAGAGTCGAATAGAAATGTAATTTTAGGTCTTTATCCATCCTCCTAATTGTAAGTCCACCATCCAAACACCCAAAATCATGAATTTTTCTTGATGTTTTAACTTTTTTGTTCTGTGGAAGGCTGACTAAACCAGTAGTTCTCAACTCTTTCAATCTCTTATACAAGATTAAATAAAAAAAAAACAAGTTTTTTTAAATGAAAGTAAGGAGCGACATTAAAACTTAAAACGAACAGAAATTACTTCGTATATGAAAGGGTCTTTTCCTCCTCGACACCCCGCTCCTTACGCTAAGTTTTTTATTGTTTTAAAAAGTAGAGTTGCGAGAAAGAATAAAACTTTAGCGCAAGGAGCGGGGTGTCGAGGAGGAAAAGCCCCTTTCATATACGAAGTAATTTCTGTTCGTTTTAAGTTTTAATGTCGCTCCTTACTTTCATTTAAAAAAAACTTGTTTTTTTTTATTTAATTTCTGAAAGTTTTTGAATTAATGCATGT
Organism: Artemia franciscana; assembly: GCF_032884065.1. NCBI lineage: Eukaryota > Metazoa > Arthropoda > Branchiopoda > Anostraca > Artemiidae > Artemia > Artemia franciscana. The sequence goes on along the minus strand of NC_088883.1, from coordinate 25,279,883 downwards.
CTGATTTTGGCTCTCCGTACATAAATTACTAAAATGAAATTTGCATATTAATTCTTTTTTTTTGGCTAAATGGCTTTCTCTTAGTTTTGATCAGACGATTTTGAGAAATAAGGGGTGGGGAAGGAGGTCTAGTTGCCCTCCAATTTTTCGGTTACTCAAAAAGGCAACTAGATCTTTTAATTTTTAACGAACGTTTTTATTAGTAAAAAAAAAACGTAACTTAAGAATTAACTTACGTAACAAACGTACATAACTTACGTTACGTTTTATCCCAATTCATTAAGAATGACCCCTGAATCAGAAAGGCCGTAGAATAAATAGTTGAAATTATTTAAAAATTTTTTAGCATAAAGAGCGAAGTATTTATCTCCTCCTAAATACCTCGCTCTTTATGCTAAAGTATTTTTAGAAACCTTCATATGCGTAATAATCTCCGTTCGTTTTAAGTTTTAATGCTTCTCCTTACTTTCAATTGAAAAAACTTTTTCATGTTTATATTTTCATTGTTTTTTTTTATAGTAATGCTAGAAAGTCCTGCGCCCTTTTCATTGAATTTCTCTTCCCCCATGAAATACTCCTCCAAGGAAAGATCCTCCCATATAGCCCCCTCCCCTGAACCCCACACCCAAACCAAAAAAATCCCCCTGATAACGTCGGTACACTTCCCAGTAACCATTACTGTATGTAAACATTGGTCAAAGTTTGTAACTTGCAGCCCCTCCCCCAGGGACTGTGGGGGGTAAGTCATCCCTAAAGACATAGTTATTATGTTTTTCGACTATGCGGAACAAAATGGCTATCTCAAAATTTTGATCCGTTGACTTTGGAAAAAAATGAGCGTGGGAGGGGGCCTAGGTGCCCTCCAATTTTTTTGGTCACTTAAAAAGGGCACTAGAACTTTTCATTTCCGTTAGGATGAGCCCTCTTGCAACACTCTAGGACCACTTGGTCGATACGATGACCCCTGGAAAAAAAAAACAAAAAAAACAAATAAACACGCACCCGTGATTTGTCTTCTGGCAAAAAATACGAAATTCCACATTTTTGTAGATTGGACCTTGGAATTTTTTCTATAGATTTCTCTGATACGCTGAATGCGATGGTGTAATTTTCGTTAAGATCTTATGACTTTTAGGGGGTGTTACCCCCTATTTTCCAAAATAAGGCAAATTTTCTCAGGCTCGTAACTTTTGATGACAAAGACTAAATTTGATGAAATTTATATATTTAAAATCAGCATAAAAATCCGATTCTATTGATATATCTTTTAGTATCGAAATTCCGTTTTTTAGAGTTTCGTTTACTATTGAGCCGGGTCGCTCCTTACTACAGTTCGTTACCACGAACTGTTTGATAAACAGACTTGGCTAGTTCATATATTTATCTCTGAAAGCTGTTTTAGGAGTTCAAGAGTCTCCGTATCAGATCTCACAGTTTAAAAATCAATTTTAACATACCTTATTCCCCCGATTTCTCATTTATATGTGCAATTAAGTGTAAACATAACTGTGCATCCAGCGCGTCCACAAAGTCTGTGTTACATATAAATTTTGATATTTTATTCATTTAATTTATCTATATGTGTATTTTTTCATTCCCAGATTGAATAATGACCTTGTCTAAGGAAGAAAAACTCGAGCTGGAGCCAAGGCCCCAGCTCGAGTCTTTCATTGCTGATGCAGCATCCTGATTGGCTCCCTTCGGCACCCTAATCAGAAACCTAATTATTTTACTGCAGTTGGGAAATTGATCACGAAGTTTAAAGAAACAGGGAGTGTCTTGGAAAAATCCTGTTCCAGAAGACCAAAAACTTCAAACGACACTAAAGAAGTTATCATGGCTGACTTTGCTGTAGAAATTGTGTCGGACATCCATGGAGATGGGTATTCCAAGGTGAACTATCCATAGGATTCTGTAAGAGGATAATTTCCATCCATACAAATTGCAGAATGTATCACTTAAATGAAGACAACCCCGATGGACGAATGCAAATGTTGGAATTGTTTTCAGATGGGTATATCCATCCAAAAAGCAAGGCCACCAAAATCTGAGTGTTTGATGTGGTTTGTGGAAGCTCATGTGCTAGAGCCCTTCTTCTTCGATGGAAATGTAACCGATGAGATTTATCCAAAGATGCTGAGAGACAAATTAAGGCCTCAATTGGAACGCCTAGGGGAATTACTTCTTGACTGGTTTTAGCTGGATCCCTTGCCCATTCTGCTACAACTGTTGGAAATTGCCTGAATGGCAGTTTTCCTTACTTGTTTGGAAGAAGAGGTGACGGAGTGGTACCCTTCCTTCATCAGACCTTTATTCCCTTGATTTCTTCTTCTGGGGTATATTAAAAGAGAAAGTTTATGCAATGACGATTGTAAATCTAAACTATTTGAAAGAACGTATTATCAGTAAGTGTTCTGAAATCGTCGGCAATATACACCTGTTAATTTAGTGTTTACAACCTAAATGTAGTAAGGTGCATCAGAATATGCATTGCAAGTAATGGAAATCATATTAAAAATAAAGAATTTTTTTTTAAATATTAGTCAATTATAAGGAATATATTCCCCATACATTACAAATAAGTAAAAGTGTTTTGCTCTATGAAAAATAGAATTCGTATGTATTCAGACCTTGCGGGTATTACCAGATTGGAATCATTTCATCTATTTTGGTGTCTTGAACTTTGAGAGTTGTGACTATTACGCTATTCGATGTCAATTTAATCTTGCTAACATTTATCCCTGGAGTAGCTTGACAAGGATTCTGCTAGTAGCTCTTTAATGTTATGATAATTATTTTTAATAGCATTTCAAATCATCGAAATGTCAAATATAGGATGATGTCATATGCCAGATCAGTAATATTCCAGTCACTGAGTTTAGTTTTGGACCATTTGAGTTTTGTTCAGTTGAAGCCATATGGTTCTACAGAATGTGAAGATCCAACAATCCGTCAATCTATTCTCTCTTTGAACTCTACATAGTGGATTGGCATACACATCCTTAGTTATTTTATAGTTATTATATCATAGTTACTAGTTATAACTTAATCATTGAAGATGATTTTCCAAGTTTGACGAACTAAAAGCTTTTAGGATATCTATGAAAACCATTGTTTCCTGTACCAACCAATTGATATACTCTTTGTGCAAAGCCCAAAGATGAAAGCTAAATTGTAAGCGTTACGATTGATAACTTTATATGATTGATAAACAACTATTTGATTTATTTCAAAAGGCAGAATTCACTTGTTTGGATTTTATTTAGCGCTACCTGTCTCGGGTACCTTATTTTCACTCGTCCAATTTCCCCTGCAATTATCACACCGATTTTCTCTAGACAACCAGCTTGAATCTCTAGTCAGGCAAATGTGAGAATTGTGAGAACAAAAAGCTATAAAAGATGAGTCTGAGAGATTGTAACTTTGGCTTAATTAGGATTCAAAATTATCAGTGACACTACCAGTGGGGTACCACCCAGAAAAATTGAAAAGTAAAATTGACTAGAATTTTTGGAAATATGAAGGATTCCATTTACAGGGGTATATTTTTTTTGCTAAAAAATATTTGATAAAAAAAGTATAGATTTGCTTAGATTCGGCCTGACATTTACTTTCATAGGCATTTGCATTTTTTTTTTATATGAATGGAAAGCAAAAGTAAAAACAAAAGTTACATCAATGTCACATCATTGTCTTTAAAGTTAAAACCCTTTTGTTGTATAATCCCAGTTGTACACCGTTGAATTAGTTGGGACCAGTGGGCACCGTATAGTCCCAGATGGCACCGGCACAGCTGGCACCTTTGAATCCTAGTTGGCACCGTTTTTGTACGAACTTGAATTTTATTTCATATTAATGTTCCACAGTCTTTACTCAGAATTTGGCTAGAAACATAACTGTGCTCAGTAATTTTGTTATTTCTTAAATGAAATATCTAGTGTATATTTTTTCTTTGTGTTGGCTATGAATGAGCAGGATCAAAATGCAAATAAAAAAAACAAGTTTCTTTCAACTGAAAGTAAGGAGCAACGTTAAAACTTAAAATGAACAGAAATACTACGTATATGAGGGGGGATGCTCTTCCTCAACACCTTGCTCCTTACGCTAAAGTTTTTTAGCACTTTAAAAAGGAGCTGAATAGTTGATCCTAGATTAGATAACCTTAGTGACTAATGTGAAATCAATGTTGTTTCATCCAATCCATGATTTGAAATTGTCAATCTCTGTGGATCCTTATAAATTCATATGATCTCTTTGCTCTTATAATCAGCTTTTTAGTATAGTTAAATAATAAAAAAACAAGTTTCTTTCAACTGAAAGTAAGGAGTAACGTTAAAAGCTAAAACGAACAGAAATATTACGTATATGAGGTGGGTGCTCTTTCTCAACACCTTGTTCTTCACGCTAAAATTTTTAGTAATTTAAAAAAGGAGCTGAATAGTTGATCCTAGTATAAATTAAATAAAAAAAAAACTAGTTTTTTTAACTGAAAGTAAGGAGCGACATTGAAACTTAAAACGAACAGAAATTACTCTGTAAATGAAATGAGTTGTCCCCTCCGCAATCCCTCGCTCTTTACGCTAAAGTTTTTAATTGTTTTAAATAGTACAATTGTGGCAAAGAGTCAATCTTTGCCACAAGAGTCTATCCCCAAAGACATAGTTTTATGGTTTTCGACTATGTGGAACAAAGTGGCTATCTAAAAATTTCGATCCGTTGACTTTAGGAAAAAATTAGCGTGGCAGAGGGCCTAGGTGCCCTCTAATTTTTTGGTCAGTTAAAAAGGGCACTAGAACTTTTCATTTCCGTTAGAATGAGGCCTCTTGCGACATTCTGGTCGATACGATGGCCCCTGGGGAAAAAAAAACAAAAAAAAATAAACACGCACCCGTGATCTGTCTTCTGGCAAAAAATACGAAATTCCACATTTTTGTAGATAGGACTTTTAGGGGTTTTCCTCCTATTTTCCAAAATAAGGCAAATTTTCTCAGGTTCATAACTTTTGATGACAAAGACTTAATTTGATGAAATTTATATATTTAAAATCAGCATAAAAATCTGATTCTTTTGATGTATCTTCTAGCATCAAAAGCATCTTTTAGCATCCCGTTTTTTAGAATTTCTTTTACTATTGAGCCGGGTCGCTCCTTACTACAGTTCGTTACCACGAACTGTTTGATAACATTAGTGACTAATGTCAAATCTATATTCCCATCTGATCCATTATTGGAAATTGGCAATCTTTGCGGGTCCTTTATAGATTCATATGATCTCTTTGCTCTTATAATCAGCGTCTTAGTAAAAATAAATTAAAAATGTTTTTACAATTGAAAGTAAGGAGCAACGTTAAAACTTAAAAAGAACAGAACTATTGCGTATATGAGGGGGGTTGCTGCTCCTCAACACCTCGCTCTTAACACTAAAGTTTTTTAGAACTTAAAAAAAAGCTTTTTATAGTTCTAATAAAACGAAAATAGTGGCGCAAGAATCTTTTTTGAAGAATTTGGGAAGAACTCAAACTTTAGCTATCTATGTTTATGTTTATTTTTCCATCTTTATCCATTTTTATCTATGTTTTTCCATCTAATCTTTTATTGGAAATTATCAATATCTGTGCGTCCCATATAAATTCATATGATCTCTTTGCTTTTATAATCAGCTTCTTAGTATAAGCAAATAAAAAAACAAGTTTTTTCAACTGAAAGTAAGGAGCAACGTTAAAACTTAAACGAAAAGAAATTATATGAGGGGGTCACTCTTTCTCAACACCTCGCTCTTTGCGCTAAAATTCCTTAGTACTTAAAAAAAAGCTTCTTATTGTTCTAATTAAACTAACATAGTGTTTTAGGAGTCGTTCTTGAAGAATCGGCACAAAACACTAACTTTAGCGTAAAAAGCTCTTTACGCTAAAGTTTGGCTTTTTCTCTCAACTCTACTTTTTAAAACAGTAAAAAACTTTAGCGTAAAGAGCGGGACGTTGATGAGGAAGCAGCCCCTTTCATATACGAAGTAATTTTTGTTCGTTTTAAGTCTTAATGTCGCTCCTTACTTTCATTTTAAAAAACTTGTTTTTTTTTGTTTAATTTCTGGACATTTTTTAATTAATACATTCTTTTTATCTCGGCTCTCTACGGATAAATAATTAAAACGAAATTTGTATATGAATTTTTTGGGGGCTAAATTGCTTTTTCATAGTTTTAATCGGAAGATTTTGAAAAAAAGGAGTAGTTTTCATAAGTAAAAAATATACGTAACTTACGAATTAACTTACATAGCGAACTTCTATATTCGTATGTTTTTATTGCCTATATGAGGGGGCTCACCCCTCGTCTATACCTCACTCTTTGCATTAAAGCTTAAATTTTGTCCCAATTCCCTAAGAATGACCCCTGAATCACAAAGGCCGTAGAATAAATAGTTGAAATTACTAAAAATACTTTAGCGTAAAAAGCGAGGTATTACGAGGAGGTAAACCCTCAAATGTGTAATAATTTCTGTTCGTTTTAAGTTTTAATGCTTCTCCTCACTTTCAGTAGAAAAAACTTTTCATATTTATTTTTTCATTGATTTTTTTAAATGATGCTAGAAAATCCTGCGCCCCCTCCATTGAAATTCTCTTCCCCAATAAAACGTTCCACCATTGAAATATCCTTCCACGTAACCCACCTTCAACTCTCCCCCCAAACAAAAATTCCACCTGAAAATGTCTGTACACTTCCCAGTAACCATTACTATATGTAAACACAGGTCAAAGTTTGTAACTTGCAGCCCCTCCCTCGGCGACTGCGGGGGAGTAAGTCGTCCCCAAAGACATAGTTATTAGGTCATTCGACAATGGTGAATAAAACAGCTATCTCAGAATTTTGATCCGATGACTTTGGGGAAAAATGAGCGTGGGAGGGGGCCTTTGTGCCCTCCAATGTTTTTGGTCACTTAAAAAGGGCACTAGAACTTCTAATTTCCGTTAGAATGAGCCCTTTTGCGACATTCTAGAACCACTGAGTCGATTTGATCACCCCTGGGAAAAAAAAAAACAAATAAACACGCATCCGTGATTTGTCTTTTTGCAAAACATTTTTTTAGATAGGGACTTGAAACTTTTACAGTAAGGTTCTCTGATACGCTGAATCTGATGGTGTGATTTTCGTTAAGATTGTATGACTTTTAGGGGGTGTTTTGCCCTATTTTCTAAAATGAGGCAAATCTTCTCAGGCTCGTAACTTTTGACGGGTAAAACTAATCTTGATGATTAGTTTTAACTTATATATTTAAAATCAGCATTAAAATGCGATTGTTTTGATGTAACTACTGGCATAAAAATTCCATTTTTTAGAGTTTTGGTTACGATTGAGCCGAGTCGCTCCTTACTACAGTTCGTTACCACGAACTGTTTGAAAAGGGCAAAGATCGTCTATAACCATTAATGGCAGATAAGACGTCAAATTGGCGTTTCGTATGCTGGTTCTTTTGTACAGGGACATGTAGCAAGCCTGTCGCACAGCCTTGAAGTAGCTGGAATCAAATCTAGGGCTTTACATTGCCAATCATATTGGTTATTATTAGTGAAATAAGACATAAAATGGCTTACCAGGAACGCTAATTAAGAGTAAAAGTAATGCATATTGAATTTAGTTTTTGAAATACTACCATGGCTTGTAAAAATAATCCCGGTTAACGACATTTTCCAACTTAATGTGCTCCAACTCTCAGCCATAAGAAAATCGCACAAAGGGTGCCCATATTCATTTTTGCTGTCCTTCCGCCATCAAAAAGATTCCTCTTGGTACTCCTTCAACAATAAGTTTCAACCGAGTTTGTATTTTCGGCAAAACCAATTCTAGTATTGTACCAATTTACCCTATTAACATATTGAAATCTTGTTAATCTCTCTGTAAAAAAAAAAAGCAGACAATGGAACCAATTCTTACATGTACTGTGAAAAACTGATATCGAAAAAAGAATAAGAAATTATAGGCCTAACCCGGATCACAGCAGTAGCTAGCAATCTAGTAAGAGACGATCATGTCCCATACTAAGAAACACAGTAGCCTATAACTACTACAAAAAGTGGTGGATCGAAACACAAAGTACACTACTAGAAAGTACAAAGTACAAAACCCTTACGTACAAACATTACAGCTGCTTAACTTAAATAACTAAGAAAATCCATTGGCTTGAAAAATATGAAAACTTGCTCGAACTATGAAATTCTGCATCGACGGCATCTTCTTCTCCTTTTTTCCTCTGCAGCTATTGGGGTACTGAAATATCATGTACAACTGTTTAACGGCTCATTTTAAAGAAACTGAATGTATTTCAAAATCCTTTTATAATTTACAAAAATAATTTCTAAGATAGAATCAATTTTTATATGAAAATCTGTATTTGTATGTACAAGATTGATGAATGACGTCATAATCTTAAATTGTAACCATATATGGTGTAAAAGTAAATGCAATATTACAATGTTAGCTATAATGTCATCAGTGCAGAATCACAGATGTAATTATTCACACAGCAAAATCTATGGTATCTGAGCAAGAATATTAATTTGTTAATTCAAAATAGAAAAATACCTGAAAATTTTAAATTAGTCAAACAATTCGCTGTAACAAACTGTAGTAAGGATTGACCCGGCTTAATAGTAACCAAAACTCTAGAAGATGGAATTTTGATGCCAATAGTTACATTAAAAGAATTGCATTTTTACGCTGAAACTAAATATATCAGTTTCATCAAGTTTAGTTTTACACATCAAAAGTTATGAGCCTAAGAAAATTTGCCTTATTTTAGAAAAAGGAAAAACACACCCTAAAAGTTAAAAACTCTTAATGAAGATCACCCTATCAGGTTCAGCTATCAAAGAACTCTACTGTAGAAGTTTCAAGCTCCTATCTACAAAAATATGGAATTTTGTATTTTGTCCCAGAAGAGAGATCACGGTTGCGAGTTTCTTTGTTTGTTTGTGTTTTTCCCTAGGGTGATTGCGTCGACCCAGTAGTCCTAGAATGTCACGAGAGGACTAATTCTAACGGAAATTAAAAGTTATAGTGCCCTTTTTAATTGACCAGAAAATAGGAGGGCACCTAGGCCCCCTCCCACGCTCATTTTTCCAAAGGTCACTGGATCAGCATTTTGAAACATCCATTTTGTTCAACATAGCCGAAGAAGTTAATAATTATGTCTTGTGGGATGACTTTATCCCCGCAGTCCCTGAGGGAGGAGCTGAAAGTTATAAACTTTGACCATTGTTTACATATAATAATGGTTATTGGGACGTTTACAGAGGTTTTCAGGGGGTCTTTTTACGTTAAAAGGGGGTCAGGGTGAGGGGGTTACTCGGGAGGATCTTTTAATGGAACAATTTATCACGAGGGAAGAAAGTTTCCATGAAGTGGCCGCAGGATTTTTAGCATTATTAAAAAAACAATGAGAAAAAGAGTAAAAAACAAAAAATCAGGTTGATTAAGGAGCAGCATTAGAACCTAAAACGAACAGAAGTTATTACGTATATAAGGGGGTTCATCTCCACAATACCTCACTCTTCACGCCAAAGTATTTTTAGTAATTTCAACTATTTATTCTACGGCTTTTGTGATTCAGGGATCATTATTAAGGAATTGGGACCGAATCGAAGCTTTAGTGGAAAGAGCGAGGTATTGACAAGGGGAAAAACCCCCTCATATACGTAATAAAAATATACAAATGTAGAATTTCGTTATGTAAGTTAATTCGTAAGTTGTATATATTTATTACTAATAAAACTTTCATAAAAAATAAAAAGTTGTGTTTGCCTTTTTAAGTAACCGAAAATTGGAGAGCAACTAGGCATCCTCCTTCGTCGCTTTTTTTTATCATAATCGTCTGATCAAAACTATGAAAAAGCCATTTAGCCAAAAAATAATAATATGCAAATTTCGTTTTAATTATGTGTGGTGAGCCAAAATCAAAACATGCAATAATTAAAAAACATTCAGAAAATAAATTAAAAAACAAGTTTTTTAACGACAAGAAAGGAGCGACATTAAAACTTAAAACCAACAGAAATTATTCCGTATATGAAAGAGTTGTCCCCTCCTCAACATCTGGCTCTTTACGCTAAAGTTTGACTCTTTCTCACAAGTCTACGTTTTAAAACAACAAAAACTTCAAGAGACCTTAAAATAATTAGAAACCTACATGGTTGTGTAGATAAACTGTAAAAACTCTCTACAGAGATTTGAACTCAAATCTTAGGATTCAAAGTCCTGTTTACTAGCCATTACACTTAGAAACATTCATATAGCAAGAATTCGAACAATAGGTGATATACATAACAAGAAAGAACGAACTCTAGCCTATAGTAAAATAAATATTATTAAATTACTCGGGTTTGCCTTGGTAGCTAGTAACTCCTGTATGGTAAATTTTACCGTCTGTTGGCTTAACCAAAAAAGAAATTATATTGGCCTGAAAAATAAAGAAAATCGGCTGTAACCACGATATTCTGCAGCTTTTTTGTTTCCGTTTTGGCTCCTCAACTGTTTGGGCACTGGAAACCATAGAGCTATATAATGGCTCATTTTAAAGAAAATTGCTATATCTAGTGCCTTTGACATCTATATATATAAAAATAAGTTGTCTGTGGGTCTGTCGAGTGACGTCATTTCATCATGTCGTCATGAAGTTAGTTGTCGTCATGTTTGTTATGACGATGACGTCATGAAAGGTATTTAAGAAAATCGTTCAAAGACATATATATTTCACAGGTGGGACACAGGGACACAACTACAATGGCGCGTAACTAATATGGCGCGTAACGACTTACGCGCGCGGGTATTCAAGCCCGAAGTTGCTGAGTTGGTAACGCGTTTATGTTCCAGGTTCTACAGGTGTCCCACCTGTGAATATATATATATATATATATATATATATATATATATATATATATTATATAATATATATATATATATATATATATATATATATATATAATATATATATAAATATATTATATATGTTTTAACTACGTAAAACTTGTGAATATACAACATTCTTCGCTGTCCCATTGTCTGTACATATAAATAGATTGTCAGGTTTACCGACTCTTGAACATGCAACATATAATTGTCAATGGGAAAAACAATCCGTATTCAGATCTATACCTCATGATTCTAATGATTGCCTTTGAGCTTTGTTGATGGTGATTGCTAATCGAACATTCCCTGTGTCGCCTTCGTCATTTATATATCCCCCTTTGCCCCCCCGACGTCCCCGTTGTAGTTGTGTCCCTGTGTCCCGGTCGTCATTTATATTCCCTGTGTTCCGGTCGTCATTTGTGTCCCGGTGTCCCAGTCTGTAATTTCTCTTTGAGTGTCGCGGTCAGCATTTATATTCCCTGTGTCCCGGTGTCCCGGTTGTCATTTGTGTCCCGGTGTCCCGGTCTGTATATGCATTCGTTTATGAATTGGTCTTTTTTTTAGTTTTTAGTTTTTTACCTTTTTTTTAGTTTTTTTAGTTATACCTCGTGATTCTAATGATTGCCCTTGAGCTTTGTTGATGGTGATTGCTAATCGAACATTCCCTGTGTCCCCGTCGTCATTTATATATCCCCCTGTGCCCCCCGGCGTCCCCGTTGTAGTTGTGTCCCTTTGTCCCGGTCGTCATTTATATTCCCTGTGTCCCGGTCGTCATTTGTTCCCCGGTGTCCCGGTCTGTATAAACATTCGTTTTTGAATTGGTATATGATGAAATAAATTTTTGTGTTTCTTTCTTTTTTCTTTTTAGTTTTTTTTTGGTTTTTACCTTTTTTTTAGTTTTTTTAGTTTGTTTTTTCTTTTTTCTTTTTAGTTTTTTTTGTGCAGCAGATTCCTTTTTGGAAGCTTTTTTTGAGCAGCTTTTTTTTGAGCAGCTTCCTCGGCTGTTGCCATTGTAGGTTCTTCAGTCATTTTACAATTAAACATTTTTCCGTCCACGATCTTTCTTTGTCTTTGAACGAAGAATTTTTCTTTGAACGATTTTCTTAAATACCTTTAATGACGTCATCGTCATAACAATGACGACAACTAACTTCATGACGACATGACATGATGACATGACGTCACTCGACACACACACACAGGCAACTTATTTTTATATATCCAGCTAGTATATATATGTTTTTAACTACGTAAAACTTGCGAATATACAACATTCTTCGCTGTCCCATTGTCTGTGCATATAAATAGATTGTCAGGTTTACCGACTCTTGAACATGCAACATATAATTGTCCATGGGAAAAATAATCCGTATTCAGATCTATACGCAAGTTTTACGTAGTTAAAAACATATATTATATATATATATATATATATATATATATATATATATATATATATATATATATATATATATATATATATATATATATATATATATATATATATATATATATATATATATATATATATATATATATATTCATTTGTGTCCCAGTGTCCCGGTCTGTAATTTCTATTCGAACAATCCCTGTGTCCCGGTCGACATTTATATTCCCTGTGTCCCGGTCGTGATTTGTGTTCGGGTGTCCCAGTCTGTAATTTCTCTTTGAGGTTCCCGGTCGTCATTTATATTCCTTGTGTCCCGGTCGTCATTTGTGTCCCGGTATGTAATTTCATCAGTTGACAAACATGACGTCAGTCGACAAACAACTTCATGACGCATACAGCTCAATCCTTAAAATGACACAACATGACACACAAACATGACGTCACTCGACACACACACACAGACAACTTATTTATATATATATAGATATATATATATTTATATATATATATATATATATATATATATATATATATATATATATATATATATATATATATATATATATATATATATATATATATATATATATATATATATATATATATGTGTGTGTGGTTTTAACTACGTAAAACTTGCGAATATACAACATTCTTCGCTGTCCCATTGTCTGTGCATATAAATAGATTGTCAGGTTTACCGACTCTTGAACCTGCAACATATAATTGTCCATAGTAAAATAATCCGTATTCAGATCTATACCGCAGTTTTCTAGTGATTACCCTTGAGCTTTGTTGATGGTGATTGCTAATCGAATATTAGTATATAAATATATATATATATATATATATATATATATATATATATATATATATATATATATATATATATATATATATATATATATATATATATATATATATATATATATATATATATATATATATATATATATATATATATATATATATATATATATATATATATATATATAATTATATATATATATATATATATATATATATATATATATATATATATATATATATTTATATATATATATATATATATATATATATATATATATATATATATATATATATATATATATATATATATACATATAAAATATATAATATATATATATATATATATATATATATATATATATATATATATATATATATATATATATATATAAATATATATATATATATATATATATATATATATATATATATATATATATATATATATATATATATATATATATATATATATATATATATAAGTCTATATTCACAGGTAGGAAACAGAGACACAACCACAATGGCGCGTAACGACTTACGCGCGTGGGGGGGGGGGGCTTGAGGGGGTGGCACGAAGTGCCCCCACAAGCTAGGTGTTGGTGTGGCGCGAAGCGCCACATCAACAGCTATTACGTAATAAAACTATACGAATATGGAAGCTCGTTACGTAAGCTAATTCGTAAGTAACGTTAATTTATTACTAATAAAAACGTTCGTGAAAAAATCAAAAGTTCTAATTGCCTTTTCAAGTAACCGAAAAATTGAATGGCAAATAGGCCTCCTACCCCACCCCTTTTTTCTCAAAATCGTCCAATCAAAACTATGAGAAAGCCATTTAGCCACAATAAAAATTAATATACAAATTTCGTTTTAATTATTTGTGTGTGGAGAGCCAAAATCAAAACGTGTATTAATTCTAAAACGTTTTGAAATTAAATTAAATAAAAAAGTTCTTCAACTAATAGTAAGAACGACATTAAAACTTAAAACGAACAGAAACTACTCCGTATATGAAAGGGGCTGTTCCCTCCTAAACGCCCCACTCTTTACGCTAAAGTTTTTTTTTATTGTTTTAAAAAGTAGAGTTGTGAGAAAGGGTCAAACTTTAGCGTAAAGAGTGGGGCGTTTAAGAGGAGACAGCCCCTTTCATATACGGAGTAGTTTCTGTTCGTTTTAATGTCGCTCCTTACTTTCAGTTGAAAGAACTTGTTTTTTTTTTGTTTACTACATTCTGTACTGACTGTGCCGGATGAATGTGACTCCATGTGACGGTATGATTTACGAAACCTGGAGGATGCAATTGATCGATAGTTCTTGGCCAATCAGCTATCTCAGAATTTTCGCTTTATAGTACTTTGGCTATTTTGTATATTTAGAGTCACCGTAAAAAGGAAAATCTTTTGATATATCAAATTTTGTTTAATAGGATTGGGTCACTATTAGCACATATCACCGCTATCAAATATATCACAGTTTGATTTGAAAAATTAAATATTTGCGCACTCTTAAAATATTCCTCTGAAAATATATTGTAACTTTCAGCTAAAAATCTTATGCTGTCGACCGACTCGGCCGATATCATCGTACTCAGGCTTTCTAATATGGCAAAAAATGCGATAGGGGATTCTAGGAGCCTTAACCTTTCAAAATTTACACCCTCATAAATCCCATCGTTTTATGCCGTCATCTCTATTTATTTATTCCAGTTTCTTCTCTGACCCTACTAGGAAGCCTATCTCGATTCAAAGGAAAATATCGCTTATAGGTTTTCATAGTCAGCAATTTTTCGTTGTTTACATGAAATTCCGCTGGGAAAAGTTGGCACCCGCTCCCATTTTTAAGTAGGTCTTCATGGTGATTATTCAACTAGGGAAATTTCTGGCATTTCGCCACTGAAGAGAAAGAGTTCCCTTTTACGATCGATTCCCTGGAATCTCTGACTATGGAACTAGGCAAGCTTTCGAGCATCGCGTCACTTGGCTCTGGTGAGTTGGTTGTGAAAGTGTCTCAGCATCAGTTATAGAAGAGAATAAGTAGAAACTTGACGAATTAAGGGTAAGTGAAAACCATGTTACATTTATTCTAAAACAAAAACCTTTGTTTGGGTTGCAGAGTTTTTTCCAGTAACCCAGAATAAAATCATAATTAGCCCGTTTTTATGGTATTGATTTGGTACCTTGAATCTTTTTTTTCTAATTTTTATCACTAAAACAGTTCAATTCGGTTTAACTGAATGTACGCTTTAGGCGTGTCTTTGTTGTTGTCCCTTCCAATTGACAGTAATTTACGCCCTTCCTATTTAATTGTGACTTGTGAGATTCTATAAAGTAATTCCAGTTTAGATTGTACCTACTCATTTGTTTAAATATGAAACATTCAGGACTCTGGACTTGGAGTTTAAAATGAAGGAATGGCGTTAGATGCAAGAAAATATTATCCTTACCAAATATCCACATCGTAGTCAGAGTAGATTTGTGCCGTAATGGCATGGTATAGCCCCCCCCCCCATTTTGCTTCATTACAATGGAATGTCTCTCTCATCAGTTTGAAAAAGTTGTTTCCATTCTGAAAATATTCCTAGGAAGTAGAACTATTTTCCGAAACGCTAATTAGAAGCGAATTAGAATTACGAATTAAAACTAGATGACGAACATCTAGACTTTAATAAAAACTAATTGGAAGTAAATGGGTGGAGTCATTCAAAAGGAATGCTACTAATACTGCAACGTCTGCGACTAATTGGAATACTTTTACAACGGATACTACTAGTAGTGCCACTAGTACTACTAATATTGTTACTACTTCTACTGCTACTACAACTATTGCTACTACTGCTACTACTACTGCGGCTGCTGCTGCAGCCACTACTATTACTGCTAATGATGCTACTACTACTAAAACTGACGCTGCTGTTGCTAATATGAATATTACAAACCTGTTCCAGGCTTAAGCCACATGAGGCCCGAAATCTATTGAACCCATTCTTGAAATCTTTCCCTGTTTTATTCTTTTTTGGCTTCCTCCTTACAGATTTTCTAATGAGTTTATGGGTCTTTTTTATTATCTTAGTTAAGTCTTCTTTCAGTAGTTTTGGTTTTCTCTTTCCCCTTATGGGATAGATCGTAAAGTTGATTCTTAGGAATTATAATTTTTAGATCCCAAGAAAATCCGTAAGTAATGGGGCCCGTCCTCCAAAGCTACAGTTGATCCTATAATCCAGTATGAAATATCAAGCTTTGAGTCAATTCCCCCTTAATTTGGATTTTTTATGGATTGTCTGTTTCATCTTAGCTTTGATCCCCTTGCTTATAATACTGCCCCAGTATACGTTCCTGGTCCTTGTAGTGTGTCCAAACTATTTGACCTCTCTTCAGGTTATACACACCAACTGGACTCAAAAGAGCTGAAAATTCAATGCCCTATAAATTGAAATCCAAACAGTTTTTAAATAGTTCAGATTAGATGCTACTACAAAATATGAAAATATAATCAGTTGAGCAATAAAAAACTAAACGTTATTTAGGACCTATTATTTGATATTGGAACCTATTGTTATAGGAGCGTGAATACAAAAGACCCGTAGCTTTAAGATCGTTAGGTTTTATAATTGAAAAACTAACAGACCTATGAAATTAGTTCCAGGACAAAGATCATAAATAAAACCCATTTTTTAATAAGTTTCCTTGCTGACTATGGATTTTAAATAGTTTGAATTTCAACGATTTTAGCGTAGTATAACTATTGACTCGTTGACACTAATGACCATCAGAGATCAAAGCATTCATTTTGGATGATTTCCAAAATAAAAATACATCATTTGTATTGTTTTTGTATGAAAACACAACTGGATTTATGTTGCTAGGGCAACATCAAGTATTTCTGCAACCTTTGATTTGCTTATCTTACAGTGGCGTTGCGGGAGCAACACTTTCATTTGTTTTTTTACCGTAAAATAAATGCCATGGTTAACAACCCCTGGGAATTTGTAAAATTGTTTTTCTCAAAGAGAATTAGAAAAAAAAAAAAATGAAACAATCGTTAAAGACAGTCTCAAAATGCGAGTTTTTAAAACCAAGTTTATTCTAAGTTTCCTAATGCTTAATCATCGTTTTTAGTCTTTGGATGTACAATGTATACAAGTTAATGCTTTAATACTTAGCATCACAACATAAAACTTAGCAGAATATAAAATTACAGCATATAAAGGCTGAAAAAAGATGACGTTTTAATAGTCCAATAAAACAACCCAAGAATTATCTGCATAACTAGTCTTTTTATCTGTATACATACAGACAATATCAAAAATAAAGACTATCTATCCAATTAAGATGGCTCAATTTCAGGAATTCAATCAATATGAATGGTTTTTTTTTCCTTTTAAGGTTTTGCCGGATTGTTAAAAAATTACCTCTGCTTTTTCGGGGGTCAACCTGTACGAAACAAGGTGAAGTTTACTTTGCCGCAAAATATAACACTTAATTGTTTCTATATATTTAATATTAGCAACAATGTTAATCTAAGTCTATAACCAAGTTATTGTAATATAAACACTTTACAAATAATTAATAAACTACTTCAGTGCACTGCACAACGTTTGTATTCAGACGAATTTCCCTGTAATTTCCAGAAACATATAATCCTCCCTGAGGATCAACAATCTTTACGAATCTTGCTCACAGATCACTCCTTGTGACCTGTAGAAACCCCTGAACAATGAAACTTTGAAGCCTTCTAGTCCGGGTTGCCAATTGCTGGCGTCTAAAAAGAGTGCAAATCAAGGCCAAAAAAGAGTGAATTTGGCTTAAAAAGAATGTAAGTAAAAAAAAAATCTACACTACGCCTCCTCTAAGGTAAAGTAGAGTGAGTTTCACACAAAAAAAGTGCAATTTGGCAACATTGTTCGTCGGGTTACGTGTTGACAAATATGATAACTCCTGACTTTAAAGAAAATGAAAAATTAACCTAAAAACAGTGATTTTCACTTTTTCGTATCCCCTTTGAGGTAAAAAAAAATAATACATTTCACGCGAAAAGTGTGCAAGTTGGTAACCCTGCTTCTAGTGCTGGGGCTGTAAAGCAAAACGGGCTAAAATTTCCATATTGATGTCTCCTTGACTGTTTGTGCCTTCTATCATATTTACACGAATACGGACATTGTATTACGGAAGATAGGCTGGGTTTAGAAGTGCTGAAACCTCCGAACATCTGCTTTGTTTCCTTCACATAATGTTATTTGCCCCATAAGTTCAAAATAGGCTAGAGCATGGATAAGAGTAAAAAAAAACACAATAGGAATCATCATTAACATTTACCATTACCCTTGGTTAAGCGAGCTAGTAAAAATCCATACTTACCTTTTTGCTAAAAAAAATTATTGCATCCGATCAGATATCAAAAATTCTTTGATGATTCCACTTTAAACCTCATACCTAACTGTATGTATAACATACTGTTACAGGGAGAGGGTAATGCACACTGATCGTGCTTTGGAACAATAAATCTATCAACCTGTAAGTCTTATGAATACCTACTACACATCCCTGAAACTATTACTAGAAGGTTTCTATAACTTAATTGAAGTGTTTTAAAAATTACCATAAATAAAGTTTTTATACCCTTTTTATTAACATCTAATCAATTAAGAATATTAAAAGCCTTCCATTTTTTGTCTTTCAAAACTTATTATGGCTTCTACTCATTTCTCGTCTGTATATCGTTGCTAGCTGTTATGTAAGATTGATTATTTTCTTCAACAAGATATTTGATAGAATTCTGAGTAGTGATTCCTTTTAACACTATCAAACCTCCTAAATACCTCGCTGTTTACGCTAAAGTGATTTGATTAATTTCAACTATTTATTCTACAGCCTTTGTGATTCAGGGGTCATTCTTAAAGAATTGGGAGAAAATTAAACTTTAGTGTAAAGAGCGAGGTATTGACGAGGGGACAAACCTCTTCAAGCACGTAATAAAAATGTACGAATATAGAAGTTCATTAAATAAGTTAATTCATAAGTTACGTATATTTTTTACCAATGAAAACGTTCGTAATAAATTAAACGTTATAGTTACCCTTTTAAGTAACCAAGAGATTGGAGGGCTACTATGCCTCCTCTCCAATCCTTTTTTCTCAAAATCCGATCAAAGCTAAGAGAAAGCCATTTAACAAAAAAAATTAATTATACAAATTTCGTTTTAATTATTCATGTGTGGAGACCCAAAATCAACACATGCATTAATTCTAAGACGTTCAGAAATTAAATAAAAAAAAAACAATTTTTTTTTAATCAAACAGTCCGTGGTAACGAAATGTAGCAAGGAGCGACCGGCTCAATAGTAACCGAAGCTATAAAAAATAAAATTTCGATACCAATATTTACATCAAAAGAATCGCATTTTAATGCTGATTTTATATATATAAGTTTCAACAAAATCAGTTATATTCATTAAAAGTTACGAGCCTGAGAAAATTTGCCTCATTTTAGAAAATAGGGGGAAACACCCCCTAAAAGTCATATTTGTATGCACACTAGTATGTGTGTATTTTTCATACTGATTTTATGAAAAATCTTACAATCACACCATCAGATTCAGCGTATCAGAGAACCTTATTGTAGAGCTCCTATCTACAAACATGTGGAATTTCACATTGCCACATTTGCCAGAAGACAGATCACGGATGAGTGTTTATTTGTTTGTTTTTGTTTTGTTTTTTTTCCCAGGGGTGATCGTATCGACAGAGTGGTCCTAGAATGCCGCGAGAGGGCTGATTCTAACGGAAATTAAAAGTTCTAGTGCCCTTTTAAGTGACCAAAAAATTGGAGGGCACCTAGGCCCCCTCCGTGGATTACGTGGGAGGCTATTTCCATGGAGAAATTTCTCATGGGGGAAGAGAATTTCAATAAAGGGGGCGCAGGATTTTCTAGGATTATTTGAAAAAACAATGAAAAAATAAATATGAAAAGTTTTTTCTACTGAAAGTAAGGAGCAGCATTAAAACTTAAAACGAACAAAAATTGTTGCGCATATGAGGGGTTGACCTTGTCGTTATACCTCACTCTTTACGCTAAAGTATTTTTAGTAATTTCAACTATTTATTCTATGGCCTTTGTGATTCAGAGGTCATTCTTAAGGGATTGGGACAAAATCTAAGCTTTAGTGTAAAGAGCGAGGTATCGACGTGGGCTGAACCCCCTCATATACGCAATACAAACATACGAATATAGAAGTTCGTTACGTAAGATAATTCGTAAGTTAAGTATATTTTTTACCAATGAAAACGTTTGTAAAAAATTAAAAGTTCTAGTTGCTTTTTCAAGTAATCAAAAACTTGGAGGGCAACTCCCCCGCTCCTTTTTTCTCAAAATCTTCTGATTAATTTGCAATTAATTAATATGCAAATTTCCTTTTAATTATTTATGTGCGGAGAGCCAAGATCAAAACATGCATTAATTAAAAAACGTCCAGAAATTTTATTTAAAAAAACAAGTTTTTTTAAATGAAAGTATGGAGTAACATTAAAACTGAAAACAAACAGAAATTACTCTTTGTATGAAAGGAGCTTTTCCTCCTCAACGCCCCGCTCTTTACGCTAAAGTTTCTCACTGTTTTAAAATAGAGTTAAGAGAAAGACTCAAACTTTAACGTATGAGTGAGGCGTTGAGGAGGAAAAGCCCCTTTCATATACAGAGTAATTTCTGTTCGTTTTAAGTTTTAATGTTGCTCCTTACTTTCATTTAAAAAAAAAATTGTTTTTTTTATTTAATGAAAGTAAGAAGTGACATTAAAACTTAAAACGAACAGAAATTTCTCCGTATGTGAAAGGTGCTGTTCCCTCCTCAACGCCTCGCTCTTTTCGCTAAAGTTTTTTACTGTTTTAAAAAGTAGAGTTGAGAGAAAGAATCAAACTTTAGAGTAAAGAGCGGGGCGTTGAGGAGGGAAAAACCCCTTTCATACACGGTGTAATTTCTGTTCTTTTAAGTTTTACTGTCGCTCCTTACTTTCAGTTAAGAAAAAACATGTTTTCTTATTTAATTAAATAAAAACAACAGGTTTTTTTTAACTGAAAGTAAGGAGCGTCATTAAAACTTAAAACAAACAGAAATTACTTCGTATATGAAAGGGGCTGCTTCCTCATCAACGCCCCGTTCTTTACGCTAATTGACTCTTTCTCTCAACTCTTCTTTTTAAAACAGTAAAAAAAAATTGTAAAGAGCGGGGCGTTGACGAGGAAGCAGCCCCTTTCATAGACGAAGTAATTTCTGTTCGTTTTAAGTTTTAATGTCGCTCCTTACTTTCAGTTAAAAAAAAACTTTTTTTTTTGTTTAATTTCAGAACATTTTTAAATCAAATGCAGGTTTTGATTTTGGCTCTCCACAGAGGAATAATTAAAACGAAATCTGCATATTTATTTATTTTTGGCTAAATGGCTTTCTCATAGTTTTGATCGAATGATTTTGAGAAAAAAGAGCGGAGGAGGAAGCCTAGTTGCCCTCCGATTTTTTGGTTTCTTAAAAAGGCAACTAGAACTTTAAATTTTTTACAAGTGTTTTTATTAGTAAAAGACACACGTAACTTATAAATTAGCTTACGTAACGGACTGTTGTATTCTCATGTTTTTATTACATATATGAAAGGGTTCACCCTCTCGTCAGTACCCGCTCTTTACACTAAAGCTTAAATTGTGTCCCAATTCATTAAGAATGACCCCTGAATCACAAAAGCCGTAGAATAAATAGTTGAAATTACTAAACATACTTTAGCGTAAAGAGCGAGATATTAGGAGGAGGTGAGCCCAGCATATGCGTAATAATTTCTGTTCGTTTTAAGTTTTAATGCTGCTCCTTACTTCCAGTTGAAAAAACTTTTTCATATTTATTTTTTCATTGTTTATTTTTAAATAATGCTAGAAAATCCTGCGCTCCCTTTATAGAAATTTTCTTCCCCCATGACAAATTCCTCGATGGAAAGTTCCTCCAACATATCCTCCTCTTCTCAGCCCCTCCCCCTACCAAAAAATATCCCTGAAAACGTCGGTACACTTCCCAATAACCATTACTAAATGTAAGCACTGGTCAAAGTTTGTAACTTGTAGCCCCTCCCATGGGAACTGTGGGGCAGTAAGTCGTCCCCAAAGACATAGTTATAAAGTTTTTCGACTACGCTGAATAAAATGGCTATCTCAGAATTTTGATCCGTTTACTTTGGGAAAATAATTAGTGTGGGAGGGGGCCTAGGTGCCCTCCAATTTTTTGGTCACTTAAAAAAGCACTAGAACTTCTCATTTTCGTTAGAATGAGCCCTCTCGCAACATTCTAGGACCACTGGGTCGATACGATCACCCTTGGGAAAAAAAAGAAAAAACAAACAAATAAACATGCATCCGTGATCTGCCTTCTGGCAAAAAATACAAAATTCCACATTTTTGTAGATAGGAGCTTGAAACTTCTACCATAGGGTTCTCTGATACGCTGAATCTGGTGGTGTGATTTTCGTTAAGGTTCCATTACTTTTTGGGGTGTTTCCCCCTATTTTCTAAAATAAGGCAAATTTTCTCAGGATCCCGACTTTTGATGGGTAAGACTAAACTTGATGAAAAATTATATTTTTAAAATCAGCATTAAAATGCGATTCTTTTGATGTATAAAAATTCCATAGAGTAATAAAATATATATAGGTAATAAAATTCCATATTTTAGAGTTTTGGTTACTATTGAGCCGGGTCGCTCCTTACTACAGTTCGTTACCACGACTGTTTGATTATTAGAAAAGTCCAAACATTGTCACCAAGGGAGCTATTTGAGAGATTTAGTGTTCTAGATATTGCTAAATAAAGATAAATTATAACAACTTTTCATGTACACTATTAAAAAGTAGCTTGATTAGCATGAATTTTTTCTGAAAGATATTTGCCGAATGGTCGGGGAGGGAGAGCAATTTTCTCCCACAAAATGAAAAAGTTATTTTTTTATTATTACTATTAAAAAACGCTATTACCCCTAGATTTAAAAATAACTTTTATATATCTTCATTTTAAAAATTAGAAAAATCCTTGCTCAATCCCAAACCCCTACATTTTTGTGACTTATTGTCATGTCATCAATATTTGTATAGACTGTATTCTCAAAGTAGAACTTTGACTAAATAATCTGTAAAGGAAGGAAGATGATAGTTTGAAACTAAGGTTAGATTAAGACGAGGGTAAAAAAAATGTATTCCTCGTAATTATTTTGAAATGAAAACTATATACACCTTAAACAGGTTGAGCCTCAGACACCAACACAGGAATGTGTTGGCCTCAGACACCTCAACGTTGTGTAGAATTTGCCAATGCTGTGCCGAGTAAAATAACATCCTCGAAAAAAAAAAAACCTTAATTACTAGAATTCATGACGGTGGAAATCAAAACTCCGACCTGAAGTTGTATGAAAAAATATTACAATATTGCAATAATTATTTTAATAATAACTGCAATATTGGTGTATTATTCCTTAGACGCAACTGCCTTTCCATTCATAATTGGAATAAAATGAAAATGTAATACCCAGTAAAACTAGGAGGACATGGAACGTTGAGATTTTTTTTCCTATAAATAACAATAGAAGTACGAATGTTTCAGCTTCATATCCGGAAGCTTGTGTCAATAGAGAAAAAAGAATAGATTGATCCGTTAATACATGCAAGAAAACAAACATAATAAGATGAGAAAAAAAAGGCAGAGACGCTAAAGAAAAAGAAAAACGAAATTAGCTACTTCTTGATCGCTGTCTAATCGCCGTTTTGCTCTCTTATACAATAGTAAAGTGTTTTGTTCAACACCAATGGCAGTTTTTGCTGTTATTAAATAAAAAAAAACAAGTTTTTTTTAACTGAAAGTAAGGAGCTACATTAAAACTTAAAACGCACAGAAATTACTTCGTATATGAAAGAGGCTGCTTCCTCATCAACGCCTCGCTCTTTACGCTAAAGTTTGACTCTTTCTCTCAATTCTTCTTTTTAAAACAGTAAAAAACTTTAGCGTAAAGAGCGGGTCGAAACTTCTACAGTAGGGTTCTCTGATACGCTGAAGCTGATGGCGTGATTTTCGTTAAGATTCTATGACTTTTAGGGGGCGTTTCCCCCTATTTTCTAAAATAACGCAAATTTTCTCAGGCTCGTAACTTTTGATGGGTAAGACTAAACTTGATGAAACTTATATATTTAAAACCAGCATTAAAATGCGATTCTTTTGATGTAGCTATTGGTATCAAAATTTTTTAGAGTTTTGGTTACTATTGAGCCGGGTCGCTCCTTACTACAGTTCGTTACCACGAACTGTTTGACCATTTATTCTTCACTCTTACTTAGTTTTCCCCATTTTTTGCCATAGACAAGAGTAAGTGGTTTTTTTCTATGCTAGTGGCATTTTTTGCCACTTTATTTTATTCTTTACCTCTATTCAGTTTTCCCCCTTCTTTGCCATAAATAAGAGTAAAGTTTTTTTCAGCGGTAGTGGCAGTTTTCACTCTTACCTTTTATTATTCACCACTACTTAAAGGTAATTTTATTAGCCAAAAATTGCCAATCAATGTTGGTTTAGCTATAAATTGTCAAACTGTTCAAGGTAAATGAATGCAAGTAAGGAGCGACCCGGCTCATTTGTAACAGAAACTAAAAAAAAAGCGAAATTTTGATACTAATAGATACATCAAAAGAATGAAATTTGTATGCTAATTTTAAATATTTTCTTTTATGCTAATTATAAAACATATTATTCTAATTGAACGGCCTTTGTGATCCAAAGGTCATTCTTAAAGAATTGGAACAGAATTCAACCTTTAGGGTAAAGAGCAAGGTATTGACGAGGCGGCAAACCCCCTCATATTACGTATATGAGGAATTTCACCCCCTTGTCAATACCTGGCTCTTTACGCTAAATTTCGAATTATGCTAAACACTGGCCAATATAAGCAATAGTTTGTGTTATTTACCGGCCAAACTCAGCATTTAATTTTACCTTAAGCAGCTTCATAACTATGATTTTTATGTGAGAATAGACCAAAGATATTGTAAGTCTTCGGCTTTTGGTTGTTATTAAATTTAAAAAAAAAAAAAAATTCCAACTGAAAGTAAAAAATAACATTAAAACTTAAAACAAACATAAACTATTGCATATATATTTTAAAGATCTTGTCTATCATTCATTTCAGTCATTTAAGAATTGCTCAACTTGTGACTTTCATTTTCATAAAAAAGTTTTCAACCTCTTTGGCCGTTTTGTTCCTATGCCTTAGAAAATTAGTTCAGCAGAATCGTTAATTTAGGTTACGTGGGAGAATCTTTCCATGGAGAAATTTTCCATGGAGGGGGAGCTGGTTTTTCTGACCTTATTCAAAAAACGGCCAGCAATTAAATAAAAAACAAGTTTTTTTCAACTGAACATAAGAAGCAACGTAAAAATTTAAAACGAACAATTTAAAATTTTTAAATATTATGTATAAGAGATGCGTTGCCTCTCCTCCATAGCTTTCTCTCACGCTAAAGATTCTTTTTTAACTTTTGAAGGAGGCTATTATTCTAATTAAACAGCTTTTGTGATTCAGGAGTCATTCTTAAACAACTGGTTCAAAAATCTAACTTAGGTTATTATAAGGTTATTATTAATTAAAAAAAAAAATAATATACACATTTCGTTTTAATCATTCTTGCGCGGTGAGCCATATTTAAAATCTGTATTAATTCAAAAACATCCATAAATTAAATAAAAAAACAAGTTTTTTGCTTGACAATTTTTTTTTTATCTTTTTCACTATCATCCTTAATTATTTTTTAAAATAGTCTCTATGCAGGTAAATAAAGAAAAGAAGGAAAAATCCCTTAGTTCTAAATAACGCTTTCAAGTGCATGTCTAACATTACAGATTGCGTGTTTTGTGTTTCTAAGACGTCAAAAAGATTATTGTAACAAGATATGAGATATTTTATGGCTAAACTATTGAATTACTCAAAGCAAATTAGAGTTAATTCTGAGGCAATTCTAGAAATTAGCTATATAAACATTTTATGCGGTAAGTGACTTCCTTTGTATCAGCTTTTAGGTGGATAAAACCATAAGCATATGATGAAACAATATTCAGTAAGCTTTTGAATAAGTAACTTGGATGATATTATTTATTTTACGATTGAAATTTGATACAAATATCAAATAGAGAGATTATCAAAGCTTTATTTGGCGGACTTTACACAGTAGATGGAGTACGTAAAAATTTGTTTGTTTAGCTAGTATCTTATCTACTGACTTTGGAAGGAATTTTACAGAGAGCAAGATTCATTGCATCCTTATCGAATTATTTTAATGGATATTACTTTTATCTCCACTTCCCAAAAAATAAAATACCACGAACATAACATTTAATATAATTTTTTATTCACCAAGATCTTATCATGGATAACATGATGAGTCCTTAAATCTTCTTGAAAATTGAACAATTTCTGCCAATTGTCCAAGAGATATCTCATGACTGACTTTGCTATCTCTCTTGTAAACGTTATGCTTTTTCTTTTTTTTGTGAAAATAGCAGGAGATGTAGCGCCCCTTCTCCCCAATTGTCCCTAAATGGCTGCCCTGCTATCGTAGACAAGGTTTGAAGGTAGACAAGGTAGATCAGAAGATGACATTGACAAAAACGTCTTGTACTTAAAAACCAATTTTTATGCGTTCTGCATTAACACAACGAACTTTTGGATTGTTTTATTTAGTTTACGGGTTCAAGGACGCATACCCTCCAATTTTTATAGTAAATGGTTACAGTCAAAATTTTTCAGGAGTATTGGTGCCTCATTCTTTTTTTTTATTTCAGTTCTTAAACAACTAAGAAAATAACCTACTAGCTCTTCGACTCTGATCAGCACTTTTTGTAGGTATTATTACCAGTTAATAGCCAAAAAGTGTGTAACTTTTGGCAATACTTCAGTTTTTCAGGAGTGAGGATTCAAAGCCTCCCTTTTTTCCTCGCCACCTCTTCCTCGCTTGGTAAAATATTGAGTAAATACACTAATGGAAAAATGTCAGAATTAACAAAAGTTGTTTTCTCCCTCTTGAAAAATTGTCATTTGAGGAGTGTATTTTTCAAGAGCATGTGCTATAGTACTGAAACAATAAAGCAGACTTACAACACAAAGATTTCAGAATTACTCTAACTCCTTCCTAAATATTTCAAGGAATGCATTCAGTGTCTATTTCGAAAATATTAATATTACTCTCTCTGAGTCAATAAGTTATTGTTCCTTTCGTTTTCAATTTGGTTCTAAGTCCCTATCTTCGTAACAGAGGGGTAATTTTTCCCTTATAGAAGAAAAGAGGCTTATGCAGTTTCATTGACAAAGCTTATCATTTTCTTGAAACACACCCTCTGGAATTTTGGAAGGAAGTCGTTTCTACAGCTTGGCTGGAAAGCAAATTGGTTATCGATTCCACACCAAGGAATTTTATTCTAAGGTCCATCAATGAATCGCTTAGCATTAATTGGACCTATTTTAATTTGATCATAAAACCCCAACATTAAATGCCATCGGTAGTATCGACAGCAGAGCAAAAAAAATAACTATTTTACATTTATATTATAAATTTGGTACAAAAAAAAAAAAAAAAAAAATACTTCCTTCTCAAGATACATTGTAAAAATCAGAAATAAGGGGAATGAACACAAAAAAAGGGTAATCGGTGGCTAAAAATTGTGTACATTTAGTTGCAGTTCACCGAAAATAATAACTATAGATCTCGCCTCTACGTATCAGCCTGTTCCATAGATGTTCTTAGTATGTACGTGGAGATTGTTCCAATGAGTATATGCCCTCCGTAATCTCTTTTTATCCCTCCAGAATCCCTTCTTATTTTATATAAATCCGATTTCTGTTTTAATGAATTTAAGCCCCCCTCTTTCTTTGCGAATTTCTCTGTTCTGAAATATTTTCCTGACAGCTTCCCTAATACGTTTGAATTCCTCGTAACACCGATGCTGGAAGTAATTTTTATTATACAAAAAATATGTATATTGTAACATTTTCACAGTTCAACTCGGTTTTTATCAACTATTTTTGACACTTTGAATAATCGGAAATATTTCTGTCTCTGCTTTTTGTCAATATTGTTCAGAGACTACTCAGATCTTAGCCCAGATATACTTGAAAGAAGAGGGACTTCAAAGAAATCAATCTTTCGAAAAACCAATAATTCAGTTTTAGCATTGTAAACATATTGAAAACAAGTCCTTGCATTGAATTGAACATTTTTAATTGTATTACTTTATTAAGTATTAAATCTAAAGATTTGAACAGCAGGGTACTTTAAAACAGTGCTGCAACAAGTACTCCAAATTTTTACTTAAGTATCAAGTATTAAGTACTCATTGTTTTCTTACTTAAGTATCAAATATCAAGTACTTGCCAAAATTGTACTTAAGTATTACTTCAAGTATTTATTCTATATATATATATATATATAATATATATATATATATATATATATTTATATATATATATATATATATATATATATATATATATATATATATATATATATATATATATATATATATATATATATATATATATATATATATATATATATATATATATATATATATATATATTTTTTAAATATATTAGATTTATATATTTTATATATATATATATGTATATATATATATATATATATATATATATATATATATATATATATATATTTATAAAATATATAAATCTAAATATATTAAATCTAAAGATTTGAACAGCAGAGTACTTTAAAGGTATAAATAGCACTATGCGTTGCAACTTATTCTTGACTCAATAATTTTTTATTTTTTCTATCAACTTAGTCAATATTGTTTTAGTTAATAATTTTATGAATTATTATGTTAATAATGTATTTAATAATTGTTAATATTCTTATCTACTTGATTAAATGATATGTCGTCAGATTAATTTGGGGGTTAAGCATGTAACCAGTTGTTTATGTGAAAGTTGTTTTTGAATTAATAGACGCATAGCTTCACAAATTCAAAATAGGTGGCGTTAAAAAATAATCTGTTTGATTTCAGCCAATGTCTTAGATTATTGTGTTCAAGTTCAAACCCCATTCGTGATTTGGTACCACTTTCGCTACTCCTTCGTTATTCCACTTAGCCCAAAAGTGTGTCACCGTTCAGTGCTATTCCAATCAGATTTTGTTGTTAATGAAAATTCGCAATTGGTGGGAAAATTACTTATTAGACATTCTAAGTAGTAATCATCAAAACTGATCATAATATAAGATATCCACCAACAGCCGCCTATTAAGAGAAGATTATGTTTAGTCGATTTTTTTTTAATTAGAATAGACTTTGGCAGGTACGCACTCCCGAAGTGTTTATGAACATGAAGAGATTTGACCATTGGCGTCATCGGGTATATGCTATCCCTAGATTCCACCCACCCCTTAGATTTCAATTAGTTTTTTGGGGGTATTTTCATTTAAATAAGATTCTCTTCATATTTTATCGAGAGAGTTGAAGTAAAACAGCACATTTGCCTCCTCCTCTCCCTAGATTTTGAAAAATGGTTTTTGATCCTCGCCACTTCAATATTCATGAATTGATACAACTGGTTTTGGCAAGCTCACAACAAACCGACAAATCTATCTGAATAAGACTAATACGATTATCTTGTGATATACGTGAGTCATGCATCCGTATATACGTAAAATATATACTGATACTTCTTTCGTATAGCTCGGTTTATGAGCGTTGTCGTCTGGTACATGTGGCACATATATCAGCATGCATCTATACATCTACAATTATTACATATGGTGTATGTCTGCTGACACATGTGGCTTGTGTATGAGCGTTCATATACCATCCACAAGGGTATGGTTATCATGTAATCTGGCTTATGAGAAGACGGATTTTCTTATGTACTTGATTCGTGTATTGGCATACGTTCATCATGCACATTGAAACATCTATTGCGCTCTCCGGTTTTATGAGACAAATATGCTGATATATGTGGTTTGTGTATTAGTGTACACCTATCATATACATCGATCTACCTCATAGACTGTTTTGTTTCGTGTATCAGTATGAAATTATCGTATTCGTCGGTACATTCACCAGTGAACGAGCTTATGAAAAGATCGACGAACTGATGCATGTGGCTCATTTCAGACTATAAGGTATTTGTCTTGAGATGAAAAAATACGGCCAAATTTCATTTTATTACTTAAAAAGTCTAAAATATACAAATAGACTGCTACTACTGTCACTACTACTAAACAACTACTACTGCTACTAATACTTCAACGACTCACTACAGCACCAAGCGACCTAAGGCAAACTCAGCCGAGCATACTTCTCCACCATTACAATTTCCATCTACACCCCACTCTCCCCAGGCGCAGAAATTCTAGGAGAGCAAATTTCGAATAGAAAATCTAACGTTTATAGTCATATTTTAATTTTTATTTTTTTATTATTTTTTTTTAATAGAGTAGAGGACACAAGTAATCCCAAATTTCCTTTTTTCCTTCATCTTCATCACTATTCCTGAAAATAGAAGTAGGAAAACCAAATTTAATTAATTTCAATTTTTGTTTGTGATATTTTGCATTCAAACCCGTGCATATTTTACAGGATGTAATGATAATTAATAATTTTGTAAAGGGTAAAGTCAGAAAAGTCGGGTTTAAATAAATGGAAAATTTTGTTAATAAATCAATATTTTATTAAGATTTTGCCTGTTAATGTTTGGGAGACTGAGAGGGGGCGATCAACCAAGATTTTTGTCCCGGGTACAAGATAGGCCACAGCCACCACTGAGCACAGAAGTTAAATTTCGACGTAAAGAGTTGTGTTTTAGGCTTGGTAGTCCTTCTCATATTTAGGGTAACTCTCGGAATATTATAGAAGAAAGAGTAGAAATTAAAAAAAGAAAGAAAGTTTTCTCAAATGAAACCAAAGAGCGATATCGAAACTTAGAACGAACAGATATTACTCCGTCTGTCCTCTTTTCAGCCCCCGCTCTTTACACTTAAGTTTTATGGTGCTTTAAAATGCTTCAAATTTCAATTCAACGGCCCTTGTGTTTGAGCAGTCGTTGTAGTTAAATTTAGACAAAGAGTCAAACTTTAGCGTAAAGCACAGGGAGCTTTGAAGAGGACAGCCTCTACTCATATATGCAAGCAATCTTTTCTGTTCGTTTTAACGTCGCTCTTTGCTTTCATTTGAGGTTAACCATTTTATCATTGTGTTAGTACCAGGCTAGTCTACGGGCCATTTATTACCAGCAGGATTGCCTTGCCTTTTAAATGAAGCTAGCAGTGCTGTGAACAGCCCCGTATTTTTTCTTCTTCTTCTTTGGAGAATAATATTCAAGACAACATAATGCTTTGGGGAAACCCAAAAAAGAACCTCAAACCAAAGATTATACAAGATTTTTCAAGAAAAATTGTAACATAATCACAACTTATAAGTTATAATGGCACATATTAATTTTAAACTACAAAATTTCTTTTTGTTCAGATTAAATATATAAAAAATATGATGAAAATTCAATCTGTTTCTAAAAGCCAAAATGTACAGGCATTTCAAAATTCTATTAAAGAACTTCATACGTGTATAATATATTTTTCAACTCTTAATTTGAATTTTCCCCCAGTTCACAGAAATTAAGGGAAATGTGGGAAAAAGAATATTCTTCGACATCAGGGCGGGGGGATATTTTATTTTTACTTTTTCTATGAAAATACGAAAAAAAAAACTCATTTCAAAGGAAATACTAAAATATATTTTGTTTTCAAAATATGAAGATGCTAATGCCCCCCCCCCCATCCGACACTACAGAATTTGAGCCCTAATTCTTTTTTCCGTTTTATCTGGATAATTCTATGGATCCAGATAATCTAGCAGTTACATCGCTGTTATCGGAATATCTGGTTTTTACGTATCCGTGATTATGGATGACGGTTTCGTGACGTAGGGTTTTCCTTCTTTTTTAAACGTGTTTTTGGCACATTTTTGTAGGAAAAAGACTCTATAGCTTATCAGTTAGCGTGGATAAATAGACCAATATCCGAACAAACTTGCCTACTACTATTGAATCTCTTAAAAACTTAGTGGTATTTGGATAGGACTAAAGACTTGGTGAACTGGTACCGTGTTTTTATAAGTGTTTAAATTTCTATGTGGAGGAGCCAATGTAAAAAAAAAGTGGGCAAAATCTTCAAGTAGGTGTTAAGGTCCATCCACACTGAGATGTAGCTAATGAAGAGATTTAGCTTGGTGGTGCAATGAGTTGTTAGTTTTGTAATAAAAGTTTCGGTAAAGATTTAGTCAATACCAAGAATTAAATAATACCAAGACTTTAGTTAATTCCCGACACGTCCACAATAAATTTACCTAAATTTCTCATAAATTTTTATTCCTAGCAATATTTATATCTTAAATAGTTATAGCCAGCAACAAAGTTCAATTTATTATTCTTTATTTACGTGAGGGGGGCCTTACCACAGACTAGCCAGTCAAAGATCTTCATTACAATAATTAGAACACAGTAATCTTGAAACCTTGGTCATTAGGCCTTCGTTGATAACGTTCACTCCATAGCTGTACAAAAAGAGAGGGGATGTATTTTAACTTGCCAACTAGCCAATCAGATATGTATAATAATTCATAATTATGAAGGAATATATAATTCTTAGTTATATTATAGCACAAGTTAAATCCTGGCGAAAATAAGCCGTTACACCAACTATTATTTCCACGAGTATCGAAAACACTCTTACTCTTTATTTTATTACTACTACTGCTGCTGCTAATAACTCACTGCTGCACTAAGCCTCCTAAGGCCAGCACAGCTACACACAGTCCTCCTCCATCACAATCTATTCAACGCCTCCCTCTTTGCAGCCTCCCAGGAAGTTTCCATTTCCCTTAAATCTTTCTGTAAGACATCCTTCCCACCCCGACCGAGAGGACTTCCTCTCCAAAAATCAGATTTATATGCATCTATGTATAGGATATTTATTATCCTTGCGTACAAGTCAAAAGTTTCTAGTATGAAGCACGTGCGAAGTAGCATTACCGCAATTTTTATTGCAAATTTAAAAAATTAAAATTTAAAATTTTAATTTCAAATTTTTCTAAAACATTATTGCCATACTTATTATTCAAACAGGATTACAGAAAAAGAATGCCCGTTATGCTATTAGACTGTAAGTCGAACATACACTAACTACGAGTATGTTTAGTCCTTTATATGAGATACTGCGATAAAGCTCGTTAAGTTTTCGTTGTTAAAGTATACTCTAGCCTAGGTTATTGCAAATTTTACAATTTTCTGCTTGAGTGCTCAAGTTTTGTTTCTAATGGCTATTTTTTCCAGTGGTTGCTAAGCTACAAAAAAAGGATTAAAAGATGGCTGCATTCATAGCGAAACAAATGATGGGAAATCAATTGAGTGCGGTTACGGGTAAGTGTCGCAGCATAAATTATTTAAAGCCATTTTTTTCCTTGGCTCGCCCAAAATAGTACATACAAAGAACATACTTCGGCCGAGGGTATTTCGGCCCATGCCCCCTTCCAAAATCGTGAGAATTTTACAATTTTCCCGTTTTTTTTTACATTTTTCCGAATAATTTGCATATTGTTGGTCTTTTTCAAATCAATGAATTCTCCCCCATTTACGTTTCCTCTAAAACTACTTCACTGATACGTGCCTGGTCTGTGCTGTTAGCAAATGTTGCTAGACTCTAAGTACTTTATGAGACCACACTGGCCAGAAATGGAGTAAGACAAATAATGTAGGATACGAAGACGAGAAAAGAAGAAATCAAACAAGGGCGATTTTATTGGCTTAAAATCACCCTCGTTTGGTTTCTATTTTTTCTTTGTTTTTTTCATTAATAGTATTATGAGACTTCACGAATTTGAGTTCACTGTTGGCATTTTTAAATTAAAAGGAAAGAGATAAAACGCGTGACAGAAAAATCAATGAAATTGAACTGCCTTTTTATTGTTAGAATTAGTTAATAGAATGGATTAAAAGGAATTAGAACTTCAAGGAAAGGAGTAAAGAGTGAGGCTCTGAACATTTTAGGGAAGAGGAGGAGCCTCTGGAGCTACTTTACCATCAGGTGGCTTGATGATGTGACAAGCTCTCAATAGTATTCATAGCAGTGGCAATACCACCAGTTTTCTACAATCTGTTATAATTTACCTATTTTTCACTTTTTCCTAAACTTGTGCAATCCCTCCTGGAAATACTACTTCTCCTTCCAAATGCCAACCCCGCTCTCGAAATAAATTTCCTGGCACATGGCTTGACATCATTTATATTGTTTACTAGAGTTTAACATTCAATAAACAATAACGGAAAATACAGCAAAATTTTCTTGAAATCAAATGGGTACAGCAAAAATAGCTCAGAAGTCTGAGAAAATTCGTTAAGAGCTTTAATTTTGGTTTTTGCAAATGACGTCATGTGCTATGTTAGTACATCATACAAGCATTTCTGATGACATCATATAAGTATTTTCTTATGTGATGCAACGTTGATTTCCAAGGCATTAATTAAATATATAACATAACGTCTGTTGGAAAGTCCAAAAAACGAAAATTTGCAGTTGCCGTTACTATAAATTCTGATTCTTTGGAACCAACACCTGATCTATCAAACGTGCTAAGATGCGAAAATCGACACCCTGGATGCTAGACATCCAACACTTCAAATGGTCATTGTTTGTGACCATAAGATAATTTAGGTCTACAAGACTGAACACTATCTCTAGAAATCAAACAGGCACAATAAAATGATTTTGGGATAAATTCTTCGATCTTTTACAATTTGGAGATGCATGTATCCCAGTGACTTTTACATACGTAACACTACGTACAATAATTTGGAGATAGATGATTGAAAAATATCTTTAGGAAACATTAAAATAATTTGAAAATACATTCTCCAGCCCTTATAATTCACGAATTTTTCACAACTTATACCAGACAAAGAAGTTGAAAAAAAATGACATCAATATTCCCCTTAAGTGGAGTACAGCCCCTCCCACTTTGTATTATTAATAACAATAATTAACAGTTATGTTTTATATTTGCAATGTTGCTTCTGCTTCCTGATAATTTGAACTTCTCATTGTCACAGGCTTATCTATATAACTTTAGTGCCTAATTTATTGCCTCCCAATTCCCTTGTATTGTTTCCAGCTTCTATTCGCATTGCTGATTGGAATTGGATGAAAGTGTATTTAGACTGGGAAAATACCCTAGGATGCTATTACTGATCTGAAATACTATAGAAGACAGAATAATAGGAGGTCTGGTCGTTAGAGCCTAGGACAATTATTTTCACAAGACTGTTTTTTATTTAATGATTCAGAAGTGGTGATAAAACAAAGGAACAGATTGCTTTTACTCTGAGCCTTTGAAGATAGAACTTTTCTCTTGACGCTAGTTCGTTAGCTTTGAAAGGCTTCAATTTGCTCTCTAAAAATTTTTTTATATGACTATAAAGGCTTTATAAGTGAAATAGCGTAAAGTAATGAAAAGAGACAATACTTTCTTTCTGATTATGTTTTCACATCAGAAAGCGAATATATGTTTTCCCTTTTGAATGGGACAAAACAATTTAAATCAAAGGATTTTTTCCATTTACTAAAGTTCTAGCAGATGATGTCTTCTCTCTCACCTAGGAGATAAAACAGTATTCTTTCACTTGCTTTCTACTTTTGGTGGATTATCTTACTTTGTCAGTAGTTTGGTTAAATACATTCATAAAATTGTAATTACAATTAGTCTAGTCAAGGGTTCTGCCCCCGTTTACCAAAACGTTTTGAAAATTAAGTCTTAATATGGACTGTTTGAACTTGTGTCTCTTGCCTAATAAGTTATTCAACTAAGCTGATAAAATTGGACCGAAGTACTTGGAATTTTTTGAAATAGGATTTTAGGGGGTGTCGATAAACTTATTCGTGCGTCTTTAAAATTGGGTTCTTCTTGGCTGTTTTGGAACGGAAAAGAGAAAAATCAATTGGAGGCTGGCTGGAATATCATAGGGTAGGACAGGGGAGGGGAAGTTTTGTTTCATATAAGACGTATAACTAAGTTTTGTAAGTTAGAATGTTGAGCTTTACTGGAAAATGGATGGATTTACGTATTGTATCGACCCCACTCAGGAATTTTGGTCTATATAATCAGAGAAAACCGGTTTTGTCTGTCTGCAATTGGTTGTAATTAGCTTGGTCTCATTGAGAAAAACCTACGATGCGGGTATTTTCTTTTTATATTTAAATTATAGAGGTGTTTAGGTTAGGTCAAGTATTTAACATAGTACGTTCTGCACAGCCTGCTTTCCATACTTCTGTTGTAGCGTCCTTAATTTTGTTGCTAAATTATTAAATTTCATTATATTTAGGTATATTTTATTAGTATTAACCTAACTTCACTTCTTGGATTGGGTAGGGATGATACGAAAGTACCAATAAAATGCTTTCAGGTCTAAAGAATACGGGCAATACTGCTTTACTGATATTTGAAATATATCAATTTTTCCGCTAGATATATTTTTATAAATCAATAAGATTTTTCTTGCTTTACGTTGATTCAGAAAAGTGAATATTCAAATTTTGATAGTTTTGTTGTGTTTGGAGTGTAATGGACAGAGGGGTCGTTTGGGAAAGGTGGGACAATGCGGGCAGTTGCCCCCCTAATAATGAGTAGAGTTGCCCCTCATGATTATCAAGATGTAAACCCTTGTCCCCCTACCTAATAAAAACGCTGGATATTTGCCCATGCCAATGAATATGTTATTAAATGAAAAGTCTCAATATTGAACTTAAGTTCGTATAAATTAATAAATTATTAAAAACACGCTGCCTTTTTATTTAGAATTAACACGACATAAAAATATTGAAGCTTTATATAAGACAGTGGATTTTGAAAAAAGAAAACAAAGAACTTCTTATTACAAATGATAATATAAGTAATTCTTCAGCTTTATTTTGAAAGCATTTATGAACAGGAAAAATGGGGGAAAATAAGAGGAACGCAAAAGTAGCCTAAATAGTTAACAGATTAACGTAGCTTAATGGATTAGCGGATTAGCGAATTAAGCCAAAATCTGAGAAAAAATAGAGACACTGTACAAAGGACGCTATTATTTCTTTTTATTATTATTTCTATTATTTCTTTTTTAGTTTACTGTCTTATTAAAAGTTTTATCTGTCTTTCAGTATATAAATTCCATTTATATTCGTTAACATTCCATTCTTTTCTTGGTCAATTTTTTCCAGCAATCTTTTACTTATTCATGTCAATATTTTTATAAGACAAACACGATGGTACATACAATGCCTTCACAATGAAATATCGGCATTATTTGGAAATGTGTTTGTGAAAGCATTAGAAAATGTATAGTAACATTTTTTTTTCTTTAGTTAGTCAATACATTTAAGTATCAAGGACAGTGAAAAGAAGACAGATTTTTTGTTTAAGTGGGAAATTACCCAGCTACAGGCTATATGTTCATTTAAAAATTTTGAAAAATTTTGAATTTAAAATCTAATGAGAAAGACCTCCACATGCAATTATTTAGTAGTTGGTTGTAGCAGGCGTCGAATTAAAAAAAAAAGAAACGCAGATACAAAAGAATTAGCTAAAACATGTGGCATCAAACAGCATCAATTGTGCATAGTGTTAAGAAATTAACATTAATTAATTTAATTAATTAAATAATTAAAATTAATAATTAAAAATAATTAAGAAAGTATTAAGAAAGTCTAGTCTTCCTTTGAAGGTGTATTCTTTTCAAATCAACAAATTGTCAATATTTGAATTTTTCCGGGAAAAAGGATATTTAAATTTTAAATAATTTGTTTTGCTTAATTACTTTCACGATTCTATGTGGCAACATTGACGGAAATGTGACGCTGCCCCAAAGACTCTATGGTTTTTAAACAACTGAAAGAAATATCTTAGAATGGATAGGCCTATGATGATTACAGGGACCCAAGATATTTTTAATCTGATGCTGTTCGTGCTTTAGAATAAACATAAATGATATGAATATGAGAGGGACTGTCGTCTCTCACCAACAATTGCCCTCTATATGAAGTTTAATTTGCAATCTGCTGGAAACTTCGAATGCAAAATGTACGGCTGCCTCGCAATTCCTATCATTTTGGTCAGCTACTTTTTTTCTAGCAAGTTTGGATGAGGATTAAATTCTTAAAAATAAAGATTGACTTAGAAAGTTCCAAAATCAACAACCAAACTTTTCATTCTCTAGAAATTCCAGAAGAAAGGAGGATACGGGAAGAATCCATTGTTATGAATATTATTATGAATAATACAAAGTTTAAAAAAAATCAAACTTAAGAGACCATCTTAACCCCCGTCTCCCTCCACCAGCCTCCAAATGCTGGGCCTCCTTGAGACTTCTAAACCAGTTATCAATTCATGCACACCCTGACGGCATGGATGAAATAAAAACTTCACTTTGTTGCACATTTTGATATGCCTAAGATATGTCAGTACCCGGCCAAGCCTAGAAATTATATAAAAAAAGGAGCCAAATCAGCGTTCATATATGAACAATTGGTTTTGCAATTAATTTTTACTTTTACGATAAATATAAGAAAATTAAAAAAAAAGTTGTTTCACTGGGCAGCTTTCTTTACAGATGTGCTTTTCAATTTCTACTTGCTAATGGGGATAGGATCAGGAACATACAAGAGAGGGAGTTGCAAATCATCCACAGAGGCTGAATTGTTGGACCTTTCAACTATGCTGACCCATATATCTCTCTTAAATTTTTGATCGTATGTCTTGTGGGAAAAAAGGGACGTAAAATGGGTCTATTTGCCCAACACTATTTTTAGTCACTTAGAAAGGACACTAGAACTTTTAATTTCTGTTTGAGTGAACCCTCTCCCAATCTTCTATGACCATCAATCCCGGAAAAAAAACAAGTAAATACATCCATGATATTTCTTTTGCAAAATATAAAAGAATTCTACATTTTATGTGATATGGCAATGTTTTTAAATGAAAGCTACTCATGGATTCATCAAACGAAAAAAGTCTGAAAAGATACAAAAGAAGTTAACAAGTTGATGCATATGATAGAGAAGAAAATTTTTTTGCCTAATAGCAGCCTTTAAATGTATTAGAGCTGAAAATATTCGTTCAAATTAGCCTTTTTCTACTTCCTAAAAATTGTTGTTTTAATAGGATAATCCCCACGAAAATTAAAAACAAATAAACAATCGTGATAGTTCTCTTTATTAAGGGATAGTCGGAATTCTGTTTTTTATCGAGAGCGCCTTCAGACATGCTGAATTAGAATGTATAATATTTAGCCTAATTGAGATTTTTTCCCCTTTTTGTAGCTTATGGTTAAATTTCAATTCATTTTAGGGGAGGTCTCTGTTGGGAATACGCAACATGTCTTGTTCGATTTGCGATTTACAGGTTTCTTAAAGCTTGAAGAAAAACTTGTATTTGGAATAAATGAAAGATTGAAATCAATGCATATCATTTCCAAAGTTCCATATTTTTGTTTATTTCCACTTACTATGGACAAGAGCCGCTCTTTACTCATCGTTCAAAGCCTTGAATAGTTTGATGTAAAATAATACTGTTCTAAAGCAATTAAGTTCCATGGACACTGAAAGCATCTTCTACGAATAATTTTCTTCATTTCATGGAGTCACTTTCATGGAACAATTAGAAAAATATAAAGAACAAATTAATTAAGTGGCTGAGTCAAAGACTAACTAGACTAACAAGCTAATTAGGAAAATATGAAGTCTAAAAGACAGCTAACATCTTGATCTTTCAAAGAAAAATGTTCACCCAATAAAATTATACTTGGTCGGCAAATTATACTTGGACGCCTGATACTCTTATTCAGGAACATGGTTTGGATGTGGCTGAGGGAACTGGGACTTGTACACCTCTGTTCTTTAGGGAGGGGCTCATCTCTATGAAAAGCTTATGAACTGTCTTAGGGTATCTTAAATTAAGCACATGGTTTTTCAAATGAATGTCACTTATTGACGTTAAATTTCAAGATGAAAAGAAATCACTGTAACTGAGGGAGTTCAAAGAAATATATCAGAGAGAGACTAAACAAGCTAATTAGCTAGTCAGACTAACAATTAATATATCAGAGAGAGGCTACGACCTTCTCAATCTGCTCGCTTTCCAAGAAGCTTCTTCTAATTAAATCAGAAAGGTCCATATTTTTTGGGGCGCCAGATTCCCTATGTGGCAAATAAATTTAGTTTGACTTTAATAATTCCAACAAATTATTTGTTGGAATAAATAAAAATATGTTTTTGACGTTGTTTCTTGTCGGGATGTAAGTGCTTAAGAATGATTGATTTAGTTTTAATATTGGATTGATTTGTATTTACACAGGGATGGCCATCTTTTTTTTCTCTGCCGTTTTTCTTCTTCTTTTTTTGCATTTTCTTGGTTCTTTTCTTGTCTTTCTATTGTCTGAAGATGTTCATATTGCATTTTGTTTCTCTTTAGTTACGTGAAGAGAAACAAGAGAGACAAAAAGAGAAACAGTAAACATGAATTGAAAAATTCAATAAAGCTGACACTTTGACCACTGCTCTATGTTGGCTAGAGATGAATTTTATTTTAACTATATGCAAATATTGCCTTATTTTACGGTAAAGTTTTTCTTCTTTATTTTTCTCTCAATGCTTTTACAAAGAATGAGTTGAATTGGTGTACAATTATTTGCCTTTTATAGTAAAATTTTCGGTTGGAACTTTTTAAACAAGAGCTACCTAAATTTACTACACTCAAGTATGCTTTAAATAAATAACAAACTAAGTTCTAGCATAAATAGTGAGGAAACAAGGGGGCGGTATGCCCCATATACCAGGATTGTTTGTTTTTTTTTTCGTGTTATGACGTTCATAATTTAATTTGTTTTAGTGTGGTTTTAAATTGTTATTACAAAGTGAATCATGGGATTTCACAACACTGCGGATAAGAAAGGTATGCACCAAAGCGTGGAAACAGGCCAATGGTCTCTGATAGACCCTTTATAAAAAATTTCCATTATTTAAAGCAAATTTTCTATCATCAATTTTGTCAATTGAAGCCAAAATCGTTGTTCTATAGCAAAAAGTGACAGATTATTGAGATGCAATCTTTCATTTCATTTGAAAAGGGCGTTGCTGTTAAAAAATTTACTTGAATGACCTTTTTCTTTGTTTTCTATATCCAGCATTCTGATATCTCCAGCCCTGAAATTTCCTCAAGGATTGAGGTTCTCAAATCCCGAAACCTTATTCCTTGGTCAATAATTTCACAATTATTCGGGAAGGACTCTTTGGGTATTTTTTTTTTTTTTTTGTAGAATCGCCTTTACTACATCCTCTTCTTCTTTTTCTGTGCAACTAAATATATTTCCCAATTATGGGGGATGGGCTCATTGGGTAATTTTATTTTTGTGGAATCGCCTTTACTACACCCTCTTCCCCCTTTTCTCTGCAGCTAAATATATTTCCCAATTATCAGGGATGGGCTCTTTGGGTAATTTTATTTTTGTGGAACCGCCTTTACTATATCCTCTTCTCCTTTTTCTGTGCAGCTGAATTTATTTCCCAATTATTAGGGATGGGCTCTTTGGGTAATTTTTAATTTTGTGGAATCGCCTTTACTACATACTCTTCTCCTTTTCCTGTGCAGCTAAATATATATCCCAATTATCAGGGATGGGCTCTTTGGGTAATTTTTATTTTTGTTTAATCGCCTTTACTACACCCTCTTCTCCTTTTTCTGTGCAGCTGAATTTATTTCCCAATTATTAGGGATGGGCTCTTTGGGTAATTTTTAATTTTGTGGAACCGCCTTTACTACACCCTCTTCCCCTTTTTCTGTGCAGCTAAATATACTAGTTTGATAGTCTATATTACAATGAAGATAAAACATCTTCTCATCCTAGCCCCTGTTCCTAACATTTAGTCCAAATACTATCATACAAGTAAAAAGCTTTAGGGGTAACTTACACCCGGGCTCTTTTTCGCATTTGGCTGGCAAAACAGAGCCTCGAAATGGCTTTAGGCTTTAGAGACCTTTCAACGAACGATCCCCTGACCTTCCATATGAAAGCTCGTTTCCATTAATTCAATACTTTGTATGAAGGAATTAAGTTTTGGATTATTTAATGCGGACTTCATGTTGAAGGAGCTCATTACTTTTATTCCTTCACTTACTCCAACCCATGGACATGTATTCTAAGAAACGGTGAGATTTCACTAGATGTTTTCAATAATTGACTGTATATTGGCTTTCGCTCGATTGCCCTTTGCCCGAAGTCTTGGGATTCCAAAGAGCAGAAGCCTTCACCTCGACTCTGTGATATGCAATAAATTTCCTATAAGTTGCGCTACATTACTATGTAATTCCCTTATATGTATTTCCTTGGAGCCAAAACAGACAAATGTAACAAGGTTAAATTCAGAAAGTTAGTAATATAGATTGAAATGAAGTGGTTAAAGAGGCCAAACAATGCTTTGAATGCAGTCTAT
The DNA here is from genome assembly GCF_032884065.1 of Artemia franciscana. Taxonomy (NCBI): domain Eukaryota; kingdom Metazoa; phylum Arthropoda; class Branchiopoda; order Anostraca; family Artemiidae; genus Artemia; species Artemia franciscana. The sequence continues at coordinate 25,237,211 of NC_088883.1, read as the reverse complement.
AAGATATTAAACGAAAAGTTTGATTTTTCGTTTAAGATATTAAACAAAAAGCTGTCCTTATAAAACTTTGCATCGGAAAAGACCTTCGACCAAAAAATTATGGATAAGCATCTCACTATTAAAATCTATTGAAAAAAAAAAATTTACTCTGCAAGGTAAGAATAAGGCACCCTTCAGATCATAATATAGAGCGGTTCAAAGCCTATAAAAGTCCGCTAACTAAAATTCTCAGAATAAGTGAAAAAATTTATTACGAAAATTCATTTAAGTGATCGAATTCAGCTCAAACTACCCGGAATTTAATAAATTACAGGTATATATTATATATATAATACATATCCAATAATTTCAAGGACTTGCAAGGCGTTCTTCAACAGCAGTCTAAAAAGTGCATTTTTCCATTTGAAAGTGGTTTGGACCCACAGTGGAGTGTGACGGATGTTTTATTAAATTGATTTTTTGGGATTAATTTGTCCTGATACTTTGAAGCTAAAATTTACGACTGTTAATATTTTGATCATCAATTACGTTGAATTAAGCTAAAGCGAAACATGACTTCAAGTTTCTGATTTATTTGTGGAACTCTTCAGAGAGCAAGTGACGTCCTAAAAAAAGGCAAACCAATTTATTAGGAAATTTTGGAGGTGGCAATGCAATTCGACCTAAGCAGCGATCTCCAAATGAAAATTAAAATAAAAAAACCAATTTTTTTTAAATGAAAGTGAGGAGCAACTTTAAAACTTAAAACGAACAAAAATTACTCCGCATATAAAAGGGGCTTTTCCTCCTCAACGCCTCGCTCTTTACACTAAAGTTTGACTCTTTCTCGTAACTCTATTTTTAAAACAGTAAGAAACTTCAGCGTAAAGAGTGGGGCGTTGAGGAGGAAAAGCCCCTTTTATATACGGAGTAATCTGTATATAAAAGGCTTATTAGTTTGGTCTTCCAATCTAATATTTCTTTGTTCTTCAATTTCGTTTTTGACTTATTCTGATACTAGCTGTTGATTGTCTTCTCGTACATTTCTTTGTTCTCACTTTGCTGGTCTTCCAACCTAATATTTCATTGTTCTTCGATTTCATTTTTGACTCGTTCTGACTCTCGTTGTCGCTTGTTCTTCAACTGCACATTTCTTTGTTCTTCTCTTTTTGACTTTTTCAGATTTTCGCTGTTTCTTGTCTTTTAACCACATATTTCTTGGTTGTTCACTTTGGTTTCTTATTCTTTTTTATTCTCACTGTTGCTTGTTTTCTAACTGCATATTTCTATGTTCTTCACTTTCAATTTTGATTCATTTTGATTCCTGTTCTTGCAAGTCTTCTGACCACACATATAATTTTGTTCTTCGATTTTGTTTTGTTCTTCATTTTGGATTTTCTTTACTTGAGGCATTTTTCCAATGCCTTCTGCTCCAATTGGTCTTGTCTCATTTGATGTTCCAGGTTGTCAGTTTTCACCCATTTTGAATTTCATTTTTCGGGCCGTTCTCTTGGTCTTATCACTTCTGATGGTTCAGATGGTTTGAAAAAATTTTTTCTTGTTCCAACGAATCACCAATTGTAAATTTACGTTTTTTCGATCTTTTTCTAGGTATATTTTTATACTTAAACTGCTTAGTACACGCTTCATAAGAGAAATTCTGTAATAGGATATGATCCTATTCCCATCAAGCTACATTCTAGTTAAATTTGTTTGTGATAGCGTGCCAGACTAATAAACAAGGGTTTTAAGAAAAAAATGGAATTGTTATTCAGAATGAATTTATTTTTGTCTCCAGACAAAACAAGCCTATCTTTGTCTTCATTTAATAGAATTACGTGAGGATCTTCTCAAGAAAAGAGTCTCTTAGCCGTTTTAGGTCATTTAATTGAAAAGTGTGTTTCCAAATTTAAGGCTCTAATTGAATTTTCTGAAACCGGTGACCTACATAAGTTGTTTTTTAGGCCAGGAAATCTTCTGGTCAAAAAATTGGCACCAGAGGGTGCCAATTTTTAAAGAAAAATATGCATCCGTTTTTGGGAAAAAGTAAAGATATGGATACTAAATTATTGCTTGTTTAAAGAGAGTCGATATATATCGACTCTTTTAAGCGAGCAATCATTGTATATATATATATATATATATATATATATATATATATATATATATATATATATATATATATATATATATATATATATATATATATACATATGTATATAGATTTCCAGATAGTTGGAAGAATAGATTTCCTCTTCTAGAAGAGCCAAGCTACTAAGTCTTCCAGGAGAAGTTTGTGTAAAATATTTTTTTGTCATCTTGCCGTTGTCGAGAATATATTTCTCCTTAAACTAAAGTATTCTCTAGATCTAAAATAGCGCGATAAGTCTATAAGTTAATTAAACGACCCCATAATATGGATCGAAAGGGATAGTATTAATAACTTGTCCCAAAATAGATAAGACATAACTCATAGGCTGATGAGGCAATTCCGTGTCGCCAACTCCAACTAAAAAAAAAAACACAATCTCGATAAGTTCGTTCGTGCTTGTATGAGCTTAAACGATAGTTCGAATAGATTGTTTCCATGTCTCGGCTTGGTCCTCTGTTTCTAATTGCGTCAAACAGTTCGTGGTAACGACATATATGTAAGGAGTGACTCGTGCTAATAGTAACCGAAAAAGTAAGCAAAAGGTTTGATACCATCAGTTGAACCACTTTTGTGTAGATTCTAAATATGTGACATTTATGAAGTTTAAAGGTATTCATCAAAAGTCATGAGCCTAGAAAGATTTTCTTGATTTTTGAAAAAGTGAGAGACCATCCTGGAAAAGGGAAGTGATCTTGATGACAATTAGAGCATAAAATTCAGCATGTCTGTTAACCGTTTTTCAAAAGTTTTTGGCCCTTGTGTACAAAATACAAAATTGGCTTTTTTTCGAGAAGGATTATCACGTCTTTATATGCTTACTTGTTGTTCTTATTTTTCTACTACAACTAACAAGTCACCACAGCACAAGCCACCTGAGGCCAATAGATCTACGCACGCTCTTCCTCCGTCCCATTCTATTCAATGGGTGATCTTATAAAGCCAATGGTCCTAGAATATCACGAGAGGGCTCACTTAAGAAACTGAAAGTTCACATTCCTGTTTTGAGTTGTAAAAGAGATTATACCTCAGCGAGGTGACTTCTTCTGCCATTTGGAGGTCCAAACCACAAATTTTGGCACAAAGAGGGCCAAGATACTATCGAGTACAAATTTCGAGATGACCGAACGATTGCGAATTATCGAAAAATTACATATTGACCTTTCCAGTTTCACAGACAATAGTACCATGTGATTGCACATTTGTTTCTAGATATGCACTTAGTATGCAAAAAATACTTGAGCAATAAGTTCAAAGCTCCAATAAGCCGAGTTAATTTTTTTAATCTGTATAAGAGATTATGCCACAGCGAGGTGACTTTTTCAACCATTTGGAGGTCCAAACCACCAATTTTGGCACAAAGAGGGCCAAGATGCTATCAAGTACAAATTTTGGGATGACCAAACGATTACAAATTATCAAAAATTACATATTGACCTTCCCAGTTTCACAGACAATAGTACCATGTGATTAAACATTGGTTTCTAGAGATGCCCTTAGTATGCAAAAAATAAAGTTTATTGTAAAACATAAGTTCAAAGCTTGAATAAACCGAGTTGATTTATTTGAGGCCTCATAAAACTATGTGTAGTAGTGTGTAATTGCACACTCATTGGTAGGGAAACCTTGGATCTTAATGTGGGTAGACGGGTTGTCTGTTCAATGAATCTTTAGATAAATATAGAAGGTGGGTTGGTGAGGGAAGGGAGAACAATTGTATCCCTGACCTCCATTATTCCAAGGAATGCTTTTGAATTAATTCTTAATTATGGGTTTCTTAATAAATATCTTGAGTGTAACATATAAGATGCCCTCAACTAAATTGTCCTCAGCTATCTGAAATTCATATATCCAAAGGCTTTATTAGTAGATTCCCTTCTTTGGTCAAACCGCTTTCGAACACTTACAAAAAAGGTATAAATCTTATCCAGGATGTAAATTGCTCGGCAACTAAACCATTACTTGACATTGAAAAACTTTAAATTCTTTCCTGTGTGTCTTTTGCTTTTTTTCCAGCTCCATGTTGATATTCCTAGGTCCCTTAGATTTACGTCTTCTTTTGTATCTGATCCGTCAAATTATCAGCTCCGTTGTTCTTTAAATATTCAAAATCTGACACCAACAATAGCTCTGTTCGTTTTCACCTTCCTGTCGTTCTTAGTTCAACTAAGATACCCTCGGTTTAACTCTTATGTTGCGTTTTATTTCACTGATCTTAAAATGTTGCTTTAACTAAAACGAAAATAGCTTATAAGAGCTTTCCATAGAAGAATTGAAATTTGAATTAAAATTCAAATCAAACAGTTCGTGGAAACGAACTGTAGTAAGGAGCGACCCGGCTCAATAGGAACCGAAACTCTAAAAAATGGAATTTTGATACCAATAGTTACGTCACAGAATTGCATTTCAATGCTGATTTTAATATATAAGTCTCATCAAGATCAGTTATGCCCATCGAAAGTTACAAGCCTGAGAAAATTTGCCTCATTTTAGAAAATAGGGGGAAACACCCCCTAAAAGTCATATAATCTTAACAAAAATCACACCATCATATTCAGCGTATCCAAGAACCTTAGTATAGAATTTTCAAGCTCCTGTCTAGAAAAATGTGGAATTTCACATTTTTTTTTACCACAAGACATATCACGGATGCGTGTTTATTTGTTTTTTTTTGTTTTTTGTGGGTTTTTTTCCCAGGGGTGATCTTATCGACTGAGTGGTCCTATAATGTCTCGAGAGGGCTAATTCTAACGGAAATGAAAAATTCTAGTGCCCTTTTTAAGTGACCAAAAAAATTGGAGGGCACCTAGGCCCCCTCCAACGCTCATTTTTTCCCAAAAGTCACCGAATCAAAATTCCGAGATAGCCATTTTATTCATCATAGTCGGAAAACCTAATAACTATGTCTTTAGGGATGACTTACTCCCCCGCAGTCCCCGTGGGAGGGGCTACAAGTTACAAACTTTGACCTGTGTTTACATATAGTAATGGTTACTGGGAAGTGTACAGACGTTTTCAGGGGGATTTTTTTTTGGTTTAGGGGGGACAGCTAAAGGGGGGGGGTTACTTTTCATGGGGGATATACCTATAAAAAAGGCTTATTTGAAGAAATTCTTTTAGAAACCACAAAATGATAACCCTTAAATTCGTTTTTTACATTTAGTAGCCCGTTCCTGAGAAATATTAAATAAAAAAAAACTAATTTTTTTAGCTGAAAGTAAGGAGCGAAATTAAAACTTTAAACGAAGAGAAATTACTCCGTATATAAAATGGGTTGTCCCCTCCGCAATCCCTCGCTCTTTACGCTAAAGCTTTTAATTGTTTTAAAAAGTGGAATTGTGGCAAAGAGTCAAACTTTAGCGTAAAGAGCGAGGGATTGCAGAGGGGACAACCCATTTTATATACGGTATCTGTTCGTTTTAAGTTTTAATTTCGCTCCTTACTTTCAGCTAAAAAAATTAGTTTTTTTTTATTTAATTTCTGAACGTTTTTGAATTAATGCATGTTTGGTTTTGGCTCTCCGCACATAAATTATTAAAATTAAATTTGTATATTAATTCTTTTTTTGGCTAAATGGCTTTCTCTTAGTTTTGATCAGACGATTTTGAGAAATAAGGGGTGGAGAAGGAGGCCTAGTTGCCCTCCAATTTTTCGGTTACTTAAAAAGGCAACTAGAACTTTTAATTTTTAACGAACGTTTTTATTAGTAAAAAATATATGTAACTTAAGAATTAACTTACGTAACAAACTTTCATAATCTTATATTTTTATTATGTATACGAGGGGGTTTGTACCCTCGTTAATACCTTGCTCTTTACACTAAATCGTAAGTTTTGTCCCAATTCTTTAAGAATGACCCCTGAATCCGAAAGGCCGTAGAATAAATAGTTGAAATTACTAAAAATACTTTAGCATAAAGAGCGATGTATTTATCTCCTCCTAAATACCTCGCTCTTTATGCTGAAGTATTTTTAGAACCCCTCATATGCGTAATAATCTCTGTTCGTTTTAAGTTTCAATGCTACTCCTTCGAAAAAACGTTTTCATGTTTATTTTTCATTGTTTTCTTATAGTAATGCTAGAAAATCCTGCGCCCATTTCATTGAATTTTTCTTCCCCCATGACAGATTCCTCCAAGGAAAGATCCTCCAACATAGCCCCCTCCCCTCAGCCCCACCCCCAAACAAAATAAAATCCCCCTGAAAACGTCTGTACACTTCCCAATAACCATTACTATATGTAAACGCTGGTCAAAGTTTGTAACTTGCAGCCCCTCCCCCAGGGATTGTGGGGGAGTAAGTCATCCCCAAAGACATAGTTGTTATGGTTTTCGACTATGCTGAACAAAAAGGCTATCTCAAAAGTTTGATTCGTTGACTTAGGGAAAAAAATGAGCGTGGGAGGAGGCCTAGATGCCCTCCAATTTTTTTGGTCACTTAAAAAGGGCACTAGATCTTTTCATTTCCATTAAAATGATCCCTCTTGCGACATTCTAGGACCACTTGGTCGATACGGTGACCCCTGGGAAAAAGAAAAAAAAACAAACAAAAAAACAAACAAACAAATAAACACGCACCAGTGATTTGTCACCTGGCAAAAAATACAAATTCCACATTTTTGTAGATAGGAGATTAAAACTTCTACAGTAGGGTTCCCTGATACGCTGAATCTGATGGTGTCATTTTCGTTAAGATTCTACAACTTTTAGGGGGTGTTTCCCCCTATTTTCTTAAATAAGGCAAATTTTCTCAGGCTCTTAACTTTTGATGGGTAAGACTAAACTTGATGAAACTTATATATTTAAAATCAGCATTAAAATGCGATTCTTTTGATGTAGCTATTGATATCAAAATTCAATTTTTTAGAGTTTTGGTTACTATTGAGCCGGGTCGCTCCTTACTTACCACGAACTGTTTGATTTGAAGTTGCACACTTTTATAGGGATAATTATCATTCTTGACGTATTGTTCGACGAATATAAAACTTGAATATGAAAAATAGGGGCTGAAAGGGATTTTGATATTTTCCCTAATATTTAAAAAAAGCCTTGGATGAAATAGTACGTAGCAACAAAAAATATTTAAGTAAAGAGCATGCCTTGTCAACGGAAACCGAAACTCTAAAAAACGAACTTTTAGTAATAACGCATACAACAGCAAAATATTCCTTTTGCGCTGATCCTAAAAATGGAAAATTTATTAATTTTAAAGCTGCTTACCAAATGTTATTAACATATAAAAATTTAAAAGTTGATAAAAAGGAGCTAACCATCCCGAAAAGGGGAGCTATCATATTAGAGAAATCCAACATGTACGAAAACCTTAAAGGAAATATCGATTTTTTTTTAACTTTTCCAAAGAAAAACTGTTTTGTATATAAGAAACATTGTGGAGTTCGATTTTATGCTGTGGCATATCATCTTTTATTTCTTAAAAATTCTTAAGAACCTTAAACAAGATTCCACTTTTGACATTTTACATCCTTTGGTTTTATACATTCCCCTTTGAAAAAATAAAAAATGCCTTCATAGCCTTCAGTACTGAAAAAAATAAGAAATTTTGGATTTTTAAGGTATTTTTTTGATAAGAGCTTGACACGTCCACTCTGGGGTTCTCTGTTCTCTGGCCTTTCGAATCTGATCGTGTGATTTTTATCAAGATGGCGTATTTTACTCATATATTAACTTTTCAGGGTCTCCCGGGGATGATTGTATCAAACAAGTTGGCATAAACTATTGAAACAGAGATAATCAGAATGAAAATCTAATTACTTAATTTAATTAATTTAAATTATCAGGTAAAATATCACATTTTTTTCGCTAGTTTCGTATTTTAAGGATTATCAGGAAAAATATAGACCATTTTTCTGACTTACTCCAAAAGTTTCGGTCTTCCCCATACGGATCCCCCTCGCCATTCAGGATCTTTGGGAAATGGATGTTATGATCTTCATAGTTAGAGCTAAAACCTTCAAATATATCAGTTAAGGCTTCAATGGTAGATAATCAGATCTACCATTCTGAGATAATCAGAATAAAATTATAATTAATTAATTTAATTAATTTAAATTATCAGGACAAATTATTAAATTTTTTCGCTAGTTTCGTATTTTAAGAATTGTTAGGAAAAATATAGACAATTTACTGACTTTAATTAATTAGATTTTATATTGTATCAAAAAAGTTGTCATAAACTATTTAAAGAGAGATAATCAGAATGAAAATCTAATGGTCTAGTGCCCCTTTTAAATAACAAAAGAGATCACTGGTCATGGAAGTATTGTAATACTTCCATTTTGGAAGAATTCTAGCATTTTGTCCCTACATACAGCCTGTCCAAAAAAAATGGGCCCTTAATCTTTTATCTATTAAAGCTAGCCCCTATGACATACAGCGTTGTTGCACGCCATCTATTAGGATGTTAGCCACCCGATTCTTTTCTTTGGAGAATGGCAAGAAAGGACTCAAGAAAGCGTGTTAAGCCCATGTTTTTGTGCTTTCTTTGAGAGTTGCTTCAGATTAATTAAGTGAATTTTTAGATGATTCCGGATTTCACCTCTGACCTCTTTTCACCATATGCATCCTATTGCGGAGACGTTAGTTTATTTCGAAAATCCTACTTTTCAATCAAATACAAAAAAAGAAGTTTTTTTCAAATAGTAGTGAAGAGTAAGATAAAAACTTAAGATGAACAGAAACTGTTTGGCCTATGAGGGGAGTTTGCACCCTCACTTTATACGCATAAATTTCGATTTTTTGCTCTCAATGCCTTAAGAACCAATTTTCAAACACAACGACAACATGAACTGAGTAAAAAGTATTTTTCACAATGCCACAAGAATGAATGACCTTATTCAAGTGCATTTCCTTTAAACAATAAAATTTTCAGCTCAAACTTTTCAAAAGTGATTAGTGAATAAACACTTGCAATAACCCACCACCTGGATTCTTTGCACTTGTAAATTATATAACTAACGCACTTTTAATTTGGGTGCCAAGACCGAGGGACTGTGGGACTGTGGATCGGGAGTTCCCTCATATGCAAGATATTTTTGTGTCTTTTCAGTTTTTTTTTGTTGTTTTTTTTTAATATCAGTTTAGGAAGTAGATTCTATATATCTACCTTATTGAAGTGCATTTCATTTAAACAATAAATTTTCAGTTCAAATTTTTCAAAAGTAAATAGTAAATAAACACTTGCAATAACCCATGACCTGGATTCTTTGCACTTGTAAATTCTATCACTAAAGCACTTTTAACTTGAGTGCAAAGACCTAGGGGATATGGATCGGGAGTTCCCTCATATGCAGGATATTTTTGTTGGTTTTAATTGTTTTTTTTTATCTCAGTTTAAGAAGTAGATTTTAAATATCTACTTCGTTTTATATATACATATATATATATATATATATATATATATATATATATATATATATATATATATATATATATATATATATATATATATATATATATATATATATATATATATATATATATATATATATATATATATATATATATATATATATATATATATATATATATATATATATATATATATATATATATATATATATATATATATATATATATATATATATATATATATATATATATATATATATATATATATATATACATATATATATTTCTGATTTTGTTCATTACATGTATCTTAAATGGTTCTTCTGAATAACCAATAAAAGATAAACCGTAGCTTTTTATCTTGATCCATTTAGAATGGATTTTATCAGTAAGACATGGGTCAGAATACTAATTGCTTTCATAATTAATTATGCTAATGGTAATTAATTATAATTAATTAACAATGCTAATTAATTCCTTTGTTAAAAACATTGTGTCACACTTTTGCAGAAATTCATTATGGAATTACAAAGTGATTCACACATAAATATATCCATCGACGTCAATTTATAAAAATCCAGCGAGAGGGTGTAAAATGTATTATTATAAATCTAAGAGGGGGGGGCAAAATTGTCATTTTTTCAACTTTTCAATGAAAATACTTCAAAAAGTTATTTATTAAAATTTAGGGGGAGACTAAATCTCACTTTGCTGCCCCCTTCTCCAACTGGCGCCACTGAATTTGTCTAAGCTTTACTTAATGAATCTAAATTTTCCTCTTTTTCATCAGGTAGCCTTCGTGTTTCTTTTCATTCAATTCTTATTAACCTTTTTTTTGTCATTATTATTTTCTCATTAAAAACTTAATCTCATCTTCATAATCTAAAATTGTAACGATTGCCTCTATCTCAAAACGCAGGATTTCTAAAGATTTTAAATTTTTAATGAATTCATAATAAAGATACATAAGACGTGACTGCCATAGGTCATTCAATCACCTACAAGAACTGAAGATAGCTGATAAGCCAGTATTATCACTTTTAAATAAAATCAAGCCCGTATCCTGGGGGGAAGCTAGGGGGGTTTGGTCCATCTTGGATCAGTCCCCGCTTTCTATTCTATTGTTTACATAACACTTTCCAGAAAGTACTCTACATTTTACTAATACACCCGGTTGGTATCTACAAGGGTTTAATCTTCAAAACCTTTGGACTAAAAATTTTGCTATCTTAGACACATCGTTCGAGTCGCATTGTGAAGCAAATTGTCAGTTAATTTACAGACAAATTTAAACTAAAAAAGAAACATTTATACTTTTATTTTCGTGTGTTAGAGCTCTTATTCCATAAACAATGAAATTATAAGAAAGCCAGACTTCAATGCAAAGAATGAGGAAGGGGTGACAAAACCCCGTTTGTAAGTGAAAAGTCTTTCGCTTTTAAATTTTACCGATTCTGTGTACTTTCATTTGAGAAAACTTGTTTTTTTTTAATTTTATTTTTTTTTACCATTATATTCAGGGTTGATCCTAAATAGGAAGAGGGCTACCATCCCTTCAATCCCCAAACTTTCACACTCGACAGTTTCTTTCGCCAAACAGTGTTTTGAAAATAGGAGATTTTTTTCCGATGTGTTTGCTCTGCACAACAAAATAGTATCTTTTTTAATTGTGTTTGCTCTACACACACACAAAATAAGTATTTTCCTAAATAGGAAGAGCATTGGTACCTTTGTCAAACCCGGCTGTTGACACTAAGGGTCAATTTTGAATCACAGGCTTTGGTCTGGATCTTTTCTGGACTTGATCAAATTAATAATCATTTTTTGGACTTGAAATTTAATCATCAAATTTTTTGGACTTGAGGAGTTTTTCTCAATTCACCTACTTTATTCATTTATGCAATATAATTGAGATCAACTTGCTATATTATGTAGTCAGTTATATTCAAAATCCTAAAGAAAAAGAAATATTTTCAACTTTTTAATGCATTTTGCAAAGGAGTTTTAAAAATTACATTAGTTTTTTATTTAAAGAATATTTTTAAAGTCACTTTAGTATATAGATTAAATAAGAAAACAAGTTTTTTACATTTAATTTCTGAACGTTTTGAATTAATGCAGGTTTTGAATTTGGTTCACCAAACATGAATGATTAAAATGAAATTTGCATATTAATTTTACTTTTTTAAACTAATAATAACCTTACAATGGCCTAAGTTTGATTTTTGTTTGAGTTGTTTAAGAATGACTCCTGAATTACAAAGGCTATTCAATTAGAATAATAACCTCTTTTAAAAGATAAAAAAAAGAAACTTTAAAGTAAGAGCGAGCTACTGACGAGAGGTAGCCTATCTGAAAAACACAATTTTTTCTGTCCGTTTTAAGTTTTAATGTTGCTTCTTACTTTCAGTTGAAAAACTTGTTTTTTTATTTAATTACGGTCGTTTCTTGGATAATGTCAGGAACTCCAGACTCCCTCCATGGAAAATTCTCTTCCCCCACAAGAAATTCCTCCATCGAAAGATTCCCCCACGTAACTTAAATTAGCGATGTTTGGGGGACTAATTTCTAAGGCATAGTAACAAAACGGCCAAAGAGGTCGAAACTATTCTTATGAAAATGAGAGTCACAAGTTGAGCAATTCTCAAATGATTGAAATGAATGAAAAAAAAGATCTTTAAAAGATATACGTAATAATTTATATTCGTAATAGTTTATATTCGTAACTTGTTTCTTATTATTTGATAACAGCCACAAGCCGAACACATACAATATCTTTGGTTTATTATCACATAAGAATCATAGTTATGAAGCTGCTTAACGTAAAATTAAATGCTAAGATTGGCCGGAATATAACACAAAAAAATTATTGCTTATATTGGCCATTATTATACAAAATTCGAACTTTAGCGTAAAGAGTGAGGTATTCACGAGGGGGCAAACTTCCTCGTATAAGTAATATCAGAGGGCTCGCCACCTCGTCAAGGCCTCGCTCTTTCAAATTTTGTTCTAATTCTTTAAGAATAACCCCTTAATTACAAAGGCCGTTTAATTAGAATAAATAGCTCCTTCGAATTTCCTAAAAATACTTTAGCGTAAATAGCAAGGTATTGAAGAGGGGACGAACACCCTCATATACGTAATAATATTTGTTCGTTTTAAGTTTTGATGTTACTCCTTGCTTTTAGTAGACATGTTTTCTTTTTCTTAACTTTAGTTTCTGACCATTTTAAATAATGCTGGGATATCCAGCGCCCCCTTCATGGAAATTATTTTCTCCCATGAGATTTCCTCCATGAAAAGATCATCTCACGAAACCCAATCCCCCCCACCAGAACCCCCCTGAAAACGTCTGTATACTTTCCAATGAAAAATTCTACATGTAATTAATGGACAAAGCTCATAACTTGCAGCCCTTCCCCCGGGGACTGTGGGAGATTAGATCGTACTCAAAAACATAATTACTACATATTTCGACTCCAATTCTAGATATTTCTAAATAATTCAAACCAATTCTAGAACCCTTAACTTTCAAAATCTCTAAAAGTTCATTCAAATTGCTCACACTTTCTCTCTTATTATAGCGCATG